>NW_022196897.1:105452052-105484662 GCF_008632895.1 Mastomys coucha
ACAAAGGCAGGCATTAGATTTCCCTACCCAAAGTAGACAAAATTCCGACAAGCTGGTGGAAAAAGGGATGGGAAGGAATGTGAATGTGAGGAGGGCTGAGATTTAGAGGTCAGTCTAGGAAAGGCCCAGTCCCTGAGAAGGGGTCCCAGACCACACAGGGCATAAAGCAGGGGGGTCACTACAAAGGTGTGAGCATCAACAACCAAGGCCAGGGTGTGGCCCTTGACCAAAAACCAGCCCAAAGCCTTTCCTGGAGCTGTTCTGCCCACCAGGGAACAGGAAGGGAAGCCTCACCGGGGGCTGAGTGCTCCCGGAAGGAGTCATTGACCAGCGGGAAGTGCAGCAGAACGGGTGCTTCCGAGCAGGTGGGGTCTGAGAAAAGGTAACATTCCTGGGGCTGGCGGTGGTCCTCAGGGCTAGGCTCCACACGGGGGAAGGGCAGACCCCGAGCTCTGCAGTATTTCTCAGATTGCTGCAGCCCCTAGGGGAGCAAAGAGCCGGCCAGAGGGAGCTGTGGCATCTCAGGTTCACTGTAGGTCCGTGCCAATTCCCACTTGCTCCCTCAGTGTCAAGACAACAGCCTGGCCTTGCGCTGGCCCAAACTAAGCAGCACAGGCCTCGGAGAGAATGTAAGGGTTCCAGTAGTTAGAAGTTACAGGTGGGAATGAAGACCCAGCAGCCTTCCCCCACCCCCGTACTGTTATTACACCGTCAGTTGAATCTTAGCCCTGAAGAGCTTCCACCATCCAGACTTCCTAGGGCAAGTTGGGAGTTGGCTGTGGAAGTGATTGGGATCTCTTGCCAGCTCTGCCCAGCTGTTGTATCCCAGAACTTCCATTCACCTGTCTTGGGATCTCAGAGCTCAACCACCATCACTGCCCTTCCCAATGGAGAACCCAGAAATACCCTATGGGTTACAGCTCCCTCCTTCAGTCATGGGAAGTGTGAGGCAGAGGCCCTGTTGCTCATCCATGGAGGTGAGCCTGGCCCGGCAGAGGGGTTCCCACAGAGTGACTAGGCACCTTAAAGGGCAAGGATTGGTTGTAGTTGAAGGAGATTATAAGGTCCACTTGGCGACCTGGGCGGAACAGGGAGGGACAGCTACTGTTCATGAAGCAGCCAGCATCAATTAGGCAGAGCTGAGGGTCCTGCGGGGTCAGCTGATTCGGGGTATCATCTAGGTTGCAATCTGATAGACAAGGCAATGCTGGTTAGAAGCAGCCACCTTTCCATAGTAACCCCAACACTCCTCTGACCCCAATTCCCCTCCACGTCGCCTTACTTCTGGTGTCACTCTCTGAAGTCAGCCCTTCCCCGAAGCCCACAATGGGATCTCCAGACCACACCCCTGAAGTACATACCTATGATCTCCTCACAAACCTCTGCCAGTTATCAGCCACCACCCAACCCCAGCCAGGAGCCTGGCCTTGTGGTGACACATGGCCATGGTCCTTACCTGACCAGGTAGAGAAGTCTTTTTGGTTACAGTAGTCCCGGTGCAGCTGGAGGCCGTGGAGGAAGTTGGCACTACGCTGGTGGAATGGCCTGCCAGTCAGAAAGCCCTTAAGTGCCTGGGCCAGAGCTGTTCCAGACTCCAGCCATGGGGCGTCCACAGCAGAGGAGGATCCTGCTGAGGCTGAGAACTCCTCCTCTGTGTCAAGAGTAACAGACATTGCTTGCACGAGGAGCCCAAAAATGCCTGCTCATGCCCTCTCCCACCAGCCTCCAAAGGGGAATGGTCTCAGCTCAGGCTCCCCACTTCAACACCCCTCTTCTACCTGAGTTTGGCACATCCACAAGGAAATCGTCCTCGTCTTTCCCAGAAGTGATGTCATACCAGATATCCATCAAGTTCACAGAGAAAAGGTTGCTCCAGATACCTGAAGGCCAAATTCCCAAGAAGGGCCAGCCCTTAGGTCCCTGTACCCTGCCTGTCTTTCCCACGGGGGCACCAAATGATCTCCACTCTAGGGTACCAATAGAAAATGGGCATGGAGACAGAGCAGTTTCAGCAATGACTCTTCCCCACTGCCCACCTGTTCCTCACCCTGGGGCTCTGCCCAGACCTGAGCTACAGGAGTCCTGCCCAGGAAGGTATGTACGGCTTACCTTCCAGAAAGCAAATCTGGGACTCGGGAAGCCTCTTCATCAGCCGTCCCATGAAGAACTCAGAGCCAAAGAGCTCAGAAGGGACAAAACCTCCATATTTCAGGAAGCCAACTTCATAGGGAGAGAACTCCACCCATTCTAGTGGGACAGAAAAGAGAGGCAGGGACTCACAGGTCTGTTGAGGGCCAGTGGCACTGCCTCTGCCTGGCGGGCCTTTGGCTCCCTCCTGTCTGTTACCAACCCTGAGATATGAGGAAAGCAGACTCCTAGGTAACCATTCACTTACCCCTGTCCACATGCACATGCAACCCCGCACCCAAGGATATAGTGCTCCCAGGCTCTATGATATGAAACTAGATTCTCTGGGGAATGGAGGAGTTGGAGTTTGTTAGAGGATGGGATGGGCAGGACTTTACCCTTGAACTGGAGCGTGTCCAGATGGTTCTTTTTGACATTGAGGCTCAAGTAGAGAGGCAAAGGGTTCTGACCCCGCTCCAGTGCAGCTCTCTGTCCTGAAAGCTTCTGATCTGTCACCTAGGGTCGGAAGAATGAGGACCTGAGTGTCTTGGAACTCCCACAGGTCCAGGGCAGGGTACGGTAGGAACATAAGAGCACAGTGAGGAGACTGCAGCTCTGCTGACTTCTGGGGGCTATGAGTGGGTGTGTATAGCCAGCTCTGAGCAGCTCCATATGTACTCTACCATATCTCCTCCCATTCTGTCTTCACAGATACCACAGAGAGAGAGAGAGAGAGAGAGAGAGAGAGAGAGAGAGAGAAAGACAGAGAGAGAAAGAGAGAGAGAGAGAGAAAGACAGAGAGAGAAAGAGAGAGAGAGAAACACATGCACAGACACACACAGAGATACACACATAAATACACACATTCATACAAAGACAGATACACATATCACACATACCACACATACAAACACACAGAGACACATACACAGACACACACAGAGAGACACACATACACAGAGGAGGACATGCACACACACACGCACACATTCACACAAAGAACACACACATATCACATATACCACGCATATATATATATACATACACTCGTATCACACATATACACACACAGACACACACACAGACTGTCACGCACATACACACACACACACTCATGCACATACCCCACTTCTCAGGAAGCACACAGCAATCATTTTGCCCACATTCTGCCAAGGGATATGCTGCCCTTTTCAGGCTCCCTGTAATGCAGTCCAGGCCTCAGCTTCTTCCAAATGCTTTTGTGACATCTGCCCTCCACCCGAC
The DNA here is from genome assembly GCF_008632895.1 of Mastomys coucha. Classification (NCBI taxonomy): domain Eukaryota; kingdom Metazoa; phylum Chordata; class Mammalia; order Rodentia; family Muridae; genus Mastomys; species Mastomys coucha. The sequence continues at coordinate 105,455,443 of NW_022196897.1, forward strand.
AAAGTATTAGGGGAAAAAATGTCGAGACCTGAGGATGTAACTCAATCGATGAAACAGTTCACCTAGCATTCGAGAGACCCTGGGTTCGAGCCTTCACACTACATAAAACAGGCATGGTGGCACATGTCTGTAATCCAAGCACTTGAGGGATAGGAGTGGGGGGATTAAGAGTTCAAGGCCAAGCCGGGTGGTGGTGGCGCATGCCTTTAATCCCAGCACTTGGGAGGCAGAGGCAGGCGGATTTCTGAGTTCGAGGCCAGCCTGGTCTACAAAGTGAGCTCCAGGACAGCCAGGGCTACACAGAGAAACCCTGTCTCAAAAAACCAAAAAAAAAAAAAAAAAAAAAAAAAAAAAAAAAAAAAAAAAAAAAAAATCAAGGCCAGCCTCAGCTACATAGCAAGTTGGATGCCAGCCTGGGCTACATGATACCCTGTCTCAAAAAAATTACAATAAATCATATAGATAAACTCATACTGATGCCATTATTAGAGGATCAACTGATAATTAAATAATAGTTTTTATAACCAGAATTAAGCTGTTATTTTAACACCTCATAAAATATACCATCATAAGCTTCTCCCTCTATGCTAATTAGCTGTTGCCACCAGACAGAAAAGTCAGTCAGTAAAAGCGCAGCACATTCTGAACTGAATGTGAAGTTGAACAGAAGATCCAAGGGATACCCAGGGCACAGTAATACAATAAAAACATTTCAAGTAATAACATCGATCTGACAGATTCAATGCCATTTCAATTAGAATCCCGATGTTAATACTGAAACACGACTAACTGATTTTGTAATGAGGAGTAGAAGGCCAAGAACTGCCAGAATAACTTGAAAGAAGAATCGAAGTAGATGCTCATTGGTCAGCAGAATTAGTACTATGAAACTAAGCCTTCTCTAAACACAGCAGGACTGGTGCACATAAGAACTCACAGATACTGGAGGCGTGCACAGGGGCTGCATAGATCTGCACAAGATGGGGACCAGTGCTGAGAGGAGAAGTGGACAAGCTCTCTCCAAAGACAGCCTCTTGCAAACAAAAAAAATTTCATTTTCTCCAACAGTGTATCACTGGAGATACAATCCATTCTTAATGGCAAGCCCTGTGCCCAGCAATAGATGGCTAACAAAAGCAAAACAAAACCAAACCTAACTTAATGGCATCCTTGGAGGTTCATAATGCTTTGTCAGGGCATCTTTTTTAACCTTTCAGGTCACTCATGTATATATTATAGCTTCTGGGTTTGTGTTTTTATGGGATTCCCATGTCTGTGCATATGTGGGTCTCGGTGCCTGCTTTGCTTTGGTTCTTTTCCATCTGTTTGCTCTATACAGATTTATCTGCTTTTATTTTATCTTATTTTATGATCATTCTTTAGCTGCCTGTATGTTTTGTAATCAGAGAGAAGAAGAGTGTGGATCTGGATGGGAGGGGAGGATCTAGAAGCTGGGTGGGTGGAGATCAGAAGAACATCTATTTTCAATAAAATAAACTCGCCAGAGCAACTGGGATCAAAAGAACCACACTGGAGACATTATAATACCTGATCTCAAATTATGCTGTAGAGCCATAGTAACAAAACCAAACCAGCATGGTGCAGGCACAGAAACAGAGACACATGGAATAGAAGGTCCAGAAATACATACATACAGCTGCAGCCTCCTGATTCTTGGCAAAAATACATTGGGGAAAAGATGGCCTCATCAATAACAGTGCTGAGGAAACTATCCACATGTAGAAGGGTTCTATATCCACGTGTAGAAGCATTCTATATTCACATGCAGAAGGATTCTATATCCACACTTAGAAGGGTTCTCTAGTCACACGTAGAAGGATTCTATATCCATATGTAAAAAGGTTCTATATTCATGTGTAGCATGAAACCAGTTCCCTGTGTCTCACTCTGAATTCAAAATGGACCAAAAACCTTAATTTTGAAACTGATACGTGGAAACACTCCAATATCCCAGGAAACAAGAGCAAAAGTCAGTCAGAGCCTAATCAATTAGCTTCTATGCTGCAAAGGAGCAGTCATCAGAGTGAAGACAGTCTACAGAGCCGCGGCGAAATGTCGGCGTCGTCAGCGGCTCACCTGACGGGATTAACATCTGGAATGCATGAAGAGCTCAAAAGCCTACATACCCCAAACCCTAGACTCTAGCCACATTCTTAAAGAAGCACAAATATTCAACAAATGTGATTCAGCATCCTTAGGCATAAAGGAAATGCAAGTCAAAGCTACATCGAGATGCCATCTTACCCAAGACTCTCTCAGTGCTTACTATCAAGAAAATGAACATCAATAGATGCTGACAAGCACTTGAGGGAAAAGGAACAACACACTGCTGCTGGGAATGCAAATTAGAGCGGTCACCATGGAAGTGAGCATTGGCATCAAACAAACAAACAAACAAACAAGCACAAAACCTACCTAAAGTTAGAACTGCTTTACCTGGTCCAAAGGACTCTCAGTCGGCACACCACAGCAACACCATATTTACTACTACAGTGTTATTGCCAAGTTATGGAATCAGCCAATACTTCCACCATCAGATGAATGGGTACAGGAAATACAGGATATGCGCAGTGGGGTTTGCTGCAGCCATGGAGAATAAAGTGCATGCAACTATAATTGAAGGACTTACTCAGAAAGAAAGCATCCTGGCATTGGACTGACACGAACCCTCACACTCTTTGTTTGTTTGTGACAGAGTTCCCTGGGTACGAGGCTTGCCTACAGTTGCTATGTAGTCTCTGCTGGCCTTGAACCCCCTTTCCCCGACTGCCCAGGTGCTGAGACCCAATGCAGTCTCTCAGAGTCCCTTCCACCCTCATGACACAGCCATGCCATGCTGCCGAGGAGGCTGCATACCTGCCCGTGCAGCTTGGACTCCAACACTAGGCCCCACAGGTCTGCTACGGTGATGGTGTAGCCCTGCTCTTCCCGAACCTTCAGTGTCTGGCGGTAGCTGGCCAAGTGTTCAGGGAGGAATTCCTTCAGCAGGGTTTTAGGCACATGCTCCCTGGCATGACTGATGGGTTCCTCGAGGTCCCTCTGTGACCACTCCGGGTCCCGGTACAGGTGGGCCATTGTCCTGGGGGTACAAGGGGATGAAAGCTGAAGCCCAATCCTGCCTGTGTCTAATCCCTGAAGGAGGGATTGTTGAGATAGTCCATCTGGAGACGGATCCTGGGACTTCCTTCTAGTCCTGGTCTGGGTCTGGGTATGCAGTTGGGTATCTCATACCGGAATGGGTATGAAATAGGCCTTATATAGGTTTTTATTATAGGTGTGTTGGGCTGAGGCTCAACCTACAGTCTCACATGCTTGCAGGTGCTTCAGTGATGAGGCACTTCCAACCCATATATAATTTAGAGTTTCTCAGTAGCCACATTAGGAAATCAGCAGGAAAACGGTAAAAATGCTTTGATAGCTTATGTTGTTGAATTCAGTAACAGCAACAGCCAGCTGTGGGCCTATAAAGGAAACTTTCCCATCTTCTCTCCTCTGAGGAAGCACTCACTCTGCCCCATGGGCCCCTTCTCCTCAGAGCTGCCCCTGTGCTGCCGTCTGCCTGTCTACAGCATTAAGGACCTGTCTACAGCATGTCTCACCCCAAAAGAATGGTCTCCCTCAGTGCTCCCCTTGAACTCCAAACCTGAAAATGTGCAGCCACCCATGGCTGATGGCTTTGATATTGGACAGCACCAGTCCCCACTCCTATCTTTATGGGCCTGTCCTGAAGTTATTTAAGACTGTACTTGTCAATAGCTATCACTTAAACTTCTACTCCTTCTTTAGTAGGAGTCATGTGTCAATGAGATTCAGAGGAATGAATCTGTAATAGTGAAGTGGTCTGGTCCATGTTCATGCTCAGGGGAGGGGCTGGAAAGTAGGCATTGTTATCTTTGTATAAAGGACATTCTTTTCCTTCTCTTTCTCTCCCCCCCCCCTTTGTTGTTTAAACAAGATCTCACTTGGAACTCACGGCAATCCTACCCCAGCCTTTAACATACTAGGATTACAGGCATGGCCACCATGCCCAGCTGAGTATGAGAGAATCTCTTGACCTCCTTACCCTCACCTGGACCATGTAAGCAAGAAGGAAAACTTCCCTTTGAACGTGGTATAAGCCCGAAGTATCAACTGTGGGGCCAGCTGGAGGGCCTGGCGTGTGTCAACTGTAGGCCACTGCCTCCCATCAACCTATGAGTGTGTCTCTTATCACATACATTTTGGAGATAAACTGAGACTCATAGAAATTGCTCTAGGTCACCAAAGCCTGCATATGGGGTTGCCCAAAACAAATCCAGCCCTTTCTGGGCCTTTCCTCTTCCAGCTCCTTATACCTAGGAAAACTCCTCTGACTTCACTGTGCTCATCAGGACTCTCTTGAAGTCTCTTTCTTCCTTTTGAGAAAGCTGCTTGGCCCCCATAAGTTCATCTTGCTCCCTCCTCATGGGATCTCCATACAAAGGGCCCTTGGCATCTGCTCTGCCCCTGCTTTGGGGTCTAATCATCTCTGCTGTTCCAGTCCCTATGACCCTTACCATGTAGCGCCTGAGATGCCACTGAAGTAGGTCACACAGTCCAGGAGGCCCAACTTCTGAAGCGCCAATAGGTGGCCGTAGAGTGAGATCATAGCCCGCATACCTCCTCCCTCAGCGTTGATGCCCACAACAGGGACCTGGACCACATAGAGAAACAGACAAAATGGGGGTGAGCTGCCCTCTGCCTCACTCAAGCCTGCTCCCTGCCTGCCTTCAAGGGGCCTTGCAGTCAGGGCTGACTGAGGGTCAACCCTCAGCCCAGAACAGAACTCCCAAAGAGAACAGGAACCCCACATCCCCAACAATCCAATTGCATTCTTTGGGAATTGAGAGCACAGACCAGCCCAGAATTTCTACACCTACATCCCTGCTGTACCCCCAAACCTCATCTTCTTTCAAGTCTTCATCCAGTTGCAGAGCCTGCTTCAGGGCGGCAGCAACCACCTTCTTCCTCTTGCCTAGAAAGGCCCGCTCCTCGGGACAGAGCCCATAGCTTAGCCGCACAGCCAGCTCCTTGGGGCTGGAATGGTGGAGGGTCCAAGAGTTAGGAGAAAACTGTATGGCTCATTTCTTGGGTGACCATAGAGCTTCTGAAAACATTCTCCCCCCCCTTCACCCCCAAACACCCTATGCCTAGCACCACCACCCCTCCCCCACCCCAGGCTCCTTTTCTCTGTTCCCACAGAGTCATGCCTCTTACCAACAGTCCGTCCTAAGCTGCAGCTTCCCTTCTGGAGCCTGAAATTAAAGCAAGAGACTCTGAAATATCCTAGACCCTGAGGGAGACATGGGGGTTGTGAGCACCTCCATTCCTTTCCTGCCTGCACTTTCCCTCCACGTGAGGCCATGTACCTTCATAGCAGGAATGTCTACGGTCACCTCCTTCCCTGCAGCCAACGACTTCAGGGGTACGTTGAAAGGTGTCGCCGAGGAATCTGAGTTCCAGGCACTGTTTCTGGGGCTCTGAAGGGAAACATCCATCCATCCATTCATTTATTCATTTATTCATTTATTCATTTATTCATTCAACAAATTCTGAGTGTCTAGGTTGCAAGCAGAACAGCCTGTCCCTGGTCATAGTAAACTAATTATAACAATTACAGTTAGTGATGGCTGAGATTGCTCGCCTTTGCAAGGCGCTGTTCTCACTAAATCACATGTGTCAGTTTCTTAAGAAATGGGTCATGGCTGGGAGTGGTGCCACATAACTCTAGTCCCAGCACTTGGGAGGCAGAGGCAAATGGATGTCTGGGTTTGAGGCCAGCCTGATCTACAGAGCCAGTTCCAAAGCAGTCATGATACTAGTGAGACCCCATCTAAAAATATTTTTCAAAGAAAGGAACTGATGTCAGTAATGTGGTGTCGGCGCATCATGGTGTGATAGGGCAGAATGCTGGAAATGAAGGGAGGTATGGGGATCTATCTAAGATGAGGGGGCATCATGGAGGTCATCTCTGAAGAGATGTTGTTTGAGCTAAGATGGGGAGAAGGAGAAGCAGGAGGCAGAAGAGGACGAAGGGGTATTAGAGGCAGCCGGAAGGCCTGGAAAGTACTTGACCTGTTTGAAAATCAAAAGGAGGAAAGGATGGCTGGGGCATCAAGAAACAGAAATGAGAGAGCAGAGGGGAGGAGGCCAGGCTGCACGGGCTGCCTGTGTGGGCATCAACAGGTTTTATTCTAGCAACACTACATCTTCTGATGGAGGAGCCATCAGAGTGCTGAAAGAGTGACACTGTGTAATCATCCCCAGCCCCTGCTGATGTTCCTTGAGCACAAGAGGCCTGGACTTGGTAGGAAAAAGGGCATGGAGCTAGCTAAGGGTGGTGGGAGAATTGGAGAGCAGAGACTCACCCTCAGGTACCCATTCAACTCTGTGTCTTGGCCCCTCATGTAGTGGAAGCTGAAGGTAAAAGCTGTGTCTGGGAAAAATGTCTGTGTGTCCTCATATGACCCCTTCAGCATGAGCTCCAGCTCTTGTTTGTCCTGACCTAGGGAGGAGATGGACCAGATGAGAAGGAGGAACAAAGGAGCCCCGAACTCCATCTCGGACCTCGGACACTAGCAGCAGTGTCTGTTTGTAGAGGAGGTTCAGGAAGCAGGATTCTGAGGAGAGCCTTCCCAGCTGCTTGCATGTCACAGTCCATGGGGCTCCCACCTACGGGAGCCCTTCTTGTGCAGGTTTCCCAGCAGCCCATGCCCACCATGATCCCGGCAGAGTCCAGTTCTCACCTGCTGCCATGGTGCTGCTCCCAGCTCTGTCCAGGGAGACATCCAGGTGTGACAGTTCTCGGGCCTGGATCAGATGACATCACAGGCAAGGAATTCCACACACGATAAGCTGAGGTCCCCTCTATCTCAACCCTGAGGCCCACTGAGCCTCCAACCACCGCACACAGAAGAAGTGGGGTTCAGAATGGGACTAGACAGAAAACCCTTCACCCATCTCTGACCTGCTGCAAACCACTAAGCCTATTGTTGTCTCATGTGGAGCATCCAAGACAATCCATCCCCACCTATCCCTGTTCTTAGCTTTACTCATCTTCTGGGAGCTCTAAAAGACCCCGGCTCTCAGGTCCCCCCCCTTATGTCTCCAGTCTTCATCTCACAGATTCTCAAGTGTGTGGGAATCTCAGGCCCATAAGCGGGAGGTGACAGGAAAGCATTCAAATCCATAGTGAGCAGAACTTCTCTTGATTATCCTCAGCTCCACCGACTTGCTTTCACAACTCTCCCTGTGAAGCTCAGTGGCTGAGGCTGCTTCGGCTAGCCCTTCCAACGGAACTGCTGGATCTAACTACCCCACTACTCATCCCCATAACTCAGGCGGGGGACAACAGAAGGAGGTGCCAATCCACTGTTTTATCTTTGACATGAGGTCTCAACAGGTAGTAGCCCCGGGCAGAACTGAAATTCACTGTGTAGACCAGGCTGGCCTCTTGCCTCTGCCTCTCAGGTGCTGGGATTCCAGACAGGTGCCATGGCACCAGGCTACCCTACGAATTCCTCTTAAAGGTGAAGTAGCTATTCGATCAGCACATTGTAAGCCCTGAGAGTGAGTGCCCCTGAGGTGTGTTCCAGGGGTCAGCTCCACGTTTTATTCACCTGACACAGGTTAATGAACCCCACATTCAACAGGCAGCTTTCCATGCAGCGCTCGCCACTTTGTGGCCATTCTGCTCACTGCAGTTTCATGAGATCTCAAAGAGAGACAGGCTTGCAAACTCTACTAGAAACTCCTTCCAAACCTCAGTGACCTCAATATTAATAAATGACGCTGGGCCTGCCATGCAGGACTTCACTGTGCTTGTTACACATAACTAAACACCAGCAAAAAGCACCTAAGTTTTCTCAACAATCTTCCAGCCATCCAGTTGGAAGCCAGGCCTGGCTCAGCATAGTCACGTGACCTCGGCTCTGCCCCCTCTAAGCCCCACAGCTTAAGGTGACCACCTGGTTGGGAGTCTAGGGGTAGTTTTACCACAAAACCCTACCTCTGTCTTGTCCCTTCTCCTCTACACCCCAGAATCCTGACCCCAGTGTTCCCTCCCAACCCCCCGAATATTTCCCGAGTCCTAGGAAGGTCGTTACCACAAGAACATTGTTGGTGATGAGGTTTTCTGGAGGGTCCCACCTGAGAAAATCAAAACATCTATTCTGAACTTATGAAATCAAAAGTGTTCTGCATTCACGTGCTTGCGCGTGCACACACACACACACACACACACACACACACACACACACACATTGCTCATATTCCTATCCATGGGACTCTCCCTGGGCAATGCAGAATTAGGAAAGATGCTGCTGTGTCTGGCAAGGTGAAATGAGAGCACAGGACAGGAAACATGCCACCCATCCTCCTCCTTGCTCCCAAGAGGAGCCCCAGACCTCCCAGGCAGATGGAGAGATGAAGGAAGGTGGCTCAGCTGAGCAGACCAGCAGGGACTCTGGGTCAGGACCAGTTTTTGGAGAAAAGCTAGTGTTCCCAGCCACTCCTTGGCTCTTCATCCTTACGTTCTTTCCATCAGGAACTCCACATCTAACTCTTCTGGTCCCTGCAGTCAAAGAGGGACTGTAAGTCACCAGCATTTACAGTTCACACAATCTCTTAAAAGCATTTTCCCGCCATCCCTAGCAGGATCTGAGGAAGGTGTGCTATTGAGACTAAATTAAAGAATTAGAGGTCTGGGGAAAATAAGCTAGCTATTAAAGTACCCAAAGCTAGAAGGACTGCAGGTTACACATCTTCTCCCTTCTGGTTCCCCAAACCCTGTTGGGGCTGAAGGCAGAAAACAAGGATATCCAGCTCCTGTTCCTTCTCCCTGTTGAGAATGGTCCTGGGTCCCACCCATAATTTCTACCTTCCCCTTCCCAAGCCTGCAGCAGGAAGCAGGACCAGACCTTGGTGGGGCAGGCCTGGAGTCCCTTGAGTAAGAGTAATGGGTCTACACTGCCCCCTTGTGGTTGCACTGAGCAGTGTTTTGAGGGCTGTCCTTAAGGTGACTAAGGCTCTGACTGGGGAAATGCTGTCTGCAATAGCAGCTAGACCAGTCCCTTTCCTGTTAAATGAAAACCAGCTCTTGTCCCGTGGGTGACTACAGCCAGCAGCATCCTGGTAGCTAGGAAATGCTGAGCAATTTCCTTAGCCTGGAGCCTTCTTACCCACCTGAGGATTCAGGCTAAAGGTTTTCTGGAGGAGTTGTCCAGGAAGGATTTCTGAGACATCATAAGAAATCTTGAAGCAGATGTCATCTTTCGTAATTAAGTCTTCGTCATAGATAGTCAGTTCTAGAATATTCTAAGGACCAGGAACATAACATAATATCTGTTCATTGCAACATTAGCTCACATACACATGTAAAACAAATCCAGGAAAGTGCCTAGTTTCCCCTCCTGTGTTCTTTAAAATAATTTATTTAGTCTGTCTGTGTAAGGGTATTGGATTCTCTGGAACAGGAGTTGCAGACAGTTGTGAGTTGCTATGTAGGTGCTGGGGATTGAACCCTGGTCTTCTGGAAGAGCACCCAGGGCTCTTAACCCCTGAACCATCTCTCCAGCCTCCCCCCCTTGTGATTTTTAATTAAAAATTTTTATTTAATCGCCATACAAGAATATAAGGTATTTGGATCTAATCTAACCTTGTCCCCACCCTTCCACAACTCCTCCCACCTTCATGTCTCTCTCATCCTCTCTCTTTCTGTCTCTCTCTCTTTCTCTCTTTCTCTCTCTCTCTCTCTCTCTCTCTCTGGCTAATTACATAGAGTCCACTTAGTGCCGCCTATATGTGTGTAAGTGTGGGACCATCTACTGAATGGTAGCCTCTCAGAGCCCAAATCCCTGAAGAAAATTGACTCTTCTTTCCCCAGTAGCTATCAACTGCCAATAGTTCCTCAGACAAAGGAGGGCTTCATGACCACCCCCCATGTAGACACAAGTTTTGTTTGACCAAGAATCAAGGAAGACTGGGGCTTCAGGCCTGGAACCCTATCCCTGGGAAGTCACTACAAGAGGACCATGCATTTGAGGCTGGTCTGAATCACACAGTGATTGTCTGTCTCAAACATGTATGTATGTGTATATGTACGTAAGTAAGTAAGTATGTATGTATGTATGTATGTATGTATGTATGTATGTATATATGTATGTATCTTAAAGAATTTTCTTCCTAGGCTGGGCATGGTGGCTCATGCCTGCAATCTAGCAATCAGGAGGCAAAGACAGGAGGATTGCTATAAGTTCAAGGTCAAGCCTGGCTACATAGTGAGAGCTAATCTAAACCTATGTAAAAAGAGCATATCTCAAAAACAACAATGCTCTACACACACACACACACACACACACACACACACACACCAAGAAAAATCAGCTGGATATGGTTGCACATCCCAAATCCAACCAATCTGGCAATCTGGAAGCAGAGTCAGGTAGATCTCTGTGAGTTTGAGACCAGCCTGGCCTACATAATGAGGTCTAGGCCAGTCAGAACTACATAGCAAGACCTTGACTGGGAAAAAAGAAAAGAGAGAAAGAAAAACAATATTTTAAATGTCTCCTGGGGCAGGCAAGATGATTCAGTGTTTAAAGGCACCTGCTGGCATGCCTGGCAAACAGACTCATTCCCCAGGACCCACATGGTGGAAGGAAAGAATAGACTCCCAGGAGTTGTCCTCTGACCTCCACATGTGTGCTGTGGTACATGCAGGCACACATACATACACAGAATAAATAAGCGAATGTAGTTTAAATATGGAAGAAGTTTTCCACTGCTCTGCTTGGCTGGTTTCCTAGCACACCCAAAAGTCGTGTGATACTTTTCTATGCAATTTCCCCTTTAGCCCTAGAGCAGCCCCATTAAAAAGGAATGCTTTCTAGCCACATATCAGAGATGGGCTCAGGGAGAAGCAGCAGCTTGCCTAACATCAGCCCCACAGCCAGGGAATAGCAGGGCCACGTTCTTTCCTTCATACATCCTCTTGCTCACAGCACATAGACGCCCTCCTCCCCTGAGTTCTGGGAGGAACTACTTGATCCCAAGGTCCTCATGTGGAGGGAAGCAGGATGGACTGTTCTACAAGTGAGTGGCTAGTGCGACACCCACATGACGTTTACCTTGACCTGACTCTGGATGAGGAAACTGAAGGTCTCGTTCCACACAGGATGACTGGAGTTGGTGACTGTTTGCGTCTTGAATTTCTTTCCAGAAGCTGTTGGCAGCTGCAGAGTCACATATGGATCTGCCTTACTCACTGACAAAGTCAAGGGAACCAGGCATCAGAAGGGAGTAGATTCTATACATCCTTCCCAGGGATTTCGCCCAGGTTCCTTTGACAACCCCAGTATCTCCTGAGAGCAGCTAGCCCTCAGCCCAAAGAGCATTTGGTCCTTTCCCTTGGAATCCAGTCCCCACCCACAGTCACTCACACAGGTCAGCCCTGGGCAGACTCCGAGCCTCCAGGATCTTCACAGTGAGCCGGCAGAAGTCAGAGGTCTCCTCCTGCAAAGAGACCCCAAGCCCTCAGTTGTCAGCAGACTCTCAAACCTGGAGATGCTGTGCTGCCCAGACCCCTGACCACACACATCCATCTATCTGGTGCATGGTGATGGTGGCGGGCTGCCAGGCCTTGGGGGAACACCTCTAGAGACCGAACAGCCTTGGGGTTATGATTCTGGTCTTTGGCAGCCATGGAATGGTAGATCAGCTGAGGTAGTGTTTCTCTGAGGGACAGAATCTCAATTACAGCAGACAAAGCAAGGAGAGAACACCTCACTGGTTAGGTGGAGATAGTCACATCTAGACCTTCTAGAAAGGGCTGCCTGCCCTTGTTGGCGCAGCCCACTCCTCATCCCTTTGTGCCTTTCCCATGTCTCAAGGAGGGCTGAGCCAAGGAACCCAGTGGCCCATGGTATCTGCAAGTTCTAAAATGTATGTTTGTGTGTGACTATCCTGAGCCAAACAACCACTATCTTGGGGATTTCGGCTTTGCCTCCTTGCAAAAAAGTATTCCAGATGGTCTTGTTCATAGCTCCTCATGGAAGGAGGGTCATGAGACCCTCATCCAGAGGCGCTCTTCTTTCTGCTTTATGAAACTCTGCTTTAATGACATGTCGCCTCAGGGAGGAACTAGAGTAATATAGGCAGAGAAGAGACTAGGGAAAGGCCGTCCATCTGTGTGGCCATGAATTAGGCAACTCTGGGAAGATCAGCACCAGCTCAATGGGTGGTGGGTGAAAGGTCACTGTGTATTCAGACGCTCGTGAGGCACCTGAGGCCTCAGATGAGCCCAGGAGAAAGCAAGCAGTGGATAGCCAGAGAGCAATCAGAGGGCAGCAGTGCCCAGTTGGCTGAGTCTTGACAGAGCAGATGGGACTAGAGGAGTAACTGGTTTCACCTCAGCTGAAATCCCTAGCACTCCTGGGACCCAGGGGACCCCACGGTGGCCTCCACCTTCACTTTGATTTGGGTTTGGTTGCCTTTTTAGGTAACTTACACAGACAAGCCCTATGATCTGAGGTTACACACATGGGCCTGGCAGGATGCTGGGCTGATTCCAAAGAAGGCTTTGTAGCCTTTTGATAAAGTGCGTGCCAAGAGGACAACAGCTGCAGTGTGTGGTTCGAGCAGGAAGAGTTCACACAGGGAGGACCCTTAGAATGGGTCTGTAGGAAGGGCATTATATGCATAGGCAATGTGTAGTACCAGCTCCCAGTTGTGAGGAGACCATAAATGGCAGAACCCCCAAGGGAAACCCATCCCATGGAGGCACCGACACAATAACCCTGGAGACACATGACCCAGTAGCCCTGAGGAGGATCCACTGTAGTGCCTCAAGATAAGAAAACCCCAGACTGGGGCTTCTGTCACTCAGGCTCTGACTGGCACTGACACTGGCCACTCTGACCTGCGCTGACACTGAATAAGAAAGAGCTCTTGGGATCATCTCTTCCCAGCCTTTCTGCTCTCATCCAAGGCGGCCAGAGCTTCACATCGAACAGTGGGCACTGCAAGCAGGGACACAGAGGTATTGTGAAACCTAAGATGGTTTCCTGTTGTGCCTCTCTCATGGCTCCACAGCCTGCATGGTCAGAAGGTCCTCATACCCACTGGAGCTGACCTGGGCTTTGCACAGGTGCTTCCTACTAGAGTCTGAGGGAACCCATATGTTCTCTCCATAGAGAGCTGTAAAGGATGACGAATCAAAGCAGAATGACTCAGGAGGTGGCTGTTCCAGCATCTGCCCCTCCTTGGCTCTACGGTGAATTATACTGTCATTTTAGTCACACAGACACACACATACAGAGAGAGAGAGAGAAGGAGAGGAGGAGGGGAGGGAGAGAGAGAATTCTAGCAACTCCAGCAATATTTCAACCCCATAGCTCTTAAGCTAAAGGACTTGTCAGGAACTTAGTCGATTTTTAGGCACCTGGCTCCATCTCCTCCCCATCCAGGTCCTCACTGCCTGACACATAGATGCTGCCTGTGTTGATACTGGTCTGTGAAAGGTGTGGAGTGTCAATGCCCCACTCTGAGGCAGAGGACCATCATAAGCTGCAGGCCTGGCTAAGAGCCCACAGCCTATGAATTTTAGAAGAGTCTGGGGAAATGGTTCGGTTGGTAAAGTGCCTGCTGCGCAATCAAACATGAGTACCTGGGTTCAGAAACCTAGTCCCCACATAAAAGCCAGGCACAGTCGTAAAGTCTCTAACCCCAGCACACAGAGGAGGCAGAAATAGGGTAGAGCCCGGCAGTCTGTTGACCAGCCAGTCTAGTAAAATTGATGAGCCCCAGGTTCAATGAGAGACCCTGAGATGGAAAGTGATTAAAGAAGATACCCAGTGTTGACCTCTGACCTCCATATACACATGCACATTTGTGCACACGCATATAATCCTCCCACACAGCAAACACACAGGTTATTAGCACTGACCATTTCTCCCTGTAGGCACTGGGACCATCTCAGCCTCAGAAAACCCCCATAATTTAGAAAGTTATTCTGTCTAAGACCTTTGCTAAGGCAGAGTACTCACAGCGCTGTTAACCATAATCCCAAGTGCTCTTTACCAGAGATTGAAGGCAGACTCGAGAGCCAGGCTTTGCACTTCTAGTCCTGCCTGCTACTTGTTATACGACTCTGGGCCAGTCACTAAACTCCATTGTCTTATCTGGAATGAAATAACAGTAGTATTGCTCTCATAGAGTGTTCTCAGGGATGGGGGTGGGGCTAAAATATAGAAGAATTCTTCAGAAAAATGTAAGCATTTTCCCCCGGAGCTTCCAAAAACAAACAGATTATCTAGGGATATAGCTTAATGGTAGACACTTGCTTAGCTTGCCTGAGACCATCAGTGCCTGGGAGTCGGGGGAGGTTTCTAGATAATTGCTCTCATTACTATTGATAAAGTGCCTCTGTAGGCCTAGCTACTTACTACCTAAGCTGATCACAGTCTCATTGGGGACCCCTCACAACCTCGCCAGCAGTACTCAAATCTCTTCCATTTTCATAATGTGGGAACCGAGACTCAGAAAGATTAACGTGCTCAGGGTCAAATGTCAGATGTCAAGGGCAGACCTCAACAACCCTACGCCAAACTACCTACCTTGCTGCTTCACAAAAACACCACATATCCCCACTGCCCTTGAGATACTTACACACTAGAGTCTCTTCATTTGCTTTTGACCAATATGGTTACTGAGCCATCACATTAGTGGCATGACTCTTTCCTAGGGCCTGAGGCGCCGTTTTTCACTGACCCAAGATGTTCCCCCATGAAATGGCATCTCATCACTGGCTCACCTCAGATGCTTCTGGCCCTGTTATCTGTAGATCTAGAGACTGTCTCCTGTGGAGGGTCTCAGCCACTCTCTCTCTACCCATACAGGGATGGTATACCCTCCGTGACCCCCTATCTATAGAGAGGCCGAGGGCCCACATTTTGCCAGAAAGGTTTGAGAGAGGCTCAGTGCTGGTCCCTACCCATGACAGGTGTAGGCCAAGGGAGACAGGTGCCCTTCAGAGTGGGGTACACAATCTCCCGATCTCCAGTCTTTGGCAGATTGAAAGGATGAATCCCTCTGCCCTCCCCCCATGATAGGACCCTGGGGAAAGCTCGGGAAGGCACAGTGGATGCTATGTCCCGAGATCCCTGCCCTCTGTGAGTCAGGCTGAGCTGTAAAGTCTACACAGAAGCTCCCACAGAACCAGTCTGGTATCCAACCAGCTCTGCCAATCATTTTCCTGCCACCAGGAAAAGCTCCAGTCCCTAGGCAGCAGCGAAGAAGCCCAAGAAGCAGCTGTTAAAGCTCGCCTGTTTCAGGAGCCACTTTGGACTATTCATCGATCATATCAGCCAAAAGCTTCCAATCCTGGAAACTCCAGCTGGGAGCAAAGTGCTTCCCAGATACGGGGCAGAGACAGGCTCCCATTTGCTTACCCCTGGATCTGGATCCAGAATAGACAGGAGGAGGAAGGGATCTCCTCCCTCCCCAGGAACTCAGCTGAAACTTAAGGTATTTCATGAACCATTATAGGACGTGGAGCTCCTGAGAGGACAGAGCAATAGAGCCAAGACTGGCCAACCCCTGTCACAACACGACATTGTCACTGATGGCTGACCTGGATATGAGTTCCGTCAAATTCAGACTGGCACAACAAATCTCACCTTCCGGTGGAAGCGTCCCTTGGCACCTCCCCGAGGGGTCTGGCCTGCGGTGGCCACATCCTTTCCAGGATCAGTATCCTGTAGCTGCTTGCCTCACGTAGCTTAGACTGGCTCTCAGAACCCCAGTGAGAAACCCATCCAGGTTGGCAAATGAAACCCAGGTGGTTCTTGGAGAGCCACCATGGAAACTTAGTGCCTCTCAAGGACACTTACTGGGGCACCAGGGGCAGAGAGGGGAGCTCTTCCTGTTGGCCTTGGTCCCTAGCACAGGATGCGAACTCTGGGCTGAGCGGTGAACAGTTTGTGGGATCCTTGGCCTGGGTGCAGCCTCAGAACTCTTGAAGCCAGAAGGTGATTAGCATGAGGATTTGAGACACTGAAACCCACGGGGCTCCAGCTGCTTCCAGGAAGTCCACTGGCCTATGGGGGTGGATAGTGTGCTATATGGGCCTGGTGAGTCTCTTCGGGGAGGAGCAGCCACTGTTCTCTGGCATGGGGCAGAGGGAACATCCCCGAAGAACAGCCCTTAAGATGCTCCTGCCTGCACATCATGGTGGTGAGCAGAAGCCCTGCTGACTAGACTCATGGTCACCAGGTCTCTACTTCTGTGGGCGCTGCTTACTCCTACCCATTCCATACTCCCAAAGACCAACCCCACTTTCCCTCAGCCACACAGAGACTCATCCCACCCTCCTTTCAGCCACAGCTGAAGGCTTGTTGGCCCGAGGCTCTCCCTGACTGTTGGCTACTGGCCTGGCAGACCCTGTTACCTGATGAGGATGGTCAGGTAGTCTCTCAGGTGACAGGCTCTCCATGCCAACTCGTCTATCTCCACACCACATCCAGCTCCTGCCAAGATATCAGCTCCCTGGCTGGATGCAGAGTCCAGTTGTGACTCTGCCCATCCTGGAGGAATTGTGGTTCTATAAACAGGTAACTCCACCCCCAGGTCACTGCCACACAGCACTTCCAATCTTCCTCAGAAGGCTGGCTTAACTAGCAGCTACAGAAAACCCCGGAAAAACACCAGGCCTCGTGGGTGGAGCATCTTTCCTAGAGCTGAAGTTTCAGGAAAGAAGCACCAAGGATGACTAGGAAAGACAGACAGACAGTGGCAGAGGTGGTTCCCTGAGGCAGAGGGCAATGAAGAGGAAACCCTTGTAGGTCAACATTGTCTGAGTGAGGCCAGCCCTGGGAGAAGCACAGGGCTCCTGAACTCAGACGAGATGGACCCCTTAGTGCTCAGGAAGCAGGAGTTTAGGCTGTAAGGTGAAAAGCAACTGAGGTGGGGTCTGGGCACCATGCTCACAGCCCCTCACCTCCACTCATGCTCACCCTCTGCTTCAGCAGATCCTAGGAGTGTAGGGGGCATAGGGGGCTGGCTTCCCTTTCTTCCTCCCTCCCTCACTCCCTTTCACCCTTTCATTCTTCTTTCCCTCCCTCCCTCCTTCCCTCCGTCCCTCCCTCTTTCCCTCCTTCCTTCTGCCATCCTTCCATCCTCCCTCCCTTCCTCTCTCTCTCCCCCTCCCTTCTTCCATCCTTTCTTTCTTCTTTTCACTCTTCTTTCTATCCTTCCTTCTTTCTTCTCCCCCTCCCTCCCTCCCTCTCTTCTTTCCATCCTTCCTTTCTTCCTTGGTATAGATGTGTATGTGGTGTGCATGCATGTGTATATGCACGAATACAGGCACAGGTGTGTGCTCGTACATGTGGAAGTCCAAGGTTGATGTCAGGTGTTTTGATTGTTTCCATTTATTCACTAAACACAGTATTCTTAAGATTTATTTTTATTTGTGTGTGTGTGTTCTTGTTTGCTATGGATATGTAGGGAACCATGTGTCTCAGAACCCCTGGTGCTGAGGGGTACAGGGTAGTTGTGAGCTGTCTGGTGTAAGATGCCAGGAGCCACACTCTGGTCCTCTGAAACATTAGCATGTGATGTCTGAGCCATCTCTTCTGCCATGAACACAGATTTTATGTGGGTGTTGGGGACGTAAACTTTGTTCCTACGCTTGCCCCACAAATGTCTTATCCACTGAACTATCTCTCCAAGGGGGTTTCTAGCAGAAACAAATGGCAGACTGCATAGTCAGAAAACTTTTAGGTCATAAATCCTATAGAAGAAAGCTTCAGAAAGTCACCTGTGTGCTTAGTGTGCATGTAGCACTAAGTACTCTCCTACAATGACCCGAGTGGCAAATCATCATACATTGAAAAATAAAAGGTTAGGCAGGCAAGGCTCTTGCTACCAAGCCTGACAACTTGAGTTTAATAACTGGAACTCACATGGTGGGAGAAGTGAATTGATACATGAAACTGAATTAATGTTAGCTCATTAAAAAAAAATGGCTAGAGAGATGGCTCAGTGGTTAAGAGCTCTGGCTGCTCTTCCACAGGTCCTGAGTTCAATTCCCAGCACCCACATGGTGGCTCACAACCATCTATAACTGTAGTCCCATGAGATTCAATGCCCTCTTCTGGTGTGCAAATGTACATACAGACAAAACCCCCATGTACCTCAGGTACATAAATAAAGAAATCTTTACTGAATGGGGGATACATGCCTTTAATCCCAGCACTTGGGGAGGTAGAGGCAGACTAGCCTGGTCTACAGAGTGCATTCTAGAACAGCCAAGGCTATACACAGTGAGACACTGTCTTAAAAAATATATATATCTAAAAGATTTGCTTACTGAATTACCCAAAGCAGAAAATTGAGAATGGTCTATGAACAAATGAAAGGTAATTGAGTAAGAAATAATTCTAATGTTCACAAACCACAAATAAATATCAGAAAGGTGAATTGGGTATGATGGCAGCACTCAGGAAGCAGAGGCAGGAGAATGGCCTCAATTTCAAGGCCAGCTTGGTCTACATAGTGAAGTCCAGACCAGCCAGTATTACATAGTGAGACCCATCTCAAAAATCAAACAGAAAAGAAGAAAGGAAGGGAGGGAGGGAGAAAGAAAGAGAGGAGGCAGACAGACAAGCAGAGAGGGAGAGGGAGAGAGATCAGACAGGCACACACACAGAGCAAGAGAGAGAGACAGAGAGAGAGAGAGAGAGAGAGAGAGAGAAGGAGTTAGGGAGGGAGGGAGGGAGAGAGAGAGAGATTCCAATGGTAAGAGGGCTGAAAATGCTGCAGACCCCCAGTAGGCCCTTCTGACAGGTAGCATAGGATTCAGCACGTATCCATGACAGTTTCCAAAGCATTGCCTGGAGAAGCCTGGGATTTGACTTAGTTGAGATGCCAAGCCCTAGAGCTCACTCCACAAAGACCCTTCATGGACTGTGAATAAGGGGATATAAGTGGGGAATAGGCCCACATGGCCCAAGGTTAGAACAGGAAGACAGACAGCAAACAGAGGTTTGGAGGGGTGGCTCCTGGACGGTGTTGGCAGGCCCAGCTGGGCTGAGCTAAGGCCACTTGAGTCCTCTCCTAAGAAGGGAAGTGAAGAGCGGTCCTAAACCAAGCTGTCAAGTTCAAGGCACCTACCTTACCCCTCCACCATACTTCTCCCTCGCTATGCTTCCTCCCTGTACCCAGTCTCCAAGGCTGCCCTATGCAAATGAACCATAGCTGAGTATTTTTCTTCATTCACCATACACAGAGGCTTAATTTCCCAGTTTCCTCTCAGAAACCAGCCTTTTTCCTGAGAGGTAATGACTCCACCTCCAGCTTCAAGAAGACAGCTTGAGGGGACTGGAGAGATGGCCCAGTGATTAAGAGCAAGTCCTGTTCTCCCAGAGGTCCCAGGGTGTAGTCCCAGCACCTACACCAGGTGGCTCACAACTGCCCATGACTCCAGCTCCAGAGGATCTGATGCCTCTTGTAATCTCTGCAGGCTCTGGCATGCACGTGTTACACATGCATACATCCAGCAGTGTACATGCATCCACATAGAATTAATAAATAAAAACATTAAAAAGCATAGAACACAACATGGGACCCAAAGCTGTCTAGCTCGAGGAACTGCCCTGACTTTAGGGTTCAGTTCATTGAACTCGTGAGCCACACTGGTATGAGCAATTTCTGGGTGCATTCAATTCTAGGAGACACTTTGTCTTTCCTGTTGGACCAGAACCTGGGAGGAGATGAAGTTGGAGCTACTGACCACAGGATGTTTCAAACCACCCAGAAAAAGAGCCAATGGTAACACCATATGCTTCTCCTGTGCTCACCCTACTATGCACCTGGCTGGACAGAGGCGGCTGTCAGGACAGTGATGTCATTTAAGCTCGTCTCCTAGCACGTCCTCCCAAGGCCAAGCAGTACATTCTTGAGATCATTTGTTGTCCTAGTTTGCTTTCTGTTGCTATGATAAAACACTAAGACCAAGCTCACAGTCTGTCATGAATAAAAGTGGGGGTAGGAACTCAAGGCAGGAACCAAACCAGAAACCATGGAAGAGAGCATGTGAGGGGATCAGTTTGCTTTCTTATATGACCCAGGACCACCTGTGCAGGGTGGCACTGCACACAGTGAGCTGGGCTCTCCCGTGAATCATTAATCAAGAAAATGTCCCACAGATGTCTACCAGCCAGTCTGATGGAGGCATTTTCTCAATTGAGGTTTCCTCTTCCAGGGTCAACTTGACCAAATGTAACCAGCACACGTGGGTTAATAAAACTTGCCAAAGTAAGCAATTGTATCCGGGACAGGTGGGGACCTCTGTCTTCCTATCTCTCCCTTCATCAGCTCTGGGGGAGGTATGCTTAGGATCTGGCTAAGGAGCCGTGGAGTGAGCACTCCCTACCACCCACGTGCCTGCTCATCTGGCATCATGACACAAGGAGCCGAGGCCAGAGAGAAGTCAAAATGAGTTGTAAGTGTGTCCTTTGTTGCCAAAGACTTGGGCAGAAAAACCCAGAAATGTCTGAAACACATTCAGCCAGAAAGCAAATGACTGTAAGCCCCTCCCTGGAAACAAATAATCATGTTCTGAAGATTTTTTTTTTTTTTATTATTGACATCTGATTAAGACAGAAGTCCCATCCTGAAAAGAAGGGGTTTTTTTTTTTTTGGCTTGTTTTTGTTTATTTGTTCTGTTTTGTTGAGGGGGGTGTTTTGAGACATGGCCTCGGGTCGTCCTGGCTGGCCTCCAACTTGTAGCTGAAGCTGGCTTTGAACTCCAGATCCTTTGAGTGCTGGACTACAAGTGTGCCCAGCACACTTGGCTCTGTGGTGCTCTCTGGAAGGCAATGACTGCACAGCTGGTTTGGTTTTTTTCCCCCCCTTCTGAAAAGGGAAATTCAAGAATTAGGATGTAAATTGTATGTGGATGGTGCATACTTGTCTGTAATCTTAGTCTAGCACTTGGCAGGCTGAGGCAGGAGGATAGCTACTACTTCAAATCCAGTATGGGAAACATAGGTTCAGTCTCTTAAAAGCTAAACACTAATAACCACCATCAATAACATAATAAATAATAACGGTAATTTCTTTCTTTCTTCCTTTCTTTTTTTTGTCTGTTTTGGATCAGGTCTTACTGTGTACCTCTGGCTTTTTTGGGAGGGCATTTCCTATATAGATAAGGCTATAGCTCAGCTCCGAAGCATGTACCCCCACACCCAACAGATGACAAGTCTTACTCATCACTCTTAAACTCTTACTCAGGCAGATGAGGTGAAAGATTTCTACCTGTGTGGACTAAGGATGGTGATGAATGAGGAAGTAGTCACGGTGCATATAACCAAACTGTGTGGAAACGACGTGTGGACTCACCACAGAGCATACCACCAAACTATGGAAAGCGCTGTGTGGACTCACCGACGTTAATCAGAAGCTATCGTCGGGGTGTTTTTAATTGCTGTTTAGATGTTTTTCACCCTTAAAAGTGTTTTTATGGGGGTTTGCTGTTTCCCAAGTTTTGACCTTGAACTCATGGTCTTCCTTCCTCGGTCCCCTGAGTTGACAGAGATCTAAATCTTGCAGTTTTGTGATATCTTTTATCATTTTAAGTGAATATTCACATTCATTCCTAACTTTGTATCAATTTGCATGAATTTCAGGCTCTACAGAACCTACCCTTTGTGCCACACCATCAGAAGCCCTTTATATGAAAAACATTTTTATTTATCTCCCAACTTTTTAGGGCAGATAACTTTATTGTTTATATTTGGTAACTGAGAAAAAAAAAACAAGCAAAACACTCTAGGTCATCAGAATAATGTTCTTACCCACTGTCTGCAGTAGAGGATCTCCAAAATTACAGCAGGCGCCAGAGTGTCCCCGGATCAAACCTTGCCTGATGGAGACATAGTCCTAAGTTTGTCATTACAGGGGTCAACTCTTCCCTGTTAACTTTAATTCTAGGAAGGTACTTCCTGTACCTCTCCCCAGAATAGTATTCAACAATAGTGTCACAGAGGGTGGGGGGGAAACAGCTGGTGGAGAGGACAGGGGACTAGTGTCCCACTAAGTCTCAGTTCTTGGTAAAAGCCCTGC
Organism: Mastomys coucha; assembly: GCF_008632895.1. NCBI lineage: Eukaryota > Metazoa > Chordata > Mammalia > Rodentia > Muridae > Mastomys > Mastomys coucha. Next base: position 105,477,601 of record NW_022196897.1, read on the forward strand.
AGTGGTGGGACAGGTGACAGGAACCATGATGTGAGGCAGGTGTGACACTCAGTGCAGTAATTACCACATCAAGATCACAGCAGGGGTGGGTCTGTGTGCTTGCCTCATGAGGAAGTGGTTATTCAAGCTGTTGACATGCAACCGGAGAGCTGCAGAACAAAGCAGAAAAGACCACTGGTCCTTCCTGCATTCTGGGGCCACTGGAAAGGACCAGCTCCAGTCAGGCCAAAAGATAGGACTCTGCCCAGCCACAGCGGCCACTTACTTGACAAATGTCTACTATGTGTTCTACCAGGAGTCTGGGCAGTGAAAACAGGTCTGGTTTCCACCTCTGGGGCCTCTGCCTGGGGCACGGTCACTGTCCAGTCCCTGCTGGTGTTTTTGCTACACTGCAGGCCATGGAGGGCTGGAGAGATGCTTAATCCAGATCACAGCCTCTGGAATTTCACAGAAAAGAGCCATGAAAAAGTTCAAGCAAACATTCCTCAGCCATTACTTTGGTTTGGAAGAAGTAGAGCAGTCATGTGATCTTTAAGCTATGAAATAGGAGTGTGTCACGGGAGTGTCCCATATGTCTGGGCTAGTCTCCCTCCAATAGTTTGCTATGAACAAGAACCAAAGCAATCTGGTGATGGGTCTTGAGTCGCGGCAGGAAGCATCTGCAGACACCAGACACCAGGCCCAGGCAGTTTCATGTGTAAGAGGTTTAATTGGAAGGAGGGTAGCGGGGTAGCAGCGCAGGAAGAGAGAGAAGAAGAGAGAGAAGAAGAGAGAGAGAAAGATGGAGGAAAGTACCCACATATATATGTGTGGTGACGTAGTAGCCCAGGTAAAGGTGGGAGCTGAACCCAATGGATTCTGGGAATATGGTCGCCGTTGCCCTGGCGACAGGTCTGTGGACCCGCCCACATATCTGCCGCAGGCAGGTTCTGGATGCTAACATCTGGAAGAACTCAGGCAGATTCTAGACTATCACTCCACTCATGCCCTGAAAGTAGTCTTAATTTGGATGAGAAAAAGAAGAAAGAAGAAGAAGAAGAAGAAGAAGAAGAAGAAGAAGAAGAAGAAGAAGAAGAAGAAGAAGAAGAAGAAGAAGAAGAAGAAGAAGAAGAAGAAGAAGAAGAAGAAGAAGAAGAAGAAGAAGAAGAAGAAGAAGAAGAAGAAGAAGAAGAAGAAGAGGAGAAGGAGGAGGAGGAGGAGGAGGAGGAGGAGGAGGAGGAGGAGAAGGAGAAGGAGAAGGAGAAGAAGAAGAAGAAGAAGAAGAAGAAGAAGAAGAAGAAGAAGAAGAAGAAGAAGAAGAAGAAGAAGAAGAAGACCACATTTATTTATTTGGGGCTAATTGGGGTTGCATCTGGAAAAACAGATTCAAGCAATCCTTAGAACTGGATTCTGGGCTGGTGCGGTGGCTCAGTGGATAAAGGTGCTTGCCACTAAGCCTGAAGACCTGAGCTTTACCTGGAAACCACATGGTCAACTAAGAGAACCGAGTCCTGCAAAAGGGAAGAACATGTCCTCTGATCTCCACATGTGCTCAGGTGGGAAATAAAAGGCATGTAGAACAGAAGAGTTACTTTTCACAACAGAACTGTCTTTGAAATAACTCAAAAAGATGATTTGCAATCCCCACACTAAGGTGGCAGAGGCAGGTGGATCTCTGTGTGATCTAGAACAGCCAGGGCTACACAGAGAAACCCTATCTCAAAACAACCATGACACCACCTTAAAAAAATGCTATCTTTGAAACCAAATAAATGAAGAAGTAGGGACAGTGTGTGATGGGAAAGAAATGAGGTTTTTTTTGTGTGTGTGTGTGTTTTTTTAAGAGTTACTTATTTTATGTATATGAGTACACTGTCGCTGTCTTCAGATACACCAAAAGGAAGAGGGTATCGGATCCCATTACAGATGGTTGCAAACCACCATGTGGTTGCTGGGTTTTGAACTCAGGACCTTTGGAAGAGCAGTCCATGCTCCTAACCACTGAGCCATCTCTCCAGCACTGAAAGAATGAGTTTTTATGAACCATGAGACCCTGAGATGCCCCTGAAGTGTTTGAGGAACTAAGGAAAAGAGAGGAAAATAAAGTAGCAGAGGCTCAGGGGCAGAAAAAGCAGGTCAGGTCACCCAGCGCCTGATGGAACCCAGGCAAAATTGTCCCCAGCTTTATTGTGGAAGCCTTAGAGTCCCAGGGAACACAAAGTTGGGGTGCTGGGAAAAGGAACATGGCATGAAGCAGACCTGGTCATCTGCATTGCCTCAGCTTCCAGCGAATCCAGTGTGCAGACCCCACTTTGAGAAAAAGGATAGAGTGCCACAGAAGACCTAGAGACCAACCATCCTCTCTCAGTGCCTGGCTAAGCAGACAAAAGCCCCTCCCTTCCAATGGGAGCCAGAGTCCAGCTTGATTCCCTAAGCCTTGAAGACAGAATAAAGATTCTAGCTGTGGCCGGGCAGTGGTGGCGTACGCCTTTAATCCCAGCACTTGGGAGGCAGAGGCAAGCAGATTTCTGAGTTCCAGGCCAGCCTGGTCTACAGAGTGAGTTCCAGGACAGCCAGGGCTACACAGAGAAACCCTGTCTCGAGAAAACAAAACCAAAAACCAAAAACAAACAAACAAAAAAAGATTCTAGCTGTGCACTCTGAATGGTAAGTCCTAAAGATTATGAGAGTCCAATAAACATTGTCATCAACAATGGCAGGCAAGCAGTGGTGACAATGGCCACAGCAGGACCTTCCACATAAACTTCCTATTACTGAAGCCAAGGTGGCCAGAGACAGGCAGCAATAGTGAGAAGGGAAAGGGAAGAGCCAAGCTGGTTTCCTGCATGTCAGTCCAAAGCATGACATGCTTTGGTGCCCCCACCCCGCTTTACATATCAGCAGGAGGCTTGAGCCCTAGGACACATAGGTCATGAGACACAGATGGGACTTCGACTATTGTAGACAGGAGATAGGCCTTCTCTCCAAAGTTAAGTCAGGTGACACTCCCAGAAAAGGGGCATTCCAACTGAAAGAATTGTAAATTTGGTCTTGGAGCACTCATGTGTGCTTGTATGTGCACATGTGTGAGCGAGGGATCCACGGAGTACAGAGGCTCGGCTACTATACAGCACCAGGAGCTTGGTGCTTGGCATCAGAGCACAGCTAGTCAAGGAAGATTAGACCAAGGAGACAAATCAGAGGGAAACTGCCAGGGTGGAGCCTCAACACAGCATCTGGGTTCTCAAGTGGAAGCAGGGATATCTGGAGGGCTCATAAGAAAACATACAGACAACTTTTCGGGTACAAGCTGACAGGCAAATTTCAAGGCTTGAGGTTGCACTTTGTCTGTCTGTCTGTCTGTCTGTCTGTCTCTTGAAGTTGCACACTTTTGCTCCATCCTCAGGCTGGATGTTGTGCTCTCTTGTTCACTCCCTTTCTTGCACTCCCATACTCCCACATACACCTCACATGCATTCTCCTCTTTCACACACACACACACACACACACACACACACACACACACACACTCTCCCTCTCACTTTTAACTTCCCCCAGTCTTTTATTGTTACTCCATAAAGCAGGTAGAAAAAAAGACACTGTATAGTCATTACTAAATCAAATTCAAAAGAATAACCACATCCCACAAAGAATTAAGAATTACAATCGCTCCCCAAAGTTTCAAGCTTCCCTTATTCCCAGGCCCGTTGAGCTTTAACTTTTGACTTATTTTACTTCAGAGCTCCGAGCTCCGAGGTCAGCTACATGCAGTTTTCTGTGAAGCTCTAATGATAAATGACATGGGCAAAGGTGTCATGCATGCAGTGACTAGAAAGAGTCAAGTTAACCCTTAACTCAGCAGTTCCACTAGCTTTCTGCTTCTGCACATTGCACACACTGACTCTCCTAAGAGTCCCAGTGTTTTAACTTAGTTTTACTAGTATAGAATTTTATGCATTTCAGGAGTCTAACCTTTACTTGCATATACATACATATCCAAAGGAGATCAGGAATCACTCTCAAATGTTATGCACAATTCATTTCATAACTTCAATAGCTTTTCCCTTTCTGAATTCAAGTATCCCGTGTTTGTGTTTCCTTATTTCATTTATCCCATGATTGTGTCTCCTATACTGTGGAGAGCCAAGCCCGAGAGCCAGCGGCCTCATAAACAAAGCCCTTATTTGGCTAAGCTTGCTGCCATTGGTTGCTTCCGCATCTGGTAACCTATCCGCTTTTGCCATGTGGCCCATTGGGATTGGCTAAGCTTGGGAGTACTCAACGGCCGAGGGTGGGCCGGGAGGCAGAGCTTAAGTAACGGTTCCCCAGCAGCAGAAGGAAGAAGTAGGAGAAACAGGCAGGAGGAGCAGGAGGGAGAAGCATTGTTAAAAGGTTCCTGAAATAAACTGCAAAAGGAAGAGCTCGTGTCTTCGAGTCTTTCTTGCCAGACGAGGAGGACGTAACACTATACTAATGATTTTCATAGTTCCAGTAAATTCCTTCACATTCTGGTAATGGACCCTGTATGACTCTACAGTATGTGGCCCTATTTCATTTTTTTAATTTCTAAACATAATTTCTTCAAACCTTCTTTGCAAGTCAAACATTAATCTGAAACTACCATTGTGCTGTTATTACATTTTTTCTGAGATGAGAACACACAGCATGCACCTGGACCAATTAGGATTGTGCTGTGCTGTGCCCCTATGCCTCAATTTTTGATTGTTTAAGAATCATTACATCAGGGAACATCTAGTTTCACAGAACTCACCAGAACAGAAGGAGAAAAATAGGAAAGTCAGATTTAATAGAATAATTATGCACACCAATGCCAACTGAAAAGCAGTCACGCACAAATGAAAGCTATACAGTCCTTGTCCAGGGGCTAAGGGTCAGGAGAAATGGGAACAACTTTTTTATAAATAAGCTGCCGCAGGCTTCTGAGATGTCTCCATCCAGGTCTGCTGTGAGCAGTTCCTTGTTTCTGATGGTAGGTCTTCTGGAAGGATGTGTCTCCTGCTTCTCGGGGTCCCAGATGCCACCCATGTCATGGTATGCTGTCCCCCAGCAGGACACAGCCTGACCAGGATGGATCTCCTCTTTACAGTTTGGAAATCTACTTATTCTGGAGAAGCTCTCAATATTTGGAAGGTCCAAAGTGGATCAGGAGAGATAGGAAAGAGAGAGACCTATGTAGGTCATCAGATGCAGGAATCCAGGCTAAGTCCACACCTACTTTATTTGCTCATTCCATGTGAAGAAACAGGTACTAACTGGCCTACCATAGATGGGAACATATACCCATATATACAATGTATGTAGTTTCCCATTTGCCCTGCCCCACCTAAACAACCCACTTGTCTTCTGAGAACGGGAGGACAGTATTTGCACAGTGTGGCAGCTGTGCATATGAAGCAGAAAACATGCATACCCATCAGGATGGGTCATCTTGGTACAAATTTCATGAGCCTTGGTAGGGAAGCCTGGTGACCTCTGAGGAGGGGTGGAGGGACTAGGATGGAGAGAAGAACCAGTAGAGCATGGGCTCAGTGACACAGGCCGGCAACCCACATAGCTCCTGTTTATTCCTGACATCACTGAGTCCAGGGGTTTTGGAGCGGGTGGGAGCTGGGCCATTCTGTGGAAATGGAAGTGGTTACAGTTCTGCATCAGTATAAGGACAGCTGGTTCCTCAGCCCACAGCTCTCTGTGGTGAAGTTCTGAGTGCCTGGGTTGTTTCCAGAGGTCCTTCTGTGGTGGTGGTGGTGGTGGTGGTGGTGGGCCCTCTGATGAAGCTGCTGCCTGGCTCTCTCTACACCCCAATATAATATGAACTCTGTTCTCTCCTGTACAGAATCCCCAAGTACTCAGAGAGATACTGTCCCATCTTCTCTGGGAAGGAGAAGTGGGGAATAGGAACTCCTTAAAGTCTTCACTCTCGCTCACCATGCTCTGGCTTAAGGTCCTCCATCACTTCTCCACCACAGTCCTCTGACTCTTATCTGGTCAGCCCTCATCCCTTCCCCCAGCCTGCCGCTGCTGCAGCCGCCGGTCCAGAGCCAGCTGGAGGGCATGCCTGATAGTCTCCATGTTGTTCAAGACGTTGTATCGATTCAGGGTCACCAGCCGATCAAACTCCTTGGGCTCATAGGTGAAGTCCATCATTCCATAGGCAGTATCTGGCCCATTGATGATAAAGTCCCCAAAGGCCTTCTCCTCAGCTGTTTGTCGTTCCACACCTTGGGGGTGGGAAAAGCAAGACTAGGCTGGAGTACCCTGAGGAGCTAGCTGATAGCCCCTGGACACTTCCCTGCACAGGTGATCTGGCTTGCTCCAGGAGAGAGCCCATCTTTACTCTCAGGCCCAATTAGGAAGAGATGGCTTGTTGTGGACACAGAGGCCCAGGCAGCAGAGGTTAGTCCAGGCTCTACAGAAGCAATGCTCTCAGACTAGCATCCCATCCTCCCCTGGAGGCTAGAGCAGGCTTGTGTCTTCCCCTTACCTGGGGCCAGATGTGTGCGAAAGGTCCTGTTGACAAGGGGGAAATGTAGAACAATGGGCGAGCAGGGGTCCTCCTCCTCAGCAAACAGATAGCACTCACGGGGGTCCTCAGAGTCCTTGGGGTCCACCTCAATCCTTGGGAAGGGGATCCCTCGGTCCCGGCAGTACTTCTCTGTCACCTGCAGGACCTGGACAGAGAGGTAAGCTTCTGGCCCCCAACTGGACTCCCACACACTCAGGCTTCATGCTAGCTCTGTATAGCTGAGTGACTTTCTGAGACACTTTTCTATTTGCCAAATAAAGGTGGTATGGTAGTGTGAATAAAAATGGCCTCCATAGGCCCACAGGGAGTGGCACTATTAGGAGGTGTGGCCTTGTTGGAGGAAGTGTATCTCATTCTCTTCCTGCTTGTAGCCTGCAGAGCCAGATATAGAACTATCAGCTACCTCTCCAGCACCATGTCTGCCTGCAAGGCCGCCATGCTTCCTGCCATGAAGATGATGGTCTAAAGCTCTAAAACTGTAAGCAAGCCCCAATTTAGATGTTTTTCTTTTTTTTTCTTTTTTTTTTTTTTTTTTTTTT
>NW_022196897.1:105484677-105486910 GCF_008632895.1 Mastomys coucha
TCAGAAATCCGCCTGCCTCTGCCTCCCAAGTGCTGGGGTTAAAGGCGTGCGCCACCACCGCCCGGCTGATGTTTTTCTTTAGAAGAGTTGCCAGGGGGACTAGAGAGATCGCTCAGCGGTTAAGAGCACTGACTGCTCTTCCAGAGGTCCTGAGTTCAATTCCCAGCAACCATGTGGTGGCTCAAAACCATCTGTAATAGGATCCAATGCCTTCTTCTGGTGTGTCTGAAGACAGCTACAGTGTACTCATATAAATAAAATAATAAATCTTTAAAAAAATAAGAGTTCCCATGGTCATGGTGTCTCTTCACAGCAACACAAACCCTAAGACAGTTGGAAATAAGTGTTTCCTGAGAGTGTAGTGAATTAGCAATAATTAGCAAAGGCCGACCATCAAGCTAGTCTTTCATTCCTGCCCCTAATATGGCTGTCCCTTCTCCAATGCCTCCTCTGTTCCCTATTAAGGGGCTTGGTTACAAGGGCAAGGTTGGAGGGGGTTTTAATCTGTTTTCCAATCCTAGGCAGTCATTGGACAAAGGGGATGAAGAGGAAGTCAAGGAGAGACCACCAGACCCACAATTGATGGATGGCATCCACCCAACTGCCTACAGATTCTGAGGCACTCCTTGCAAGTGTCTCCCTTAGAGGACTTTCATGGCTGGTGTTACCATAGTAACAAAGGACAGCAACCCTAGCCCCACCGTGGAGCAGGGAATCCTACCATAATTGGGAAGGTTCTAGGACAGAGTCTAGAAGACACCTGAGACCCTCTTTACACACACTTTTATAATCCCAGAATTCTCCAGCTGGGAGATCTGGACTGTCAACAATGTTTAAGAAACACCCAACCACCAGTGGCAACACCCAAACCCAGCCAGGCCTCTCAGCAGAGATATCTTCTCCTCCCCTCTACTTCTTTAGGAGACCCCTGCCTCCCTCCTTACCTCAAAAGGGGCTTCCAAGGAATAGTCAAAGGACAAAATGAGGTTCACCGCCCGCTGCGGCTGCAGGATCAGTGGAAATGGTGAGTTGATGGCAAAGCCTCCATCTACTAGGGACAGGAAGTCCTTCATGGGCGTGAGCTGGTTGGGACAGGCATCAGGGTGTCCATCTGTAAGATACACAGGGATGAGTACAGTTGTTCTTGCTGGTGATCTGAATTTTCCTGCCTCCCAACAGCCATGGAGTCCCTCACCCTAGCCCTCCTACCCTGCCTCTCAACTTTCTGCAGTCAGAAAAGCCCTCCCCATCAGCAGCAGGAGAGCACGACTTCACCTCCTCCAATACCCAGATAAAAGACAATGCTGGCCCCAGTGAGCCAGATGTGTATATAGGAAGGATCCACTTATGACCCCCCCCTTCCCAGGATGGATGGCTCAGAGTTAAGAGCACTGACTGCTCTTCCAGAGGACCAAGGTTCAAAGCCCAGCACCCACATGGCAGCTCACAACTGTCTGTAACTCACAGTTATGTGAATGCCATGCATCTTCAGAGACCATAAAGTCCTTCCTTGCTGCATAGTCCTTGTACAGGCAGAGACCTCGGGTAAAGTTAAAGGTCTGGGCACAAGTAAAGCGGGAGGTGAATATGTCCAACACAGCCTGAGAGAAGGAACTCTTTGGGTTAAAAAACCTGGTAGGCAGCCGTGTGGGGTCTTGCTTCCGTAACTTTGGCCAGTCATCTAGATGGGAGGCAATGAGATACAGTGAGAAGAGGAACCATCCTTTGCCCATCTCTCTTCATCCCTCTGCCAGGGCCCTGGCAAGTTACTGGCAAGTGGTGGTGGCCTCTATTCTCACCTGTGACACTGACACTGTCCCTGTGCCAGTCTAGAAAGCTCAGGTTTAGGCCACCCATCTTCAGGAAGATCTCATACAGGCTGGCTGCAAAAGCACTTCCCCACATACCTACAGAGACAGGCAGAGTCCCAGATCAGAGCCTGGATCCAGCCCCCCCGCCTCTCTCCAAGCTTCCAAGTCTAGACTCACCCTGCAGGTAGCAGATGCGGGGCTCTGGCCAGAAATGCAGCAGCCGGCCCATGAAGAACTCAGAGCCAAAGAGTTCTGTGGGAACGTAAGCCCCGTACTTGGGGAAACCGACCTCATAGGGGGTGAACTCGCACCATTCTGGGGAGAACAAAGTAACCAGGGTCCTGACTGAGCAGGAATCTTGCCTTCCCCAAACCAGCAATTCCGCCATTCACCAAGGTCCCTGCTTGTGAGCACCCCCCCCC
>NW_022196897.1:105486920-105535447 GCF_008632895.1 Mastomys coucha
CCCCCCCCGCTTATACCTAATGCCCCCATGTCCTCCACCCTCCTACCACCAGCTCCCTGTCCCCTTTCTTTGTCTCCACATCCAGGCACCTGCAAAATCTTCCCCAATGATGTTTTTGTGGACATTGATGCTGGCATAGATGGGGTATGGGTTCTGACCCTGGTTGACCATTTCTTGCTGGTCTGACAGCTTGGCAGGGTTTTCCTGGGCAAGAGAGAAGGTAGACAGTTTGGCTTTGGGGGGGAATCTCTGTTCTCTATTCCCAGGGTTTGATGTCAGCACCCTGAGGGGTGTGGCATACCCATCAGAGGGATTTCATGTTGTCAAGGAAGGACTATATAGCTTTATGCTGCAGCAGAGCTAAGACTCCTGTGGGGTTTTTATTATTCCAGTGCCTCTGGGACTGCCCTCCCCATCCTTTGTGATCCCAGAAAGCATATTAAAATAGAGAGAGCTAGACCAACAGATTTAGGATTGAAAAGCCAGGCTAATTTCCTTTTTGTTTGTTTGTTTGTTTCTTTCTTTCTTTTTCTTTTTTTAGATTTATTTATTTTATGTATGTGAGTATTTTGTCACTTTCTTCAAACGCACCAGAAGAGGGTATCAGATCCCATTATAGATGGTTGTGAGCCACCATATGATTGTTAGGAATTGAACTCAGGACCTCTGGAAGAGCAGTTAGTACTCACCAGCCCTGAAAAGCCAGTCTAATTTCCTTACAAAGAAAATCACTAGGAGATATAAGTTCTTATCTTACAAGTGCAGTATCACAGGTGACACACATTTCCAAACAAGCGCTACACACCGTGGCTCAGCTGCTCTGAACCTTCTGACTCTGACAGACTGGGCCTGCAGCTCTAGGAGCAACCACCCTGGTGGCCTGGGTCAGGGCTTCTTTTGCCAGTGAGTGGGTGTGGCGCTGTGCCTCAAAGGCAGTTAGGAACCATTTTGAAAACATGCTTTTACTGGGCTCTAGCCCAGAGTCCAGGAATAAGATAGGCATAAGGTAGAAGAAAAGTGTGGGAGGGGAGTAGGGGTGGGAAGAGTGTAGTCACTTCCTGTTCTCTTACCTCCTGGTTCAGGAAATACTCAATGATGAGGCCCCAAAAGTCAGTGAAGGACATACTGTGGCCTCTGCTCTCCCAGGCCCTCTTTTCCCGGGAGTAGTATTCAAACTGCTTTGGGGACAGCATCCCAATTTTACTGCTGCAGACTCGCTCCGAGGCGTGTTTAATGGGGCCCTGCAAAGTCTTCTGGGACCAGGATGGATCCTTGTAGAGTGTAGAGATGCACCTGCAAATGGAAGGGGGAGATGCTTGGGAGTTAGAGGACAGACCTCCCCCCTGTTATAAACACTTACCATCCTGCCCCCTCACTCAGACATGTCCCCGGGACAGCCTCCTCTCTCACCCTGACCCCGTGAAGGCAGGCTCCGAGCTAGCCCCGTCTCAGAGACTCCATCCGATCACGTGGACATCCTTACCCACCCATAGCTCAGTTTTGCTCTGCGCTCTATCCTGCCTTACTTACCAGGAAGACCCAGAAACCCCACTCAGGTAGGTCACAGCATCCAGAAGACCAAGTTCCTGCAGCCCAGCCAGGCTGCCGTACAGGGAAGTCATGGCTCTGGTTCCACCCCCGGAGCCTAACACGGCTACCACAGGTACCTGAACACAGCAACAGTTTGATAGCAACAGCACTGGGCTGTATGTATTACTGCTTATCCATGGCAGGCATTGGCTTATCCACTGCCATGTATTAGCTCACTGAATCCTCCCAGAAACCCAGTAAGCGCCACTCCCCATGTTATAGATGACAAAACTGATGTGTGAGGTCCCGGAACACTCTGAAAGCAGCGGGTTGACGGTTTTATCACTGGGTTGGTATCCCAATCTCTCCACTTGAGGCCTTGCTTGGTTACAGAAGATGGCTGGTTCAGGCTCCATGTCCCCCATTACTAGGTGTCTTCACTTCTCTTAGATTCCGTGGAGTTTCCATTATATTAGGTTCCACCTCGACCCCCAAATGCTCCCCCATTCCAGTCGTTTCTCTCAGTATTTTCTCCCTCCCGACTTGATCCCTCCTGTTCCCAACCCCACCTGTACCTCATCGCCCATGGAATCTATTCTATTTCCCCTTCCCAGGGACCTCCTTGCATCCCCCTTAAGCCCTCCTTGATACCTAGCTTCTCTGGGTCTTGGAGGGGTCACTGACTGGGACTCATGGGGGCTTGCAGAGATCAGGAAGCCTGTGAGGGGTCTGACTAGGTCCTCTGTATAAATGGTATGGCAGTAGGCTGATGTTCCTGTGGGAATCCTAACAGTGGGAGCAGGGGCTGTCTCTGACTCTTGCCTACTGTGGGACCCCTTTCTTCCTACTGGGTTGCCTCATCTAGCCTTGATGTGATGGTATGTGCCTGGCCTTATTGTAGCTGGTTCTGCAGAGTTTGATGTCCCTGGGAGGCCTACTCTTTTCTGAGGGGAGGTAGAAGTAGGGTGGATCTGGGAGAGAGGAGAAGTGGGTGAAAAAGACTTGGGGAGGGGAAGGAAGAAAAACGATAGTTGGGATTTAATATATGAGAGAAGTTTTTTTTTCTTTTTTTTTTCTTTTTCTTTTTTTTGGTTTTTCAAGACAGGGTTTCTCTGTGTAGCCCTAGCTGTCCTGGAACTTACTCTAGACCAGGCTAGCCTCGAACTCAGAAATCTGCCTGCCTCTGCCTCCCGAGTGCTGGGATTAAAGGTGTGCGCCACCACTGCCCAGCAGATTTTTTTTTTTAAAAAAGGAAAAATTCATTTGTTGAGGCCCTACCCCTCATAGATGACTATTTGCAGACAGAGCTTATAAGGAAGTAAGATGGTTAGAATCAGGTACTAGGAGAAGGCCTCAATCTGACAAGGCTGTGGCCTTAGAAGAAGAGGAAGAGGACTGGACTTGGTAGGACATCCCTGGAATACCAGCACTTAGAAGACTGAGGCAGGAGATCATAAGTTCAAGACTAGTCTGAAGAACATATGAGGTCAGGCCTTTGATATACAGTAGTAATACTTATCGTTAAAAAACACTTGGGAGGCAGGTGTCAGGGCGCTTGCCTTTACACTTGGGAGGCAGAGGCAATTGATTCTCTGTAATTTTGAGGCCAGTTGGGACTCCATAGTGAGACTGTCTCAAAAGGGAGGCTGGGGGGAAGAGACCTCCTGCATTTGGGTGTGCACACACACACAGAAACACACTCACATACACAGACACACATGTACACATGTGAGCACACACACACACACACACACACACACACACACACACACACGGGGGGGGGTTGGGAGGGATGGCCATGTGACACCACAGCAAGAAAGCAGATGTCTACTCGTCAGGAAGGAGGCTCCATGAGAAAATGAATTTCTGTTGTTTAAACCCCTCAACTGTAGTATTCTGTTGTGAGCGCCCAAGCTGCTAAAGCTATCCACCAGGTTATGTCAGCCAGGATTGTGTAAGTCCTCATTCCGATTCCTGATGCTGGTTATAGCCACTGGCTGAGGTGATCCAACCGATTTGCTCTCTTCATCCTCTGCTACCCATTCCTCCTCTGAGCTTCCTGTCATTTCTTATCCATACAAGAGCCCTCAAGGGGATAGGCCGGATTGAGTCAAGTTCACCCTCCGTCCCTTACCTGGTCACACTGTGGAGCCTCACTCAGTCCCATCACACGCTGCAGGGCCTTGGATGCCACTTGCTTCCTCTTGCCCAGAAATTCCTGCTCCCCATCACAGAGCTCAAAACCAAGGCGCAGGTCTAAGTCCCCAGAGCTGCTTCAGAAGGAGTGGATGGAGTATGGAGAAAACCTTGAGTCCAGTCTGCATTCTGGGGAGCCTCACAGAAAATACCTCAGGGGACTTCCATGGGTGGAAAGAGGTCCCCAATGCCCTGGTCCAAATGGGCAGGAAAGTAGAACCCACTGGAGTATTTCCCACTTCCAGCCAAGCCCCTTCCACCAGCATTCCCATCTCACCTCATATCTGCCTTCATCCTCAGAGTCGCCTGCTGGTCCTGAAAGAGAGAGACAGTAGTCTCCCCATCCCTGAGTAAGTAGAGTCAGACCCCCACCACCACACACACACATACCTGTGGCCCTTAGTGCTCAGATAACGGGCCAGTGTGGGCCCCAGACCTCGCTGGGTGATCAAGGGGCAGGCAGGAGTCCCCAGCACCAGACTAAATCTTACCTCCTCCAGGTCCACAAGTCTTGTTACCTCCTGGTTGAGGGGGAGAGAGGAGAGCGAGATGCTTGCCTTGTCCGTGTTGCTGGTCTGAGCCTCCAGCTCATCACTTGGTCCACTCTGTGGAAAAGAGAGCCGAGGAGCGGAGTGGGATGGAAGACATGCCTCCCAGGCACTCTGGAGTCTCCTCCTACCTGGGCTTACTCTGTTATTTCTTCCTTGCCATAGATCACTTACATGTAAAACTAGGAGCTTTTCTTGTAGCTTTATGTACAGCTTGGGACTCAGCACTGGGTTCACGTGGAAGGTAAAGGTTGCTGGGAGGCCTTGCTCCGTGGTCTGTTGCAGAGGCTGTGGCTTTTCATAGGCCCCAGGCACTGCCAGCTGGATCTGCCTCAAGCCTTAGGGCAGAGGACCGGTGAGGAGTAGATGTAAGTGTGGCTCAGGACAGTTATACCCCGATGACAGTAATTCCTCTCTTCCCCAGGCCCCTACCCACCACCTCCCTGCTCAGTCTAGTACTTTGAACACAGGAAAAGAACCATCAGCTCTTGGCTTCTATAATCAATCAGCCCTGATAGGGTTGGGAAACATACAAATACTAGGAGGGAAGAGAATGCCAGATTCTCCGTGCCTCCAGAGCAGCCTTTCTCCCACAGGTCCCACTCTCTCCACGAACTGCCACACCACCAGGTTCCACTCCCACATCTGATGTGTCCTCCTAGGCAGTCACAGCTACCATGATGCAACTGTAGTTTTCTTGGTTAGCTCATGTCTAACTCTTCTGAGATTGCTTAAGGTCCCATGATATCATGACTTTTAGTTGAGACATTTTTAGTTGAGACATACATATATATATGTATGTATGTATACACACACATACACACACACACACACACACATATATGGTTTTTCAAGACATGTTTTCTCTGTGTAGCCCTGGCTGTCCTGGAACTCACTCTGTAGACCAGGCTGGCCTCGAACTCAGAAATCCTGCCTCTGCCTCCCAAGTGCTGGGATTAAAGGTGCACACCACCACCGCCTGACCATTTTGTTATTTTATTTAGGTTGTGTTGTGTGACATGCTTGTGTGTGTGTGTGTGTGTGTCTATGTGTCTATGTGTGTCTGTATGTGTACAAGTGTGCCCACAGGTGTGTGACTACGTATGGCTGTGCACACATAGGGGACCAGAGGATATTAGTGTCCTGCTCTGTCATGCTCCTCCTTATTCCCTTGAGATAAGGTCTCTCCTTGAATCTGAAGCCAAGCTGGCAGCCAATGAGTTCCAGCAATCCTCTAGTGTCTGCCCCTACAGTGCTGGGAGGTCATGCCCAGCTTTTGAAGTAGATACTAGGGTTTTGAACTTAGGTCCTCAAATTTGTGTAGCAAGTACTTTATCTACTGAACCATCCTCTCAGGCATGTTTTTGTTATTTATTTATTTATTTATTTTTAAAAGATTTATTTATTATTATAAATGAGTACACTGTAGCTGTCTTCAGATGCACCAGAAGGGGGCGTCAGATTTCATTACGGGTGGTTGTGAGCCACCACGTGGCTGCTGGGATTTGAACTCATGACCTTCCAAAGAGCAGTCGGTGCTCTTACCCGCTGAGCCATCTCACCAGCCCCTGTTACTTATTTTTTTAAGATTGAGGTTTTACATTGAGGGTAAAGGCCTCAATTTTACACAAAACTAGTAGACTGCACAAATTGGAAACGAGACACGCTATCTTTTAGGACTCCCTTCTCCCAACTTCTCAGGTTTTCTACGATAACAAAATGGCTTTGTTTCCTCCACTAAGGAGGCAGACTATGCCACCTGTCTTCCAGCTTCAAGTTTAACCACATGACTTGTCTGGACCAGTAACATGTTAGTGGCTAGGGTGTGAGTAAAGACTTAAAGGGCATTTGCTCAATTGAGTTTGCTCTCTTGCACTTCCACTGAGATCTTAAGAGTATGTCCAGGCTGGTCACAAAGGTGGTCCCTCTCAGCTGAGTCCCTTTGTCCTCTCCCTACTTTAAGCAACGGAAATGTTAAGAGGCACCTCTTTCACATCAGATGCAGGGAGAAGGCGCGTTCTAAGGCTGAGGGCAAGACTCACCGAACTCTCCAAGAGAGGCTGTCTTGTCTCCAGTGACTGTGCCCTGAATTCTCAGACAGGGATGAGCCTGAGGAAAACAGATGCCTTAGGAGTCAGAGAGCTTACAGGGTCTGACCAGGATGGAGGGAAGGAGGGAGGGAGGAATATCTAGGGCAGGGGCCACAGCAGCTCTTGGTCCTTATTGGCAGGGATGTTTTGTAACAACCCCCAAGGTAGTGTCACACACTCATAAGAAGCCTTGGTGTAAAGGGGAATTATGAGGCCCTCAAAGGCTCCCTAAGCAGCCAGAGTCCCGGGGGAGCAATGGCTCTGTGATGCCCATACAGGGCAGAGACAGCTTCTTGTTCTTCATTCCCCTAGGACATCTGCCTTCTAAGGAAGGACTGAGTGTCTTTCAGAGACACGTGGGCAGCATGGATTCAGCCACAGTCTCTTGCTCCCCAGTCCCACACAGTCCCATACCCATCTTCTCTACTCACCACCAGGATACCATTGGTGATGACTTCAGATGCAGGCATCTGACTGAAAAGATGGAGGAAGGTTCCTGGGCTATCACACCCTTTACCATGGCTATTAAAACAATATGGCCAAACAATATGGCGGCCTGGGAAGCACCATGGGTTGTAGAGAGGGAGACTGGTCACTCAGCATGCAAGTAGGTGCCAAGACCAGGCTGTCCTCTCGGAAGCCAGGCCTCCAGGGCAAGTTAGGGACTTGAGGGTTGGCACTTGGAGTAAATGGATAGATACCAGCTCTAACTGGACTCACCTCTTTTCCAGGGTAAATTCTACTTCCAGCTCTTTTGGATCCTACACAGAGGTGAAGAAGGCATCAGTTTTCAGGAAATTTCAGAAATCTCAGGAATTGCACCTGCCTCCCACCTTTGCTCAGCTCTAGGGCCTAGGAGATTAGTCGGGAATGGCATCTCATAGGCTTAGGGGGCAGTAGCATTTCCATGTAGAGCTTCTTCATTCATTCAGAAATGTGTGCCAGGTACTGTTTCAGACTCAGCAGTGACCAAGGCCAAACCAAGATGGCTGCCTGTCAGTGGCTTAGGAATTTGGGGGGTCTTCTACTGGAGATTTACTTACTGTTTGTCGAGGCAGACCTCACCTGCTGCCTAGTGAAGATTTTTGTGTAAGGCTGGCCTAACTGGAGAGTGCTCAGGTCAAACAGAATGGAGAAGACATTGTCACTGTCCACGACATCCTCATCATAAAGGGTAAGCTCCAGGACATTCTGGGGATAGACTGTGGATCAGCATTGTGGAGGAAGTCGTTGGCCTCCATGCCCAGCCCCTTACTGGCCCACACCTTCACAGCACCATGGATCCGATAGTGAAAGGTCTCATTCCACTCTGGGTCACTGCAGTTAACCACTGTCCTTGTCTGATTGGGGCTAAAAGAAGCCGTGGGCAGCCATAGTCGAATATAGCAGTCGGCTTTGGACACTGCAGGTAAGAGGGGAGGGGACTTGGCATCAAACTCTTATTGTTGAAAAGGTTTCCTGGAGGCTGCCCTCAGAAAGAAAGGAGCAAGGAGAGAGGGGCTGCCTGCCTGTGGTAGGGGAGCGAACATCGGTGTTCCAGGCTCTACCTTAGCCAGATATACCTCCCACTCAACTGACAGAAATCCCCACAGCAGCCACAGTTCAAAGGGTCTTGTGGTAGCACAGACCATTGAGTAAGTCCTTGAGATTGCCTGACTCAGGCAATAAAATTCTGTGCTATGTGTGGGTACTGCCAAAGCTCCTGGAAAGCAGGCATTGATGTGTGGCAACGGGAGCCTAACACACCCTTAGAAAGCCTCCTAG
Organism: Mastomys coucha; assembly: GCF_008632895.1. NCBI lineage: Eukaryota > Metazoa > Chordata > Mammalia > Rodentia > Muridae > Mastomys > Mastomys coucha. The sequence goes on from NW_022196897.1 coordinate 105,495,049, forward strand.
AGTCAGGAGGAGGCTGAAGTCTGCCTAACTCCCCCCTCCAGTGTGCCTGCCTGCCTGCACACCCCACACCAAAGCACCCTCCCTCCATGATTAACACTGCACTACCACCCTACTCCGTGTGTTACACACACACACACACACACACACACACACACACACACACACAGAGCTCTGAGAACTCTCTAGAGAAAAGGAAAAGGTGGGGCAAGGCTCACTCACACTTATCCGTGTGCTGGATGTTTCTGGCCCTCAGCACCTTCACTTGAAGGTCGTAGTATGGGTGGGTTTCCTGCTGAAACAACAGAACCCTAAGAACTCAGTTCCAGAAGCTAGGGATGGCCTGATCTCTTCTCTCAATGTTTTCTGGCTTGGATCTTTATTCTGTCTTACCATAGAGCTTGCCTGGCCCAGGTCACTAATGTTCCTATGACAGGAGCTCTGGGAAGCTTTTGCAAGGTCCAGGGTGCTGGGTGGTCAGGGTTGGAGGAGCTTCGAATCTGGGGATCAGCCTAACTTAGTTACTATGAGCAGCTAAGCTAGGTAGGCTTTATTATGGTCAGTCTGCAACTGCCCTCTTGACATGGCCTGGGGACTAGGACAGTGTAAGAAGGCTAAACATTAAAAGAGAAAGCCAGAACCCACCACACCCATCAGTTTCCATGCAGGGGCTGAAAGACCAACCAGAGTCAGGAATGGGAAAGGTGAGGAGAAGCGAAGTTTCCCACCTTGTTCTGGTCTGATAAGTCACTAGATTGAAGACTGAACTCAAAAAAAAAAAAAAAAAAATGATAATGCCAGATTGCAGCCTTCTGGGTGTTAATCTACCCCTGGAGCCCCAACAAACCCCTTCTCCCTTCTCTCCACAATGGGTATACAGCTAGACTAGCTCATTCCTGGCAAACCAACCACAGGCAACGGTCTCAGGTCACCATTGTTTCTTGTTGGAGGCCTTGGCTCATCTCTCTAGTTTGAGCTTTTCCAGGTTGTCTGTGGTATGTTCCACCCTAAATCAAACCCCAGGGCACCAGCCATCTCCCAGGACTCTGCAGTTAACTCTTCCCTAGTGAGATCAGTACATTACCCGCCTATGCTTCCATTGTGGTTCGCCCTTTTCTCTCTTCCGTAGTAGTATTGCTCCAAGAAGGGGCAGTCCCTTGCCTGCCAGCCACTTCGGCTGCAGAGTCCAGGGCATGGCCAGCAGCAGCTCAGGTCTCAGTAGGGAGCTCGCCTGCTTCCCAGAGCCACCCTTTCTCTGGCTATACTCACTGTCACTCAGGTCTGACAGGTAGCGCTGGAGTGGGAAGGGTGGAGCCACTGCTGGGCTGAGGGGCTGGACCTGGGGCTGGAGGAGGGGTTTGAAGTGCTCCAGGAGCAGTTTGAAGTGCTCCAGGAAATGAGTGGAGCCTGCCTTCCCCAGGCAATAGGAAAGTTGCTCCCTTTCCAAGAGATTCTTAGGGTCCTGCTTAGCACTCTGGTCTCCAACTCAGGCCCTGCTTAACTGTGAACTAGTTGTGAAAAACAGACACCATTCCCTCACACCACTCCCACCCCTTGCCATGGGTAGGGCAAGAGCCCAGATATTCCTGTTTCCAACTAGTCTGCCATTAGCAGAAATCAGGAGGTACTACAATCAGGGCTAACCTCATTTAGCTGCCAGAAAGCCCCACACCATTTCTTCTTCAAGTCCCAATTTCTCTACAGCTCTTAAGCAGAAACATGGAAATCTCTGGCTCAGTGTTTTACTGGGACTCGAGGACATGCTATGCTTCTTTTGGCCTCCCTCAGTTAGTCCCTTAACACAAAGGACATGGAATGTCTGTACTATGCTCGAAGTCACCCATACCCTGAAAAGAGTCATTTCACGACTCCCTTCCTGGGTTGGTAGAAGTGCCTGGTGATTAGAAGTAGGGACATGGCCAGGTAGTGTAAATAAGGGCAGAAGAGAGGCAGCTCTCTGTCCTTAAACTGCCAGAAATAAAGGCTTTAAAGTGCTCATGACCATCTTGAGCCTCTGGCTGCAACTGCATGTCATTTTCTTTCCCATGGACCACAATCATTTAGGTGGCTAGGCAGGGGCAGTGACTAGCAAAAGAAGTTTCTAGAAGAGTGAACTGTTAGGACCACAACCCTTTTATATAGCCAAGGGTAGTGGTACATAGAACCCTAGGATTTGGCATTCTGAGGCAGGAGGCTCACTTGAACTCCAGTGTGAGACCAGTTTGAGGTACAGGATGAGACTCCCATCTTGATGAGGTAATCTCTACTGTCTTCCCCCAAACACACAGCTGAAATGACATCCACAAAGGTGAATTAACTCCCAAACTAACAGGCCATGCTCAGACTAGAAATTCCAGAACCACAGGTGGTGTAACCATGACCTGTTTCACCTCGGATAGATTGTAAAGTTGAGATCTTACTCAGAGATGGCTAAGTCCGGCCCTCTTGCTGAACTTGGATAGTTCAGCATCTGGACAGACAGTCCAAAGCTTGGGGCTTTGGGTAAGAGGGGCACAGCACTAGCTGGTTGAACGCTTTTGGGCTTAAACCATATTCTCCACTCAGAAGCCATCTCCCCATGCCTCAACAGACATGCCTCAACTCAAAGTTCTGGATGCTTTTGATTGGCAAAAGATTTTCAGGATGGCCACAGACAGACAGCTAGGGTGAGGGTATTACAGAGGGACCAAACTGGCATTTTAGAGCTGGGAAAAGTGAGCCAACTTTACTTTTCAAACAGAGTCCCTCCCTTTTACCAATTTGACATCTTCACAGGAGCCTTCTGGCCATAGAGAGCTTCGAGAAGAGGCACAAAGCAATGTTGTGTGAGATTCTGGGATTCCCAGAGTGATGATGGAGATATTCCATGCATGTGATGTCAGTTGTACATCCATAACCACAGATGCTGTGCTGGCCACACAGATGGAGGCATTTGTGAGAGGAGTGTTATTCTTTTTTAACTTTTTGATTCTTTGTGAATTTCACATCCAATCCCACTCATCTCCCCAACTCTTCATATCCACCCTCTGCCCTTGCAACCTCCCCCTCAAAGGAAAACAGACAAAATACCGTTGTGGAAGTAGTAGTGCATCAGTGTGCCCTACAGTACACCTTTTTGTCCACACATCTTTACTTGGAAATGTTCGTTGCAATGAGTTATTGGTCTGGTTCTGCTACAGTATTAATGTTGGATTCTCAGTGGGATGCCTCTCTTAGATAGTCTGTTCTTGCCCTGGGTCATGGAGATCCTACAGCTTTGGATCCTCAGGATTGGCCCTTTTATCGGCTCTAGCAGTTCATAGATGGGGTAGATGATGGGGTGGGCCAACTCAAAGCCCTGGATCTGAGCCTGGGTGGTAGCAGAGTTGGTCAGTTCACCAGCTCTCCTGAACCCACTCCACGGGGGTGAATTCTCTAGCGTTGCCCTGGCTAGCTGCAGCAGGCAAGGAGCTGGGCCAGCACCCTGGCTTTCTTGAGAGGAGTGATATTTTTACTGCTTTTCATAGTTATTAGCTGTTTTATCCTTCTCTCTTAGCTAAGCTACTAGCCCCTTAGTATCTACCATTGTTGGCTCCCTCCCTCCTGCCTCAGCTCTGCTGGCAGAGCTGACAGCCTGAGACTGTCAGCTGACACCTGCTGGGCTTAAACATTGGCCCACTACACTACAGTTTTTGCAGTTTCGCCTTGGAGGATTCCGGAGAAGCTACACCTGGTTGCTGACACACCTACTGCTTGAGGACATGCTGCGTTCATATGCAAAGTCTGCTTCCTCCCAGATAAGAGAGAAAACTTCAAAAGGGTCACATTTAAGTAAGGCAGAGCCTGAAATTAAGTTACCAGAATTAAGCGAACTAAGGGAGTTTAAGTCACTATCAGGCAGGAGGGAGGGAGCCAACATACCATTTCCATTAAAGTCTTCAGAAAGGGGAAAGGGAGGCTCAAGGAGACTTGGTTTTTCACTTATGGAAAAGCAGCCCTCCATCATCCTCAGGCTGGAGCTACTCCTGCCCCCATCCCCAACCTTCTATGAAGGGTATGATCCAGGGAAGAAAGGATGGAGTTTGGGGAAACAGAATTAAATATGCATATCATCCAGGAGAAAATACAGGCTTTATTCTACTGCTTCAAACACAGTTCATAAGAAGGGATGCTACAAGCCTACCAGGTAAGAGGGCAGGACTCATACGATGGCACAAGTTCCGGTCCTGTCCTACGGGGAGTGGCCTGGCATCCCAGTGCCACTCCTGAGGAAGTGCATTTTAAGCTGGTGAGGATGGGTTCATGGGCAGCACTGTTCAATTTTTTTTTTTTTTAAACTTTATGTATGGGTTGTTGCCTGCATATATGTCTGTGCATGTGTGTGCCTGGTGCCTGTAGTCTCCAATGCCAGAAATTCCTGCGTACCTCTTGCAGGCTCCCTGACCTGCTCAACAGAGCCAGCAGTAAGTTCTAAGTCCTCCCTTCTTGCATTACTCTTTGCCAACCCATATGATATCTCATCACTGTCAGTTTCTGGTCAACTGTTCCCTGTGTGCAGTGAGACATACATTACCAAGAGTGGAGGAAGATACTCAGAGCTCACCTAAAAGGCTCAACAACCTGTCCAAGCAGCGGGTGAGTGGCTGAAGCAGGCACTTCTGCAGAGATCCTGCCTAGGCCACACACTCTGCACAGTGCTGCTCCGGGGAGGTACCAAAGCCTGCGCCTACAGAGACTTGTGCTCTCCTACACATCTTAGTAGAAAAGTTCAGCTCCTGAGAACTTTTATACAATGTACATGACACCTGCTCATGGGGGCACGCCTGGAAACCCAGGCTGTGCCTCCCATTTGCCACATTTAAATATTAGTTACTTCCTACCTCCCAGTCTACATAGTGGGAGAGGAAGCAGGGATGGTACAAGGGAAGAGATCAAGGGGTAAAATAAATAGCGAGGAAGGAAAGGAGACTGAAAGTGAGAGGGTAAGCAGGGAGACTCCTTGGAGGACACAGGGCGCAGCCTCTGTGGAGAAACCACTGGCAGTATAAACAGCTTATGGTCAGTGGGGCTGGAAAGCTCTACTAGGCTCCCATGGGACTCTCCAGGCTGCCATGCTGGGGGATCTTGTGAAGCTGCGTAGTTACTGAAATAGAAAACTCACAGTCAACAACCCCATGGGTACAAACACTTGAGATGAAATCTCCTTGTCCAGGTGATTGGTATACAAAGGCAAGACGGTGCATTTCCTCCTGTCCAAGCAGGGGTTAAATTCCTGGAATTGTCTGCAACATAACAGCGTAAGATATAACTAATCTCTTCTTCTAGTAAAAAGCTGGCAATGCCAGGTCACAAGTCCAGTTAATTCAGAGATGTTCCAGAGAGCAAGGTGGTCAGCAACATCCAAATGACACTTGATGGTAGCAGTCCTTGGTTCCCAAGGTGGCTGGCTCCTTCAACTCTCTGGGAAAGCTGAGCTGTCCACTGCTGAGTGCTTGGGCTGCCGGGCTCAGGTGTCAGCTGAATTTACCTCTTTGGAGCAGAAGTAGTGCACAACCACTCCATTGGGGTATCTTGCAAATGCACTGTGTGGAAGAAGAGTTGAGGGTGAGTGGTGTTCTAAGTCTTCTCCAGCACCTGCAAAAGGCGTCAGCCCCAGACGCCACCCCCAACCCAAAGAACAGCCTACTCCAATATCTCTGGACCCCTGTGGTACCACTCCTCCAAACAACCAGGGCAGGAACTATACACCATCCAAGTGCATGCAAACAGTTTTGTCACTCCGTCAATGCAGGGTCAGGGTATAGATTAACGGTAGTTTGATGCTCAGTAGCACCAACTAATCCACAACTAAGTAACCAGGCAAATATGTGGACAAACAAAAAGCGAGTGCAGAACATGTACTCTTGGCTTGGCACTGAGAATCATGTTCAGCAGAACATGTTACAGGATAGTTCTAATGAGGTACACCAAGTCAAGCCTCTGCAGAGAAGAGGCCTCCTCTAGCTGAGCAAGAACAGGTAGATCATGCTCCGTGCAGGCCAGGGGACTGACTCTGGGGCATGTCTTAACAGAATAATGCTGGCTCAGGAGGTTGCTCAAGCCATGAAAGAAGATTGAAAGATCTGGTTTTCTCCCTCCGGGGCTCATCTCCTCTCTGGCCTGGTGATGCAGGCCTGTAAAGTTAGCACTGGGGTGTGGCTGAGGCAGGAGGGCTCATTCAGAGTTCCAAATCAACCTGAGCTACACAGCCAGCCCACATCTCAAGAAGGCTCTCTATATGTCTTGCCTCCTCTTACTGGTTCTCTACTTCCTTTGTTAATTTTAGCTGCCAGAGAATTAGAGCTTTCTGGACAGGAGTTCAGCAGCTCTTCAAATTTCTGAGGCTCTTTCCCAACAGACATGGCTTGCTCTGTTAAAGCTCAAGAACTCAATGAAACAAAAAAAGCTACTCTCCACAGGTGAGGTCAGTGCTGTCCTCATGTGACAGAATCTTAAACCACATGGGGCTGGGTTTCTGGATGTGCCTGTGGGGGTTATCTTGATTCTGTCAGCTGATGTGGGAAGACAAATCCTCCCACCCTACCCCCAACACCTCCAGGTTTTCCAAGACAAGGGTTTCTCTGTGTAGTCCTGGCTGTCCTGGAGCTTTCTTGTAGACCAGGCTGGCTTCAAACTCATAGAGATCGGACTGCCTCTGCCTTTCAAGGGCTGGGACTAAAGGAGAGCACCACCACAGCCCAGCAGAAAAGACCAGTCCTGACTGTAGGCAGGACTATAGCCTTGGTAGGGACTGCAGAATGGAGAAATCCAGCAGAGAGCAGGGAGCAGTCACTGCTCTCACTTTCTTGACTGGAATGCAATGTGACACTGCCTCAAGCTCCTGCCCTCCTCAGCTGCCTCTGTGAAGTATTTTATCTCAGCAGCAGGATAAGAAACTAAAGGCAGAAATCTCTCCTGCCTCCTTCCACTCTCAGGGAAGCACATCTGCAGCCCGACGCTGCGCAGGTGGGCAGGCTCACCTGTTCCCAATCTTCTTCTTGCACACCATGCACACCTTCTCTTCCGTGATGATGCACTTCACCTGCTGGTGTAAAATCCGCTCTTCCTGAACCTGGAAGAGATTGAGCGTTCCATGTCCAGACCTCCATGCTGACTGCTGGATCACCTGAGCTATGGCTGCCTCGATGACAACAGGTGTGTGAAAACTCTCAATTAAAACCCAAAGGCCGCCCCTCTACAAGTGTGGAAGGCCATACCCTGAGGAACTCCGCATGGAGAAGATTCTTAAGCACTTGATTGAACCGTTTCTTTTGTGCATTTTCTTCTAAGACCTTTTCTAGAAAGATGCGTATGTCATTGATCTGAGTGTTTGCAGGCAGAAGGTTGATTGCCTAGGGCAGAAACAGGATAGGGGCAGGTCAGGGAGATCAGGACGAGACCCAGAAAAGCCCGTGCCCGCCCCCTTCCTTCCCCAGCCCTCCTGACCTTGGTGGTGTCTAATTTGCTGTAGTGCAGCTCTAGGACCTGCAGGGCAGCCTGGAGGTTGGCCTGTGGCTCCAGGAGCTCCAGTTTGATTGGCCCCAGGCAGTGAATGCTTGGAGGTGACAGGTACATCCGAAGCAGGGACAGATATACCTGTTACATAGACAGAAACATGCATGTCAGGCCCCAGGGACCCTCCTAGAACCCCCAGCACTGAGTCTCCCTGGTGATTAGCGGGCTGGTAGATAGTAACCACTGGCATGGAGCACTCCAAACTCATCATTTTCCCCTGAATTTTTGGCAAAATCAAGCAGCCAAATGAGGATGCCAATACTGCTCTTTCTCTGAAGGCCTTGTATCTGCTCAGTGTTATACCATTCACAGAATGTTAACATGGAAAAATAACCTAAAGATTTCTCATTTTTTAATGCTCTGAAGGCTGAGAACAAGGCTATATTTCTAGTGCCACAGGATCACTTCATCCTAGCTCTCTCAACATTTGGGGCCACATAATTCTTTGTCACTGGAGTTGTCTGTACATCATTTAACAGCATCTCTGGCCTCTAGCCCTAGATTCCCACTCCACTCCCAGTTACACCAATCACAAATGTCTCACGATACTGAAAAACCTATCTATAATCAGACCCTTCCTCCTAGATTAATCACATTAATTGAGTATATGTGTCAGAACTCTTTGAGAGGGACAGAGTGGGTGACAACAGATGAGTAAGCCAGAAGCAAACCAGGACGTATGGTCTCTCAGTTTCTTTCCTAGTAGACATATGCAAACAATCATAAACTGTGTCACACTTAGTGATTAAGTGCCACTTTGGCCACACTGGATGGGGTGGGGTCTCTTATAGTGACAAGAAGTGCACATGTTCCCTTGGTCATAGCTGCCTACTTACATCTTTGTTGCCTTCTTTGTTTTGGTCATAGTGTTTGTGGCAGTACCTGCAAGGGAGGAAGTGGTGAGAGCAGGCAAGAGGGTCTGCATGGCTAGTGTCCATGTGGCTGCCAATAGTAACCGACAAGGACCAGCAGGGGGAGGTGAAAAGCCTTAAGCATAATGGCTGCTCATCTCTGTGAGAGCTGTCTTGAGACTCCTTTAGGGGTGGGAGAGCAGGGCTGACTTACTCCTTAGCCATCTTTGTGTCCTTCAATACGTGGACATAGATGAAGAGAGCTTGTTCGTGTTTCCCCATGCGCCCCAACAGGAGAGCTCTTTCTTCTAAGAGGCCTAGGAGGGGAAAGGACTCCAAGTAGCTGCCACTGCCATTACATATGCACAAGATTAGGGACTAAGCATTTGAGGGAAGGCATCCTGGGGCAATACAAAATATAAGAAAGGACTTGGAGAACCCCAAGATAGCTCAGTAACAGCACTTGCTGCCAAGTCTGATGATCTGAGTTCCTCATACAAGGTATCCTTTATCCACTAAATACACATCATGGCATATATATATATATATATATATATATATATATATATATACACATACATACATAATAAACAGAACTAAAAATTTCAAGAATAATAAATGGAGGGTGATTAAAATCACTAAACCAATCCTACAAAAACAAAAACAAGAAACAAAAACAAAAACAAAATAAAGGGCTGGGGCACAGCTCAGAGGCACAGCACACTCTCAGCACTTGTGATGGCTCAATCCCAAGCACCACCATACTAAAAATATAGTGAAGTAAGATATAAAATATTATTACCTTTCTCTAAGGGAAAAAAATCACTTAAGGAGAAGGAAGCTAACTTAGGAGGTTCTATACTCACTGCCCATCCTCCTATCTGTTTTATAAACAGGCTCTCTCTACATAGGCTTGGCTGTCCTGGAACTATGTAGGCCAGGCTGGCTTTGAACTCACAGAGATTGGATTGGCCTGCTTCCTCCTCTCAAGTGCTGGGATAAAAGGCATATACCACCATGGCTAGCTGTGTTTCACTTTTTAACAACACCCATAAACTGAGCAAGAATACTCATCAAACAACCAAGTTCTACAGACTAGGAACCCCAGTGAACTTGAGGCAAAGACTTGGTGTTCTCTGTGCTGATGCCAGACAGATTTCTTTTTCTCGATGAATCATGCGAGATTACAAGGAGTACCCGACAATGAGTTCATCAAGAATTACTGTGAAGTAACAGATTACAATCTACGAATCAGCATATGCTTCACACCCAGTCTTTCCTCAGCCTCAACAAAAGAGGGATGTGGAGGAACAGGAGTGGTGGCCTGGAAGCCTGGGCCCTCACACACCCACCTTTGAGGAGGGCTGAAGAGCAGCAATAAAGGGAGAGATGAGCCTCTCCTCTATGCTTAGCTGAAACAGCTCTGGCTCTAAGCTAGACACTCACCATCAAAGGGAAAGTCACAGATGAGCCGGCCTGGATCATAGTAGCTGGAAATCTCCAAGAACATGAGCAGTTTTTGTCGGTATTCTCCCAGTTCACCCACTTCCTCTCCAGCAGGGACTGGACTTTTACCTTTAAGGGAAACCAAGCTCCATATGACAGGATGCTGTTAAGGGAAACCAAGCTCCATATGACAGGGTGCTGTTAAGCAACAGCGTGGGTCATATGAGGGAAACAGGGCTCAGAGATGTCACCCTGTTATCAAGGCCTCCAAGGAGGTTTCCCAGGGAAATTATTTTTTTTTTTTATTATTTATTATATGAAAGTACATTGTAGCTGTCTTCAGACACTCCAGAAGAGAGCATTAGATCATGTTATGAATGGTTGTGAGCCACCATGTGGTTGCTGGGATTTGAACTCAGGACCTTTGGAAGAGCAGTCAGTGCTCTTAACTACTGAGCCATCTCTCCAGCCCTCCAGGGGAATTCTTTTACTCCATGGTCTCTCTGGTTCTAAAACACACATGGAACATTAAAGAAGGCTGTGAGCAGACAAACACATTGGTCAGCATGTCTCTTAGCAACACAGCTGTCATTTTGCAGGCAGATCGGTTCCTTCTGTCCTACCTGAGGGAGTCACTCAGAGTCTCTGACTCCTCTAAAGGACTTCCCATCTACCTGGAGAACAACAGGGCCTGTTTCCCCAAACCACACACAGGCATTGGGCTCTGTTTGATCGCTAAGGTCTGGGGCCCACCTGCTTTGGATGGGCAGTGATACCTGTGGGCAGCGACAGGAGGTAGTCTTTCATCAGACTCTGCACTTTCTCACAGTACAGCTGGATCAGGCAATTGTGGAACCGTGAACCTGTCTCCTCCCACACGTGGATGATGTGCTCCTGAGGCAGAATGGAAGTCAGTCTGGTTGGTACTCGAGTCTATTTCCTAGTCTCCCTCTCAAGTATCGTCCCCATTTTTGCTTAACTAAGCTATAAAGATCACCAAGGGGCAGCTCTTCCCAAAAACCATGATAAAACCCTGTGATGTCAGGGACGATTTCTTCAATCTAAACTGAAGCTCACTCTGTAGACCAGACTGGCGTTGACCACAGACTTCTGCCTGCCTCTGCCTCCCAAGTGCTAAGATTAAAGGCCATCATTTTTTTGTTCTCCCGGTTCTCTATTAGACCAAGACACTTTGCTAAGAGGAGTGTTCCTAGCTTGGTTTCCTGGGATTGCTTTTTTCAGAGGAAGCTGAAATAACTGTTCCCATATTCCCACTGAGACCCAAGTAACCTGACCCTACCTGGAATCCGAACTGCCTAAGTGATCCATATGTGCCATGATACGAAGTTTAAAGTCTTTTGGACTAACCAAACTGTACCTTACCAGATAAGGAATGGCCAGAGCCTTGAAATTCTCTATCAAGAAGTTGAGCACTCGATCTCGTGGCAGAGACTCCACCTCCGGGAGGTCTTCAGTGAATATCTGTCAGAATGAACCTGAGTTCTACAAGCAGAACCTCTGACTCGGGCCACAAACACAAAGGCCTGCAAGTGTTGGGGCTACAGATACTTTGAGGGAAAGGGTAGACAAGGTACCAGCTGCTGGCTGGTTTTTGGGGGTTGAGGCTAGAGCCTAGCAGTTTTAGAACAAGGCTCCTTCTATATGTGCAGTCTTGTCCACATGCCCACTTTAGTCTGTGACTCCAAAGGAATGGTGCAATCTAGACTCTTCTTGTGTCTGTGGCTCTCTCACCAAATATAATCAGGATCAACTGTGGCACCAGACAAGGCCAGGGGCCTATGACCTACCTTCAGGCCATCTTCTGGGAAGTCTCTTAGCACCCAGATCGAGTAGGAAAAAATCAAATGTAGGTTTTCTGTGCCTTCAAAGAAAAAAGTAAGATTTGTTAACAGTTGACAAAAGTCAGGCCTGTCCAAGAAGATTGGAAGGGTAGGTGGGCAGGTGTAGATGTAACCTCAGAATTCATTTTGTGGACAAGACAGATCCAAGCACCAGCCTCAGATCTGCTCATTTCTCATGGTCTGGCCACATACTAAAGAAAGGGTTTCACTGTTAACCACGGTGGGTCTGATGCCAGGCAGAGGAACAGAAGTGATGGAACACAAGGGAAGAGACTGACCCGACTCAGAAATGGAGGGAGACCATGCCTATGCAAGCAGAAGCTCCCTCTACAGCTTTTAAATGTGGGTGTGGAAGCACATGTCTTCAATCCCAGCAGTCAGGAGGCAGAGGCAGGTGAACCTCTGAGTTTGAGGCCAGCCTGGTCTACAGAGTGAGTTTCAGGACAGCCAATATTCCACAGTGAGATCTTGTCTCAAAACCTACCACCACAACAGGCTCACCCAAATGCTGCAGATACTGCACCGTCCTCTCGTGGCCTTTCAGAGGTGAGTTTGCTTTCTTGGACTGGTCCACTAGCACCTGCAGAGCTGGCCACAAAGCCCAAGAACAAACCCATGAGCCTCTTCCTCATGTGAGGTCCATTGGATTCTGCCAATATCAGAAGCCTCCCTCCCCAGACTCTGGAAGGTCCTGTCGGGTCACCTTTCTCATGGAGCCCCTTCTTCTCATACAGGATGATTAGCTCACTGTACTTGTGAGCCTTCTTTAGCACATGCTCACTCTCCTCGATGTGACAGTGGTTGTTCTCCAGGCGCAGCAAGGGAGCCACCAGGGCCACATTTGTCTGTGGGGAAGATAGGATGCTGACTGACACAGGGTGTCACGTGGGGCAGCTGCAGAAGCTCCTTTCTGGAAACCCCACCCTTCACTTGCCAAGGTCTGCTCCAGGTTTAAGGGGCAAGGACATAACAAGCATAAGATATAGCAAATGGTCCTTGTTGCAGGATGACAAGAGGTGGCCTTTTCTGGGGGAAACAAACAGGTTACTTTCCTTGAGGAACTACTGTCCCTGTTGAGCCTGTGGCACTGGCCTCAATTTTACTGGCAAAGGACTTCCAAATGAATATCTGACTTATCTTCTTCATCAAAGGAAACACAAAGATACCAGGCAAAGGCTAGGAGGCCTCCATCATCTGAGGTCTTACTCTTGGTAGTGCCGATCTACAGAGCTCCCTGGAACATCCCCAGAGTCTGAGTAAGGGCTGGCATGCTGCAGCAACTCACATGGAGGTAGCACTTGAGCAGAGTGGTGTCGATGATCTGTAGTAACTTCTTCTTGGACTTGATGGTGGGAGTGCCTTCCATGAGTGGGGAGGTGCTGGACTGGTGATCAGAGTCATTCAGCTTCTTTACCAGCTGGCTCCGTTTCTGAAAATTCCAAAAACATGGGGTCAGGGCCAGGGTAGGTCTTCCTTCATCACCTGCGTTGAACTCTGAATGCCCCCAAACCAGCTCTTGTCCACACCCTGGACAAGAATCTCATAGCAGCATTCATGTTTTGCCAGAGATCAAAAGACATGACTATCACATTGCCACAGACCCAGTGACAACAGAGATGTCCTCCTGCTTTGTTTCTGCAGTGCTAGAGATCCAACCTAAGGCCTTAGATATGCCGGGCAAACACTTTACCATGAAGCTACATCCCAACACCCACACCCACCCCTCCACCCACACACATAAACACCGGTTCCTTAGATTAGCTTCTGACTATTCTAAAACCTCAGCTAGCTGGGTGTAGAAACAGGGCAGTAATCCCAGCTGCTCAAAAGGTTGAGTGGGGGAAATTCATGAATTCAAACTCAGTTTAGGCAATATAGTGAGATCCCAATTCAAAATGAAAAAAAAAATCAATAAAAACGTAATCTTCATGTACTTCTCTTTGGTAAAATGCCCATGGTCTCATTTGGCAAAACATTGGTGCTCCTTAATGCCATGGATCCTAAAGGTTACTGAGGACCAGGGAAGAAAGTGCTCTGTTTCCTAAAGCTGAAATGGCAGAAGCAAAAGGCCACAGGCATCTAGAAATACGATATAGTAAAGACAGGAACTGTCTTTACTTGTCCCAGGGCTCCAAAGTGTGCACAATGAGACAAGCCTGTGCGCTCCTTGAAGGCTGCCAGTCATAGCCTGGAACGTGGAGCTCAAAGTCAAGGGCTCACAAGGCTGAGATGTCTGATCAGGCCAGCTGACATTCACTGACCCTGAAGCAGCAGTGAAATGCAGCATTACAATTTTCCCAGGGATGCTTTTCAGAGCCTACAGGGATACCTGGAACAACAGCTATAAAGTCTCTGACCTAAATGTGTTCACAGGAAATAAACAGAAACTATTTGTAACAAATTGTGAGTTAGGAAGCTTTAAGGGGGACTGGGAATACAATTCAGTTGGTGGGTACCGTCGGCAAGACACACCCCCATCACATACACTGGGAGTAGAGGTATACACATGTCCGTTCCCAGCACTTAGGAAATGAAGGATTAGAAGTTTAAGGTCACCCTTAGCTACATAGGGAGTTCAAGGACAGCCTGGGCTACATGAGACCCTATTTCATAAAACTGAAGTTTTATGGACAGGTAAGTTGTAGTGCTGACTTTGAACTTTTATATTATCTGTCCATAAAAAAATAAAATCAGACCATAAAATATAGAAAACTAATTATTGACAAGGAAGGACTTTCCAAATATATGGTAAACTTCAAACTGTAAACTGTAAAACAGAAAATATACTTTGATTTTCATTTGTAATAAAGAAATTAATAAAAAACACAACAGGCAAGAGAGATGGCTCAGTGGTAAGAGCACTAGCTCTCCTTCAGAGGGCGTGGGTTCGATTCCCAGCACATGGCAGCTCACATCTATCTGCCTGTAGCTCCTGTTCCAGAGGGTGTGATGCTCTTCTCTCCTCTGCTAAAGCATGTGCTACACTGACACACATGTCAACAAAACAGCCATACACATAGCATAAATCCTAACTCAGATACAGGCTAGTTCATGAATACATATAAGAAACTAAGCAAACAGTGCTAAGCATTGGTGACTAAGCTAAGTATTGGCTTATACTTTTTGTTTGTTTGTTTTAGAGAAAGGGTTTCAGTGTGTAGCTCTGATGGTCCAGAGTTCACTATGTAGATCAGGCTGGTCTTGAACTCACAGAGATCTGCCTGCCTCTGCCTCCCAAGTGCTGGGATTAAAGGTTTGTGCCGCTGTAGCCCTTTGTTTTATATTTTCTATGTTTCCTAAACTACAGGCATCTCCCCCATAATTATGTATTGCATGAAAAAGTTCATAACAATCAAAATTTACCCCTTTTAGGCCATATAATAACTGTGAATATGCTTCCTGATAGGAAGATTTGGTTTAAACAAACAAATAACAAACAGCCCCGCCCTTAACCAAGAAGCTATGGATAGCAGTTGGCTTCTACAAGAGTTTGTCAGTTAAAGATTTCTTAAAGGTGTGGCTCCAAAGGATGGTCCCACACCTAGAAGTATAGAGAGAGCAAAAATTGGAGTTTTGGGTTTTGTTTTTTTTTTAAAGGACACAAAATTAGGAGGAGGTTTGGAAAGAGTTAAGGTAAAAATGATCAAAATACATTGCATGAAACTCTCAAAGAATTCATACAGATAACAAAGTCAACGGTACTATTAAGTGAATAGACTCATGGACCACCTAGGGCCCTGTCGCTGCCGTAGCGAGGCAGAGGTTCCCTCCCGCGGGCCTGTGTGTTGGGCCTACCTGTGTCAGGTAGTCAATGAGAGCTAAGTGAGCCTTCTCCAGCTCAGCACCAGAGAGTGTGGGCAGCGGGTTGGGGTACTGCAGTTGCTTCCTGTAGTCCGTGGGCAGTAGGTCGGGGTACAAGCCCATCACGTGGGTGGGATCTGTAAGAAAGGAAAGCATGTGTCCTTAGGAAAGGAACCCAGGATTTTAAGGACAAAATATGACATGACTGTATGAGAGCAAAGTAAATCCCAGACTGATGGTTTGTTGTTTCTTTTTTGTTTGTTTGTTTGTTTTGAGACAGAGTCTGTGTAACCCTAGCTGGTCTGGGCCTTATTACATAAACAAGGCTGGCCTCAGATTTGTGGCAATCCTGCCTCTGCCTCCCAAATGCTACAACTACAGGAAAACATAAGCATGCCTGGATTACCCATCACCCCAGGGAATGAGTCTAAGTTCAGAAAAACTTAGTAAGTGACCTAGTTATGATCTGAACACTGTACATAAAATGTCACAAAAATGGCATCACTCGCAGACACACAGGATTAGGACTACTTAACAACTGTCTGAAAGAAGCAGACTTTTTAAAATTTGCATGGAAAAACTGATATTTAAGTGAAAAAGACCAATAAACTTGTGCATGCACACTGACACACAAAGAGTAATTTTTTAAAGTGATAAATATTTAATGTAATGAAATATATTAATGGTCAACACAATTACTAAAAATGCAACGTTAAAGAAGTTTTTTCTTGGGCTGGCGAGATGGCTCAGCGGGTAAGAGCACTGACTGCTCTTCCGAATGTCCTGAGTTTGGATCCTAGCAACCACATGGTGGCTCACAACCACCTGTGATGAGATCTGATGCCTTCTTCTGGTGTATCTGAAGACAGCTACAGTGTATTACACCGGAGCGAGCAGGGCCATCCTGAGTTCAACTTCTAGAAGCCACATGATGGCTCACGGCCATCTGTACAGCTACAATGTACTCATACACATAAAATAAATAAATAAATCTTTAAAAAAAAAGTTTTTTCTTTTTACCCTTAGTATATCCCTTTGGTATATACTAAGTCACAGTGTGTATGAAAGAGTCACATTGTTTATAACTTCAATTTTGGAAACAATATGTAAGTCCTTCAACGGCAGAATAAAGTATGTTTACTTCAGCTGATGAGTGTTATGATAAAATACACACTGTAATTATAAAGTATGTGACATGATCACAATTCTGTTAAAAATGTGTACATGTGAAAAACATCTGTATGAAGAGGAATAAAATGAGTGGTAAACTTGGATCAAGATTTCTTAAAAGATCTTTCTCACATTCATAAAACATTTGTGCCCACAATCTATGCTTTGTTTTCCTTTAGGAAATGTCATCTCAGGAGGTAGAAGAAGGCAGACCTCAGTGAGTTTGAGGCTAGCCTGGTCAACAGAGTAAGATCCAGGACAGCCAGGGCTACACAGAGAAATCCTATCTTGAAAAACCAAACAAAAAAGAGAAGAGAAGAGGAGAGGAGAGAGAAGAGAAGAGAAAAGAAAAGAAAAGATGTCAGAGCAGGGAAGGCCACTTCTCCCATAATGGACACAAGTCCTTGGCAAGCTGAAGACTTGGAAGGCAAGTCTTCCTGGGAGGCTCCCAGAACCTACTTAACCCCATGTCACAGTATCTGAACCACCTAAGGCCCTGATCCTTAGGATCAGAATCTGTCAAAGCACTGAGAAGAATGGGCAACTCATAGGAGCAGCTGGCAGCGCTCCACGGAGCCTCCACCAAAGCACGTGCTCAGGATGTAGGCAGCTATGGAGAAGTGTAACTGAACACTCGGCCTCCATCTGTCTCCTGCACCTACAGCCACGTCCATTAACATTCTTCTGGACACCTATGATGGGAGGCTGCCCATGATGTGGGGCAGCTCAAGGCTTCAAGTCCCAAGCTCCAACTCTAGCACTGCAAAATTAAAAGGCCTTGCAATGTCACCTTATGACTATCAAACGCTAAGCTCCTTTGTGGTCATCAAGGTTCCTTGAAATCTAGCTCCAATATATTCTTCTGGCATGATCTACTACACACCACCAAATCGTGCACTGGGCTCAGGGGAAAGTGGAGACAGGATGGGAATGTGTCTCCATGGTTCCTTCACACTCCAGTTTCCTTTTCACTCTTCAGAGCCTAGCCCACCTCTTCTTTCTTACGTTTGCTTGGTTGTTGAGATAGGGTCTCAAACTACGTGTCAGGCTTGCCTAGAATTTACTATGTAGTCCAGGACGGCTTTGTACAATCCTACTATCTGAACTTCCCAGGTGCCAAGCTAACACACAGGTTGAATCACCATGTCTGACCTTCCTGCTCCTGGAGAACTCTTATCACCACACACAGAGCCCCAAGGGTGTAACTGAGTGGCTTCACATGCAAGGGCTTTGTGTACTTGTGATATAATGTATTATCCTAGACACCCCAGCACTAAGGGCAGAGCTGGCACTGCCAACACTTAGGAGAGGGTTCTGAGTCCATGCATGTGCCTCACATACAAAACACTACACACACAAAACCAAGGATACAGACACAGGACAACAAGGAAACAATATCTCTCATTCAGAGAAAGGATGCCAGGCAGTTTACCCACACTGCTGGCTGGCCAGCGCACTCTTTCCACTTCATGTATATGTGCTGGCTGCTCCCTCAGCCTAGAGTATTCTTCTCTGGACCCTGGCATGGCTCATGGAGCCACCTTCTGTGCCCCCTCTGTAGAGATGCCTATTTCATATTCAAATGCAATCCAGACCCCTCAGGACATGGGACTGTGGTGGCAAGGAGCTTGTCAGTAGGACATAGGAGAGAGTGTCAGGGAGCAAACACAGACATTTGGACTCAAACTATGCAGCACTGGGGGTAGAGGGTCCTGGGTTTGTGGACAAGATACTTTAGCCACGTGAGACTGTTGCCTGCCATGGGTCTTCCTTCCCATGCTGCTATATGGCTTCCTCACCTGTGCTGGGCTGCCATCTCTAGCATGGCATTCCAGACTCATCTGAGTTTGCCTACTATGAATTAGCTTATGTGTAGACAACAGTCATACTGGTCTCCCAGATCACTAATGTTTCGAAATTACAGAGAGCAATCTGGCTCACAACTACAAATGAACACTTTAACCATACCAGACCCCAAAGAAACAAAAAACCCCCTACAAAGGCTACTTTAATGCAAACAGCAGCTGGTTAGCAGCTTCAAGGACACATTTTCTGCTGAGTTAAGCCACCTGGGAAAGCTGCCAGTACAGATGCAGTTAATACCAAACACAGAAGGCTTCTGTCTCCATGCCTCAGTACTGGGATTACATACAATCGTATACCATTGCCTGGGCCCCTGTGGACTGATCTCAGGTTCATATGCTTGTAATGGCCATCTCCTGAAATCTGACTGAGACATTTCTCTAGCCCCACTTCCCTCCTCAACAGCAACCTGCTTCTGTTTGGTGAGTTCCTTCTTGCAAACTGTATTTGTGGCTGGAGGACTACCTTAGCTTTCAGATTCAGAAGGCCAACCCTCCTTCTCTACACTAACACAGGCTGGGAATGGGGCCATGACCTCATCCTGGTGATCAGATCCCTAGACCCTGAGAAGTTATAGGAAGCTGAGGGGCAGTGTGGTGCATGTCCATCCCACACAGTCCTTGTACATATCCCCTTCCTCAAGAGGAGTCTGCTTTCCCTTGTCTTAAACCTGTAATGACCTTGTAAATCAACAGCATACAGAAGGCATTGTAGTTACAGAAGGCACTGAGGTGTCTACCGGGTATTCCAGATTACATCTCTGGGAAAAGCCAGCTGTTGTGCACGGCACTTGATCAGCTCCGTGAAGACTCACTTGGGTGGACTGAGGACCCAGGACTCAAACAGCACCAACTTGTCAGCCATGACAGTCAGCTGCCTTGGAAAAGGTCTGTCTAACTGAAGAGCTTTGGTGCTAGCAACTGGTAAGTTAGCAGGGAGTGACTTCTTCAGGGGATGAAGTACCATGGAGACAGTAGGGGCAACAGCTAAGGAAGCGGTTATGTTGAAGTAAGGTCACCCAACCTGTTGCAGCTAGAAATGAATTTTGGTCCACCTTCCTGCTTTGAAGGCCTCCAGAGATCCCTTTGGTACCACAAAAGATTGACCCAAAGTCGGGCGGTGGCAATGGTTGCACACATCTTTAATCCCAGCACTAGAGACGCAGAGGCAGAGATAGAGGCAGGGAGATCTCAGTGAGTTTGAGGCAAGCATCTAAAGAGCAAGCTCCAGGATAGTCAGGGCTACACAGAGAAATGCTGTCTTGAAAAACAAAACAAAACAGAAGTTGACCTATCAATTTTATGGGTCCCTGTAACCCCCCACCTAATGATTCACTCAACCCTGTTCAATTGATCAGATTCTAGTAAATTACTCAGAACTCATCTCCACTATTCATAACCAAGAACCCAAGTTACTGGCCAAGGACAAATATGGGGAGAAGGTAAGAGGAGGAAGGAGAGATAACAAAAGGGTGTGGAAGAGAGTCAAATGGATGTAGTAACAGCAGCAGACACATGGTGCAGCACTCTGCGCTGTTCACCTCACATAACCTTCATAGGATGCTCCAGGGGAGCACCATTGGTACGCTTCTTTTACGAGCATGATTTGTAGAGGAGAAAATGGAAGCAGGGAGGCCAGTGTTTTGCATGAACTCTGGCAGGCTGGACTACTTACTCTCCCAATGCCGTCACCTAACCAAGGCAACGCACAGAAGGAGGGGCTTATCTGGCTTACAGTTCCAGAGGGATAGGTCTGTCATGCAGGGGAAGTGCAGCAACAAAGAGCAGACATGGCGGGTCGAGCAGAAGCTGAGGTCTCATATCTTCAAACCCAAAGCCACACCTGCTTGTTACCTGTGCCAAGTTTAGCAAAGACCTGCATGGACTCATCAAAGCGCTTCTGGCAGAAGAGGTTGAAGGCA
The DNA here is from genome assembly GCF_008632895.1 of Mastomys coucha. Classification (NCBI taxonomy): domain Eukaryota; kingdom Metazoa; phylum Chordata; class Mammalia; order Rodentia; family Muridae; genus Mastomys; species Mastomys coucha. The sequence continues at coordinate 105,515,493 of NW_022196897.1, forward strand.
TACAAGTTCTTAATGTGATGGATTTGCTGCTGCTTTTCACTGTCTGAGTCATCTTTCATCTCCTAAGAAAAGACACAAGAAATAAAAGCTCATTCACTCTCAAATATTTGCTTTGCCCATTCCAGGTGATGAGCCACCCTAGAAAGTAGAGGTGCTACAATATACAAGGGCACCATCCACCCGTGCAGACCGCCTGACAATCTTCTCCTAGTAAAACTTTTACTTCTTCAAACAACTACACTAAAATGTGGTTATGTAATTAAGACAATATTTAATTTTATTTATGTAGGTGTTTTATTTGCATATATGTCTGTGCACCACATGTGTGCAGCACCCATGGAGACCGGAAGAGAGCATCAGATTACCCTGGAACTGGAGTTACAGATAGTTGTGAGCTGTCACGTGACTGCTAGTAATCCAGCTTAAGTCCTCTGCAAGTGCAGCCAATGCTCTTAACCTACGAGCCATCTCTCCAGCCCCTTAGTTACATAACTTTAAAAAATTATTTTACTTTATGAGTGTTTGCTTACATGCATGAGTGTACACCACACACGTGCCTGGTGCCTCTAAGTGCAGGACAGGGTGCCTGGCAATCTTCTCCCACACTATTAAGTAAGTGTGCAATGAAAATTCACCGGGGCTTCCACAAAGTGCCTAATTAGTGCCTTGAAATCTATTAAGGCCATGACAAGGAAAAAGGAAGACACTGCACAGCCTAGAGGTTATATGCTAATTAAATGAACATAAGTGCCATATTTGATCCTGGTTTCCAAATAAAAGGGCATTAATGGAAAGCTGGCCAAATCTTATCACCCCTTTAATTCCTGCACTTGGGAGGCAGAGGCAATGGGATCTTTGTGAGTTCAAGGCCAACCTGGTCTACATAGTCTGTAAGAAGGAACCAAACTGAAGCCTTCTTTGAATAGTTTCCATTTTCAATAGGGATTAAATAAACTAAGTTCCCAAGACCTCCCTGGGTAACCTATCCTGGTTGGAAAGTTGAGACAAGAATGCTAGGCAATGCACCCTGCTGCAGTTGAATACACCAGTCAATGAGGACAGGAAGTGTACCACAAAGGGAAATGCAGCACATAGGAAAGTCCTCCATCCTGGATCCTGATGGATGCGGAAATGTAACTGTAACTTGGTCCAGATGTTTAACCTTTTCAGGCTTATAAGCACCGTAACAATCTGGCTTGGGGTTGCAGCTCAGCTCCTGAGTCTGTATCCCTGATCAATCATTAGCAGCTTGATTACAATAAATTTTTCTTTTCTGCATTGACTTGATGTTTGAATTGTGCTGGATCTGAGTGGACCCCATAACAGAGAATTCTAGGATAGCAAGGACTACATTGAGAAAATCTGTCTTAAAAGAGAAGAGAAGAGAAGAGACGAGAAGAGAAGAAAAGAGGAAGAGAAGAGAGGAGAAGAGAAGGAAGGGAAAAGGAAAGAACTCCACATGTGCGTCCAAACACACACACCCCCACACATATATATGTACATACACACAAATTTTAATTAGATTAACACATAAATAAAATCCTTCTCAGTTTCTTTCTTCCTCTCTCGCCTCTCCTCTCCTTCCCTCCCTCCCCTCCCATCACCCTAGTCCACAGTTGTCAGCACACAGCTGTACCTCACTGTCCACAGCTGTCAGCACACAGCTGTACCTTGCTGTGCATGGAAGGCTTTCTGCAGCTGGCTCTGTCCTCTTTTCAAGCTTACTCTCAGATATTATGACACACCTTCTGCTCAAGTCAGTGTAACTCCAAATATCCTAGAGATTGTTTTCACTTTTCTCTCTTTTCCATATTTATGTGTGTGTGCACGTGCATGTGTGACTGGGTGGCATGTGCATGCATGTTTGTGTGTGTGTGTGTGTGTTACTAGGCTGAAGCAGGGAATCATCTTCAATCACTTTTCCACCTTACTCAGTTAGTCAGGGTCTCTCAGTCAAACCCAGAGCTGGCTGATAGGGATAGTCATGCTAGCCAGTTTGCTCTGGGGATGATCTGTCTCCACTTTCTAAGGCTGAAATTATAGCCAGGCCATCCCATCATTTCACTTGGGCAAATGTCACACGTATGGTATGCAGACATGCAGACATGTAGGCAAAGCACTTAGATATGCAAAAACCTAAATTGTTCTTTTAAAAAAAAAGCAATTTAAGAAAGAAGACAAAACATTGGGGCTGGAGAGATGGCTCAGTCTTAATTAAGTACTAAGATGTCTTTAAGATGGCTCCAGTATTTAAGGACCTGAATTCAGAGCCCCAACACTCCAATAAGATGCTGACCAGGTATGAAACTTGAATCCCTGTGTTGAGAAGAGTATCCCTAGGCCAGGCAGTTTAGCCAAACTGGTTATCTCCATGCTCAAAAAGTAAGGTAGGATGTGATTGAGCCACCTAACATCATCACCTTCTGTCACATGCTCATGCATGTATCCACACACGCACACACGCCCAAGATGAATAGAGAATGCTGATAAAAACATGAAGAAATGCTGAATCTCACTAGCTGCCAGAGGAATGCAAATTAAAACTACATCAAGATTCCAGTTTAGCCTAGTCCAAATGGCAGTCAGAATTCGAATGAGAAGCAACAGGCTCAGGCAAGGGAGAACAAGAGGGAGACTATGCACTGCTGGTAGGAATGTCCACAAGTCCAGCGCTATGGAAAGCAGAGTGGAGAATGCAGAGAAGCTTAGCATGCATCTTCCATATGACTCGCTTTAGCATTCGTGCGTGAGGAGGGAGTCAGGTCCACTTGCACACCAGTGTTGATAGCAGCACCATTCCCGACAACTACCTTACAGAATCACCCTGGATGTCTGGCACAGAGGAAGGGAAAGGGAAAGTGCATGTGTACACACTAGGATGTTGGGTTCAGCCATAAATAAGAACACAGTTCTGTTGTTTTCAGGAAAGTGAAGACAACTGGAAATAATACATTGAGTTATGTCAGCCTCAGAAAGATAAATATACCTTTCTACCTCATTTGAGGTTCCTAGGTTTTTTTATTATTATTTACTTATTTTACATATGTGAATACATTGTAGCTGTCTTCAGACACACCAGAAGAGGGCATCTGATCTCATTACACACAGTTGTGAGCCACCATGTGGGTGTTGGGAATTGAACTTGGGACTTCTGGAAGAACAATCAGTGCTCTTAACCACTGAGCCATCTCTCCAGCCCCTAGTTCCTAGATTTTTTTACAGATACATAAAATCTACTCCTACCCTTCCTCGGTTTGTGTGTGTATATGTGTGTGTATATGTGTATACATGTGCACACACACACACACACACACACACAAACATTAAAGTAGAAGTAAAATTGTCTGGAGGAGAAAAGGGACCAGGGGAAGGGAAGGGGGAGAAAAGGCAGGATAGAGAGAAGGGGAAATAGGGGCTGGTGAGATGGCTCAGCGGGTAAGAGCACCAACTGCTCTTCAGAAGGTCATGAGTTCAAATCCCAGCAACCACATGGTGGCTCACAACCACCCGTAATGAGTTCTGACTCCCTCTTCTGGTGCGTCTGAAGACAGCTACAATGTACTTACATATAATAAATGAGAGAAGGGGAAATATATTTAACATACAATATATATATGTAAAAGGCTTGAAAAAATTAGCAGCTTAAAGTGGGACTTCTAATTTAACTACAAAATTTACATATGCAAAATAAAAGCTGCACTTAAAACAGCCAGCACGGGCTGGAGAAATAACTCAGTCATAAAGTGCTTGATCTTTAAGTCATAAAGAGTTTGATCCCTAAATCCATATAAAAAGCAAAGCCGAGAGACACTGCACACAACTTCTGTACTGGGTAGGCAGAGAGAAGAGGCTCCCTAGGGCTCGGTAGCTAGCCAGCTTAGCCTAACTGATGAGCCCCAGGTCCCATTAAGACACTCTGCAGAGGTGAGTGGGGAGAGGAAGGGATGGGACAAGGTAGATGGCTGTCCAGAGGCATAACACCTGAGGCTAGCCTCTAGCCTCCAGATGTGTACACACCAGTGATGTGCACCAGTACACACACATGTACACACACACAAAAGCAGTCCCATAAGTAACTAAAAGTGATTGTTACTTTTCCTTTAGAGACAGTTTACAGGAATCAAGCTGATTATTACCATCACCAAGACCTCTTTAGATAAGCACTGTTCTAGTTTAGGCTCAGAGACTTAAGGTCATTTTTGGAAATCAAATCTACTCTTTGCAGAAACTAAAAAATATCATATAAACCACATGTGTCAGGGTGTGCCTGTAGTCCAGCACTTGGAGGATGAGGCAGGAAGACTGCCACAGGATTGAGACTGGCATGGGCTACAGAGACTTGTCTCAAAAATTACACAGGGGGAAAATCACTAGCAATGCAAGAGTAAATGGAACAAGACACACTGCTGCCTTGCTGGGAACAACAATCCACATGAACACAAAGGAGAGTGGCTGCAAAGATCTGAATGTGGTTTGTGTCTCCCAATAGATTCCCAATAGGGTTGGGAATTTACTTCCTAGGAGGCAATACCGAGAAGTAGGGTGGCTTTCAAGAAGCAGGGCATATGGAAGGTTTCCACGTCGTTAGGGACAAAGGGAAAGGCTGTTATGAAAGGAGCCCTGGCCGCTCTTGTCTGCTCATGGTGGGCATGACTGCATGCCTTTGTACTCCTGTTCATTCTGGGTGGTATCAAAGCCAAGAGTGGCCCTTGTCATGGAGCCTGCACTATGCCATTTGGACTCTGGATCTTGGAAAATGTAAGGTAAATAAACATTCCTTTTCCTAAGTTGTCTGTTGTGACAGACTAGCCCAGTGGCCACAGTAGACAGAAGGCTGCAGTTGTGCAATGTAAGGGTCAACGTAACAAGAGAGGCGATTCCAGAGATTGAGGAAGGCTTACATATGCCAAAGGAATTTACTGATGAAAGAACTGAGGGCCCTCTAGTGGTTCCATTCAATCAGACAGTATTACGACATTTGTTAATGTATGCACTGTCTTTAATTGTTCCAAACCATTTAATTATTTTATTCTTTCATTACTTTCTAGAAGACACCATTATAACTGATATTCACTCTACACTTGAACACGATTGATATTTGAAGGTGGACTGAAACCCTGAATCAATCCCTCCTGGCTTACTCTTCATTTATATAAACGTAGATCTAAATACAGTCTAAACACCAATCTCTAGACAATGCTCAGCTGCTTAAAAAAATGCTAAGGGAAGCAGTCTGCTTCCCAAATCTAAGGAACAAGACTCACCGCTAGCTGCAGAGCCAATTCAAACTGCTTGTCCTGGAGAAGCTGTTGGATTTGGGTTGCCATGGGGACAGGAATGAGTCTCCAAACAAAATGATTGCTGGCCACATAGATAATGTTTGATCTGGAGAAGGAAGAATATTGGTAAGTAGGCACGGGATTTACAATGATACAGGGAGCTGGGAACAACACAGCAGCCACAGTGAAAAGAGAAATCCCTTACCCCCCTGATGTAATGAAGCGAGGCCTTTGCAACTCAATGCTCTGGACCAGAAGCCTTGGTTCGAGTGTTCGGATCTCCACGTATCGTGGCAATACTGCAATGATGTATGGAGGCTGGTGCTCTGCAAGAGAGGACATGCTGAGCTGGAGTGCTAGTTGAGGGCTTTGGGTTAAGGATGAGCTTGGATTTAGTTGCTTGCACAAAACTGATATAAATGGATCTCAAAAAAAAAAAAAAATCCTCAAGTCGAGCACTACAACAGGGGGATTCTTCACTGTAATTCAGCACTGAAGAAAGACTATTGTTTGCTTGAGTGATATCAAAAGACTTCTCTTACATAGCAGAGCTATACTGTGCTTTTAACATAGCAGGACCAACTCCCACGATGACCCTTTAAAAGTTTCCTGTGCTCCCTTCCCATCTGTCACAGAGCCAGGTCAGTCTGGTGCAGCTGTCCTGCCAACACAGCAGCAGGAGAGTCGGGCTACAGAACTGCTCTGCACTCTCCCAGAGAGGGAAGGAGAAAGGCAGTTTCTTTTTCCCTCTCCTTCCACTTGCTAAGGTTTCTGCTTGAGATTGTCAGAAATTCCACTTGATGGTTGATACAGCTGGAATGTTCCTGTCTTTTCTAACACTCACACACTCGACACTGAATCCCCAGTGCACTGGGGTTGGGAGGCAAGGCCTAATGAAAGGTTGGAGACCATAAGTATGTGCTACCATGACTATACCTCAACTTCCTGAAAAGAATGCCTTTTATGCCCACCCTTTCCTTTCTGTACTCTGTAACAGGAAGGGGACAGCCTAGCTTAGGGTGTGAAGCAGAGATTCCATAGAAATGCTAAGCTCAGTATGAAAAATACCTAAAATCCTTGCCTTCCTCTGGGAAGCTGTGTGGTAAAGGAGATTTAACATGAGTTGAGCAACAGAAAAATGTATCTTTGAAGATACATAAAAACTTAGAACCTCCAAGATGGAATAAAGACCAGCTTATTTTATACTGATTGAAAATAAATTTACTGCTTTAAATTTACTACCTTAACCCAACTGCAAAACCTTATAAATACAGGCTCTGCAGGTGTGGCTCCATCAAGGGTACTGTCGACAAAAACAGTTCCCATCTCAAATGGAGTAAGAGAGAGTTTATCCTGGAGCCAGATAGAAATGACTATGGCCTAGGAACATGTATTCAAGTTTCCCTAAATACTATGCATATGGTTACCCGATTATTAGTTATAGAACAAAAGAAATAATGAATAACGTTATCTTTGATTCGGGAGCCACAGGAAGCAGATTACAGCAAAGCTGTGAAAGTGCTACAGACGTTAGATGCTATCTGATGACATTCTTAGCTTTCAGATTGGTGAAAGCTAGTGGTTTGCTAAGAATACACTGTAGAATTGCTGTTTTAAAAGGTTTGGCTTTTTAAAAGAGAATTATCTATTTATTATACTATCTATCTATCTATCTATCTATCTATCTACCTACCTACCTACCTACCTACCTACCTACCTACCTACCTACCTACCTACCTATTCATTATGTATTCTGCCTGAATGTATGCTTGCATGCCAGAAGAGGGCACCAGATCTCACTATAGGTTATGAGCTACCAAGTGGTTCCTGGGAATGGAACTTAGGACCTCTGGAAGAGCAACCAATGCTCTTAACCTCTGAGTCATCTCTCTAGCCCTAAAAGGTTTTGTTTTGTTTATGTCTGTCTGTATGTCTGTCTGTCTGTCTGTCTCCCTCTGTGTGTGTGTGTGTGTGTGTGTGTCAATGGAAAGCCAAGGAGGGTGCTAGATCCTCTGGAGCTGAATTTTCAGACAGCTGTAACCCACTGGACTTGAGTACTGGGAACCAAACTCTGATCCCCTCAAAGAGCAGCAAGTGTTCTTCACACTGAACCCTCTCTCCAGCCCCCAAACAATGCTTTATCAAGCAGTTCTACCTAAAACCCTACCAGCCTTCTGGTCCATCCCATGGGCCTCTGACAGCTGGCCTCCCTAATTCCTGCATACTTCAGACTGCCTGCTAGCTGGTCAGCTCTGCACATCCTCTCAGTCACAGCTAGCTTGCCTTCTGCATTTCATTCAGTTTTCACCCTGTTCTGTCCACCCAGGGTATAAAGGAACTGTTCCTCAGATCATATCCCAAACTCCCTGTCTTACCTATGCAGGGCATCATCTTCATGACCAAGTAAACAATCAAATTTCCCTCTCTGTGAACTACTGAATTCTAACACAACCATGTGTGTCTTGTTTCTTCATCTGAAATGCAACCCTTTTCTCACAAGCTATAGTCTCTTAGTATAGAAAGCACTAACCATGTTTGTGTTTCTATGCAAAGAAAATGCAGCAAGGATGTCACATGCTTCCAGAAAATACTACTGCAGAGGAAAGGGAGCCTAAGACAGGCTTAGAAAACTCCACCTTGAAGAGAGCCTGCCCTTCTAAATTGTACAGGGATGATTAATGACTTTCCCAATGTAGATTGTCTGGGAAAGGAACTAATAAGTACCACTAACAGGAAGGTGAAAGAAAAGAAACAAAGCGTAGACAGCCACTTCCTGAAATACACTGTCTTGTATATTCCTCCCTTTCTGAAGCAAAACTCAACTTCCAGAAAACTCCAGATTGTTCTATCTGTAATGTCCCTAAAAGTGTTTACTTAAAAGAATGGGAACTTAGCCAGGTGGTGCTGGTACACACCTTTAATCCCAGCACTCAGGAAACAGAGGCAAGCAGATATCTGGGTTCAAGGCCAGCTTGGTCTACAGAGTGAGTTCCAAAACAGCTAAGGCTACACAGAGAAACAAAATGGGGGGAGGGTGGCAGGGTGAGTAGAGGAAGGTAAGCAGTCTGCTAGAGCCATGATAGAACTAATTCTGCAGGGATGACACCCACCCCACCCAAACGACAAAGCAAGCTCTGCTGGCCTTACCCATGGCCACTGGGATGTCTGTCCAGTTCAGGGCGCATTTCTGAGTGCAGATGCCTTCCTCGTTGAGCACCACAGTCAGGTCATCCTGACCCACCGCTACTTTCCCATCTGCCAGAGGGGCAACTAAGGGCTCCAGCTGCTTTCCTGTTGGGAAGAGCTCTTTGATGGACCCCTTTCCATCCACCTGCAGGACGACATGAGAGTCACCAAGCAGTCCCCAGACAGATGCATGAATCCACATAAAACCCACACCAGAGAAGCTAATAATGTTCCTTGTTTGATGTGAACATAGTATTTGTTATGACAATCTTTACCACAGTGTAAAATGGAGAAAAGCATCTGCCTGGCGCCTATCGATGCTAGGGGCTATAATACAGAACACTGCAGCTGGAAGAAATGCAAAGTGATGCAGACAGTTTATATGGGAACTTTTTGTAAAGCTAACACAACATGCCATAGGAGCTAGCAACACCACTCCAGGGTTGTCCAGAGAAATAAAATTTACACTTATACAAACCACTAAATACAAATGTTTATAGCAGCTTTACTCAGCACTGCTAAAAATGGGGAACACGTGTTTCCATCAGCTGACAGGTGAATAAACAAACTCCAGTCCACTCATGTCACAAATCCCACTCATCTGTGAAAAACAGCAATCACTGATAGACAAACACAGACAAATCTCAAATGGACTGTGCGAAGCAGACATCTCCATTTGATACAACTGTTTATATGACATTCTACAAAAAACCAAAACTTAGGAGACAAAAGAACCCATCCTTGGTGGTGGAGGTTTGGGAGGTAGATGGGAGGCAGTGGGAAGGAATGTGAGAGGTAACAGAGTTGCTTTGAATTGTTACTGTGGAATTAGTTACATAACCCTAGATATCTGTCAAATCCCACCCAGAATTATACTACAAAAAGAACAGAATTTAATGCATGCCAAGGCCTTTTTTGTTTGTTTGTTTGTTTGTTTTTGTTTTTCAAGACAGGGTTTCTCTGTATAGCCTTGGCTGTCCTGGAACTCACTCTGTAGACCAGGCTGGCCTCAAACTCAGAAATCCGCCCTCCTATGCCTTCTGAGTGCTGGGATTAAAGGCATGTGCCATTGCTGTCTGGCACATGCCAGGGTCTTAAAGCAAGATTTGCCATCCTCAAAAAATGAATGCTTAAGACAGAAAAGGGGGCTGATGATGTAGCTCAGTGGTGGTGATATGGTGTGACAGAAGCAGCCACAAGAATCACAGAGGCCTGCTCCAGCCTCAGGCCCTGCCACACTCCACAGACCCCTGATCCAGCCTCAGGCCCTACCACACTCCACAGACCCCTGATCCAGCCTCAGGCCCTGCCACACTCCACAGACCCCTGATCCAGCCTCAGGCCCCACCACACTCCACAGACCCCTGATCCAGCCTCAGGCCCTGCCACACTCCACAGACCCCTACTCCAGCCTCAGGCCCCGCCACACTCCACAGACCCCTGATCCAGCCTCAGGCCCTGCCACACTCCACAGACCCCTGATCCAGCCTCAGGCCCTGCCACACTCCACAGACCCCTCTTAGCACTGTTAGTATCTTGTCAGCTGAGAGCAGTGACTCCTTCAGGACTTTGACCCTGAATACTAGCAATAGTAAAATATCCCCAAACTAAATACATGGAGTGAAATAGCAAAGAGATAAACAATGAAGAGCTAACACCATGGGAGCAAGGAGAACGGTTCTAGAACTGCCAAGTCTAGATTAGCAGACTAGGGCAAGGAGATTTAGATTACTCAACAAAGTAAGGAACATTCTATCTTTTCTACCTACAGTGTGCAACTGAGAAGGGGAAGGACAATGTTGTGCTATTCACCACTCTGTATTAGAAAAAAATAATGATCAAAACAATTTGCACAGCAAGATATGTTTTTAATGTGTATGGGTGTTTTGCCTGTGTCTGTGTACCATTTGGGGTGCCTGGTGCCCATGGAGGCCAGAAGGCGGCATCAGATCCCCTGGAACTGGAGTTATAGCCAGTGTTTGGTCATCATGTGGGTGCATGTGGAAGGGTGGTCATCACCTGGGTTCCCTAGAAGAGAAGTCAGTGCTCTCAACCACTGAGCCATCTCCAGCCTCCAGCAAGGTATTATTTTTTAAAAGGCAAGGTAGAAGCCCATATACTAAAAGGCAAAGAGTTAGTGTTTTCTTTTCTTTTTGAGGTGCTGGGGAATCAAACAGAAGTTTCCACCCTTCACCTGCACAGACTGTTTCTGATTTGGGTGGGGCATCTGAATGATCTATGTGCTTCCTCTATTTCCTTAACGATATTTTCTATAGTATACTTACTCAACTTCTGAAATTGGTGGAAAAACTGAAAACAAATACAGTCAGAGATTTTGAACTTGAAAGCTAACACTAAAACTCATATGTAACTCCTGAGCAGCTCGATCTGTCACACATAGGGAAAAGAGTATGACACTCGGGCAGATGGACAAGCAGTAGCCCTAATGACCGGTCCAAGTCATCAGGTACTGTGGGTAAGAATGCAGAGAACTGAGAGTTGATTCTATTTGGCCTCAGTTACATGAACACCTGACTTGTGGAAATATTAAATGCACTCAAGTGTACACACACACACACACACTCAAGTGTACATACACACACACTCAAGTGTACACACACACACACACACACACACACACACACACACAGAGCTATGCAAACAAACAGGAACCCTGTTATATACAAAGTTCTACTTAAGGACTTAAGGAGGTCTCCAGGCCTGTGGTTGAAAAGTGATGACCAATTGCCAAGGTAAACTCATGGTTACTTGCCCAAGGCAAGCTGATGAGAGCAGCAAGAACAGAAGGCTTACCCTGATCAGGTAGTAGTCTCTCTTGAAGCCAACGCAGATAGAATTTTCACACCATGCCATGGACTTGGGCACATCGGGCACACTAAAGTCTCCCTGGATAAAGAGAATATGAGTTCAATTGAAAAGATGTTAAAACAGGGTGGGATGGGATTCATGTTTTCTGTTATACTATCTCCATTCTGCAAAATATCCTACACCCACACTTGAGCACAATTCTTGAAGAACTGTATAAATAAAATACAAATCAGGTCTGGGCTCAGTTCTAGCACTTGGGAGGCAAAGGCAGGCAGATTTCTGTGAGTTCAAGGTCAGCCTGGTCTATATATCAAGTTCCAGGAAATCCAGAGCTACATAGAGATCCTGTCTCAAAACAATAACAAAAGAAAACCAACCAATCAATAAACAATATGAGTCACCCTAATAAAAATATAAATCACCTAGGAACTGGAAAAAGTGCAGGAAAGGCTCCCTTAGGAGAGATAAGATAAAGCAGTGTGCAGGAATGTTGTGGAATTATGGGCATGAATAAGCAAGTCCCAGGACTCTGCATCAGTTTCTGTCTGGGGAGAACCTCAAGCAAGGTTTAACTAGATCTAAACAGGAGGCTCTAGGCTAGCTACAGTGCCAGCTCCCACCCTGCCTGCACAGCAGGCCAGGTGGACTTTACCTGCAGTTCGTGGAATTCTCTGTCCTTCCAGAAGTACAGCTGTAGCTTCTTCCTCACCGCCACACACATCCGCAAAACCTCCTCACCCGTCTCAGTGTGCTGAGGAGAGACACCGGAGCCAATGAGGATTCGATGACTCCATGGCACAGAGGCAAGTGGACTGGTGAGTCTCAATCCAACTTGAATGCAAATCTGCAAATCCCCTGCATCTTAAAGCCCCACTGCCAAAGCTGGGTGGAGGAGCACTACTCTGTCAAATACTTAGACACATCTGGTTCAGGATTACTTCTCCACACGAATATTCCCAATTCAGATACAAAACCCAGAGTAGATTCCCCATTCTACAGCTGTGCTCTCTTTCCCAGCTGCCTTTTCCTTCAGACCCACTTGTAATTCTTAGGAAGAACTGGGAAAAGAAATCCCCCCACCCCAAGCACAGAGCAATACGGAGTGGAAGGGAGCCGCCAAAGCTAACAGTGATCCCAGCTGAGAAAAGGCTGGGGAGTCCACCAGAAGGATAACCAGCTGGCAGAAACAAGATGTCTATTTTGAACAATGAAAACTCCCTAATGACAAAGACCATGGCAATCTACTGAGAACAAGTCAACTTAACATCACGAACAAGTTCATAATACATTCTGTTTAAGGTCTTGCTTTCCTACTAATGTTTGTCTGACAACCATCTTTCCCTCTGGCTAGTCCCCTTCTGACACACAGACACCTGGCATTTTAATTAGCACATGGGGAATGCAAATCTTGCATCTTGTACCTCATCTAATAAGATCCAAAGCAAAGTACTCTCTCTGAAGGCTGTGGGTTTGGATGTCAGAGTTGTTCTTCCATGGAGTGGTGGGAACATGGTGAGGCTGGAGTCATAAAGCCCAGGCTCCCCTCAAGCACACTCACCTGGAGGTCACAAGTGAACAGTGATGCTCCCTTGGCCTTTGAAACTGTAGTGATTTGTTGAAATGTCAGTAAGTCATGGACATAAATGTTGTTTTCTGTTTGGGAGGAAGTACAATGTCACTAAGCCAGTCTCTAATACAGTCTCTAAGCTAAAACCAAAAGAAGTAACTGTGCAACATCTACAAGGAGAGAACTGTTGATCCTGGGTGAGGATGCCCCTCTAATTTCACTAACAACAACGTACTCCGGACTCTCATCAGTACATCTTCTGACCCAGGTGCTCTGTCCCTTACGACTCTGCACTGACTTCAGTAAAGGAGCACTCGTTTCAGCCCTCTGCATTTGTCCTTCTCAGATATGGAAACACATCAGCAGATTCACTCAGGAAATAACTTTCTGAGCTACATATGCTAGGAAGTTCCAATAAGAAAAAAGAAATTCTCTCTAGATTTTGTATAAACCATGGCAAGGATTTCTGCTTAAGCAAGACTAACAAATTGCAGTGGTCTCCCTTGAACCACTCAGATCTGAGTCACCAGTCAGTGCCCAAATCAGGAGAACACCAAACCCTGTATTACTCTCGTACTCATATAACCTTTGATAAAGCTTAATTTGGCATAGTAAGAGATTAAAAACTAACAATACAAAAATTGTAACCCAATAGCACCAGCCCGGGAGTGCAGTCTCTCAGAATATCTTACTACTAGCCTTCTTTCATTCACAGCTGACCACAGGTCACCAAAACTGGGCAGAAGGACTACTGGGACATCGGAAGGAGAGCTGCTTCCTACGGTGAAGGTTTAGTGCACAACTGTTTAACTGTAGACCCAGGAACTAAGGCTAAAGTGATTCTGCTATTTAAGCCTCTGGCTAAACAGCACAGGGCCTGAGGTAAGTTTCTAGTCTTCAGCCTCTGTGGCCGACTTGTACAGAACTACAGCTCTGCAAGCCAGGGCTCTAACAATTCTGGCCCTGTCTGCCTCTTGCATAATAGCGGCCATTCTTCACCATACGTCCTAAGTCAGGCCACAAGGAACACCTGCTGCCACATGATGATCTTGCTTAAGTTGTTCCTTGTTGGTCAGGGAACTTCTGCCTACTTCTCTCTTCCTGTGGGAAGTTCGTCAGCCCTTCCCACTCCTCAGATCCCACAAGGCTGTCACCATATGCATCACCACTTTCTTTCTGAGTTTTGGCATGATGATCACTGAATAGAGAGTCTTGAAGAACAGAGTTCAAGTCCACGGCAATTGCTGCCTGCACTACCCATATGCCCTGCTGGATCTGGTTAGAAGACGCCAGCTCAGTGTAAACTACTATTGAATTAACAGGAAACACAAATGTAGCCCTTTTTCTTACCTAACAAGCTGACTAGAATCTTAAACTGGGAAACCACGTGGATCTAGAAAAATAGAAAATTATTAGACTCAAACATTTCTGCTAAGTCATAACAAAAGTTCACTTAAAAAGAAGACTAAATTAGACTAAAGGTCTGTACTGGTTACAGACACCTGAATCATTTTTATGTGTAACCATGGTTTCTGCTTGTGACCGAGATTCAGGTACTTGACCATGGGCAGAATTCCCTATATAAAGGAGTAGAGAGGGGCTGGAGAGATGACTCAGCGGTAAGAGCACTGACTACTCTTCTGAAGGTCCTGAGTTCAAATCCCAGCAACCACATGGTGGCTTACAACCATCCGTAATGAGATCTGATGCCCTCTTCTGGTGTGTCTGAAGACAGCTACAGTGTACTTACATATAATAATAAATCTTGAAAAAAAAAAAAAGGAGTAAAGAGAACATTACCAAGTTCTAGCTTTGGCTAGGACTTCAGTGTATTCCCCAAGAGCTGATGCATTTGTTGGGAGCCTGGCTCTGCTGTTGATATTAGGAGTAAGGCCTGGTGGGAAGTCTGTAGGTCACTGGGGATACCTAATTAACCAAGTGAGTTAGTGCTCATAAAACTTTTCAGTTAAGTTCTCAAGAGAGGTAAGGCTGTTAGAACAGGCCAAGTCTCTTTCAGAACCATTTTTGGCTTTCTGTTTGACAATGTGACCTTTCCTTGTTGCATGTGTCCTGTCATAAGCCTTCACCATGGCTGAGATGCTGCCAGCACCACATTGTGAGCTTAGTCAGTCTCTTCTTCCTAAAGTAGCCTGCTTCAGTTATTGTGTTACAGTACCAAAACCAGACTAACATAGCAGGGCCTCACAGAAGCCAAACCATTCTTATAGCAATGCTCAGAGCCACTTACCTGCTGGATCTTTTTGGAGAAGTTCTTATTGGACTTCTCTAGTGTTACCTCAAACCTGTTACAACCTATGGAAAAACAAACAAACTTCTGTAGTCCCAAACACAGAGATACATCTAAAACAAGAAAAATGTGGCATCATATGCACTTCTGATAAATCAAACACCCAAAAGACTACAAGTCAGAGGTCTAAACAGGCAGCCGTCTTCACTGAACACTGCAGGTGGCTTTCAACTCCAATGTTACAGCAGAGGGTCTCAAGCACCTTTGGCATCAGCAGAAAAGATCACACAATGTTTCCTGATGCAGCGAGGTACTGGAGTCTGAAGATATTACCCTATAAAATACCTCGGCCAAGTACTTCACAAGAAGAGGGTAAAGCGTGGTAGTCAAACATGAGAGCCCAAGCCCTGAGACCCAGCACAAAGTCTACTTGCACCTAGAACTACCCCCCAGCAGCAACACATCCTACACCATGAGGACAGAGCAAACAGTACCATCTCCAAGCTAGTGCAGGGGAATGCATCTACACTTACTGCCACTTTCAGGTGAGGCTACATCTGCAGGCACTGTTACAAAAAAGCGGAAGACAGTCAACACCATAAAAACATGAGAGCCCAGTCTTGCTGGGGAAACACACTTAGCTGCAGAAGTTACTGACCAAAATGAGAGCAATGATAAAATGATAAGAGCTACTACGAGGCAGAGCGAGACACAAAGTGCTGGGTTGATTTCACCTGTATTTCATTTCATCTCACAACTAACCCCAAAGAGCTGGTGTTTCTATTCCATATTTTCTAAGAAAAGGCCTTACTCTGTAGCCTGAGGTGGGAGGGGTGTAGATTCTACTATATGGCCTAAGCTGTCCTTGAACTCACTGCAATCTTCCTGCCTCAGCCTCCTGAATGTGGGAATTATAGCATGAACTGCCACATGAGTTTTCACATTTTCCTAATATTATTTTAATACTGGGGGCAGGAACACATATGTCATGGCAAAGGACAACTTTGTGGAGTCGGTTCTCTCCTTCTCCCCTTACACAGGTTCCAGGGATTGAATTGGGTCATCAGCCAAGCACTTCACTCACTGGACCATCTTGCTGGCCCCTCATTGGTTGGTTGGTTTGTCTTTGAGACAGTCTCATTGGATCTGTGAAACAAGGCCTTGTTATATAGTCTAGGGTGGCCTGCACCTCTTGTCCTCTGTTTCAGCCTTCAAAGATGTTGGGATAACAAGTATGTGGCACTATGGCATATTCCAAATTATATTTGAGGTGTCTGATGGAACAGCTAGTGCTTGACAAACATATATATATAGCTGGAAAAGGACAATATTCTGTTTTTTTCAAGAAACTGTATCTTTATTGTTAATATACCAAAACTTGATAAAGGGTGTTTCTCCAAATGGGAACTCAACCTCAGACATACTTTGAACCTTTATGCACTAACATCTGGAAAAATAGTTTCACCAAGTCACAAAATTTCCAAATAATAGCATATTCCATTCTAGAATATTTAACATCACACTCATTACTATCACCCCCAACCTCAATGGAAAAATCTTTAAGGATTCTCAGGGTCTCCAGAGCTTGGTCAGGCCTGGATCTTGTGCTTCAGAGAGGCTGTGATCCAGAGCCATGTGCTCATTGGCCATTCCAGTTGTGTACTGTGGAGTTTGAGGTTACTCTATGTCAAGGGGAAGCTAGAAGACGAGTTCCCTATGTGTCTGGACTTTTGTGGAGAGGGACCCTCCAGGTTCTTTCAAATGACAGTAGATGGGAAGTTGGTTCACTATAAGAAGAGGGGTGGTAGCTATCCAGGTGCCTGAGCAGGTTCCAGAAGGTGGTGA
Source organism: Mastomys coucha (assembly GCF_008632895.1). Taxonomy (NCBI): domain Eukaryota; kingdom Metazoa; phylum Chordata; class Mammalia; order Rodentia; family Muridae; genus Mastomys; species Mastomys coucha. The sequence goes on from NW_022196897.1 coordinate 105,532,447, forward strand.
TGGCCATTATAGCAACTCTAGTTCAGTGCTAGAGAGCCTGAAAGCAGAACCCTGAGATCTCTTGGCCACCCCTCTTGGCGACTGCCTTGTGACAGGAAGGAGTGAGATGTCTCCCTGACACGTGTTTCCTGGATGTTCCTGTGGCTGCCTGTGGTCATGCCTCTTCTGAGGCACATCTGCCTAGAATCACCTTTGCACCACCCACCCATCCTTCTGCTTCCCTCTTCCTCTTCCCAAATGCCCCATGCCGCCATCTGCCTCCTGCTTCAGTTTCCCTCTCAAATGGAAGCTGCAAGTGTGTAGCACAGGAGAGCCTTTGTAACAGCACTAGCTATGGTTTCTTTTCTTTTCTTTTTTTTTAAGATTTATTTATTTATTTTGTGTGTATGAGTACACTGTAGCTGTACAGATGGCCATGAGCCATCATGTGGCTGCTGGGAACTGAACTCAGGATGGCCCCGCTTGCTCCGGCTTAATACACTGTAGCTGTCTTCAGACGCACCAGAAGAGGGCGTCAGATCTCATTACGGGTGGTCGAGAGCCACCATGCAGTTGCTGGGATTTGAACTCAGGACCTTCGGAAGAGCAGTCAGTGCCCTTACTCACTGAGCCATCTCGCCAGCCCCCTAGCTATGGTTTCTAGTCAGACAAATGCTGGGTGAGTTAAAAAATAATTTAAGGTCTGAGAAGGCAGGGAGCTTGTGGGGGAGGCATTGACTGGCTACAATTCTCATTTTCTGTTGAAAGCTCTAGCTTTATAACTCATGGCCAATCCTGACAGACTGCCAATTGTGTTCCTTTGAAGTGACTTCATTAAAAAACAAACAAAACCAAACCCCACATATAGCCAGGCATAGTGACACACACCTTTAATCCCAGCATTTGAGAGGCAGAGGCAGATATATCTTTGTGAGTTTGAGGCCAACTTGGTCTACAAAGTGAGCTCAGAACAGCAAGGACCCATAGAAAGACCCTGCCTCAAAAACAAACAAAACAAAACAAAAACAAAAATCAAAGCAAAATACAAGAAAATTTTACTCAAGATCCCAAGGGGTCTGAAAATCTAGTCTTTTGGGCAAAACTTAATAATCTATGAAAAAAAAAATTAGCCAGTGCATCTCATACCTCATACATTTTCCTGAGATAGCCATGGGCCTGCATACCTGAAACTATGTAGTCCAGGCTAGTCTTGAATTTGCAGCAATCCTCCTGCCTCAACTTTCTACATGCTGCAACTAGAGGCATGAAAGACTGTTTTACTCTTAACCTAAGTTACTAAGGAAATAGAGAGTAGATTGAAAATGATGTACTTGCTGGGGCTGGAGAGATGGCTCATGGTTAAGAGCACTTGCTACTCTTGCAGAGGGCTGGAATTTACTTCTCAGCACCCATGTCTGCTGGCTGACAACCACCTACAACTCCAGCTCTAGGTGATCAGGTATATATGTATGTATACAAAATCAGACACACATGGAGACACCGCCCCCCAAACACACACTGACAAGGCTGCATGACACATGCTGCAGTCAGGCGCTCTCGCTCTCCAGCCTCCCAAACATCTTGTTTCCATAAGGAAAAGTACAGACATAAAACCAAAAACAGAATGTATCTCAAATACTTTAGTTATTATTTTACATTATTACCAACAAAGTCACAGTAAGAACTTTCATTTTCAAAGGCTTTTCAAGCCTACTATTGCTTTATGTGCTTCCAATAACTTTGTCAAAGTTTACAAATGACAATGCAAGTATCAGAAAGGTCTCAGTAGTCACATAGCTGAGAAGTAAAGCTGGGGACAAACCCAGATCCACTCTTCCTAGCCTATCCTCATAAGTTAATGCAATCCACATCAACAGCCACTGTTCTCTTTGCCTACCACTATATAGCATTTGTACAGGATTTTATACAGGATTCTTATTCCCATCAGAATAAGAATAAGAATTTCTTATTAGGTAGTGAATCACCTCACCAAGAAGGAGGCTGGTATTCAGCTCTCCCTCCTAGTCACCCCTTTATGGCCTGGTGGGAGGGAATCTGGCTTTGCACCCACACACTAGCTAACTAGTTAAAGCTTTCATTCGCTTCTCGAGCCAGCTGGTGCTCTGGCTGGTGCTCGGGCTGGTGCTCGGGCTGGCACTCACCGACATCCTTCCGGATCCTGTAGAGAAGAAGATGCCCTTGCTTGGTCCCAACAAGAAGCCATTCCTCTAGAAAAGAGCCCAAAGAAAGGTAATCAGCTTTTGTTCAGGCCCGCTTCTTTAACCTGGATGTCTGAGGAGGAATTGTGGGGCTCAGTATTAGGGCATCTCCTAGTGTGAGACATATAAACCCTGTGTTAAATTCCCACAGTGGGGGGGGGGGGAAGAAGGAGGAAGAAGAAAGATATAAAGATCTCAGAAAATGAAACAATTGGAAAATACTATTTTGCCAGACATGGTAGTTTGTACCTATAAGCCCAGCACTGAGACCACAAGGGCAGGAGGACTTCAGTGATTTTAAGTCCGTTTAAGTTTCTGTGAGTTTAAGTACCAGCCTAGGCTGCCAAGCAAGGCTATTTTAGGCTAGAGCTATTGGCAGAGAAGAAATGTCCCTGGCTTTATTGTTGAAAATTAAGTTTAGGGGGACAGGGGCAGGGGGTGTGGCTTGCCTTTTACTACTTGGTGGGTTCTTCTCTCTTCCACCCTTTCAACCCACTAAACTAGGAGGAGAGAAAAAGGATAGAAAGGAAAGGAAGGTGACCTTATTGACAGGCGGCATCCTGCTGATTAGGGGCATCCTGCTGAGTGTGGCATTGAGTTCCTTGAGGCAAGTTTGATCTTTGCTTTCAAGAAATCTAATTTCTTCTTTCTTTGCTTGTAACTACTACTTAACAAACCAAGACAGAAAGCAATCAACCACCAAAAACAATCCACCCCACCTCTTGGGGACCTAGTATTTATATATCCTCTGAAAAGACCCCAGAATTCCAAAGGTCACACAATTGCAGAACCAAAGGCAAAAT
>NW_022196897.1:105535457-105540666 GCF_008632895.1 Mastomys coucha
CACCCCCCCACCCCACCCCCACCACCGCACGAGGCAAATCATAGTCAGTTGCAGTGGACACTCTGAAGCAGCCCCACATCACACCTGGGATTAAAACAAAAACATACTCCCGTAACATTTTTGTGTTTTTTTTTTTCTTAAAGAAACCAAAACCCTAAAACTGTCTCTGTTAGGGTCATACTATTAGACATTCCAGTGCTAAAAAGGCAGCTGGATTATATAACTGGAATTCAGGGAGACCATCAACGTCCTCATTTCCATTGCCCAAAAGAGAGATGGCTTATGCCAGTCTTCCAGCCTAAATTTTGTCTGGTTCTTCATGTTCTGATTGCTAGATGAACTTCCCAGGTAAGAGACCAACATGCAGGGTCATAAAGGGGCAATGACTAGAAGTAGCAATAATCGCTAGTGCTAAAGCAACATAATTATTATCTAAAGCCTGAAAGTAAACAACCTTGCTGTACTCCAACAGCGACCTTAGTAACTCAGGGGACAGGGCATTTCTTCTGTTTGGTGAGGGGGGTCAAAGCAGGACAAAAGCCACTTATGTCAAACTGGTTCTTGAGAAGCTTAGCTAAGTGGACTCTTTACTCTGACAATGTGGAGTCAATGAGTCTCTCAGCGGAGCAGAGTCAATGACTGTGACAAGCTAAGGCAAGCATGTGGCAAGCAGCTGCATTCATCTTGCTTGGATGTATGTCTTAGACTGAACTGCATGCCTGGCCTGCATGTGGAACTAGGTAGCGTCTACTTCTAGTATCGTTTATCTGGTGTCATAACCTGTCCTCATGCTTTTGTTCCCCTCAGATTTCTGGGTGCACAGATACTATTTCTCATTCATCCTGTCTGTGGTGGAGAGAACCGTACAGGAAGGTATCCAGTACATATTTGATGAAACAAAAGAGGAATGAATCCCTCCATGTATTATTTCCTATTGAGAGCACTTTCCTCCAGGAAATGAGGTTTTCTTGAGATGCCTGTAGGAAACTGGGTTCTGTTCTCTCCCTAATCCGAAAGACTGGATCAGATTACACTGGGGGTACTATTTTACAGAGGCTAGGGGCTGCTCAAAGAGGAGGAGCACAGAGTAAAACAAAGATCTGAATCCCTCCGAGGAGTCCACAAAGAACCTGCAAGGATGGCTGGAAAGTGCTAGCATTAGATCAGCACACTAGTCACCATCAACATGTCCACATGGTCCATCACGGTACCTACTCAGTGTAAACTCTACGTAAAGATTCTGAACTTTACCTCTGTATGGGCCCTTGATATTTAGGGCATGGATATTAATAGAAAAGACTGAACTGTTTTTACGTAGTCTGTTATGGGTAATAAAGATTCATGGAAAAAGCACTCAATGTAGCCTGGGAGCCAAGATTTACATTCTTGAACTCCAGAACACACGAAGGATGCTGGCTGACCTTGCTTTCGGCATTATCAATTCCAAGAAAAAGTATACAAGGTCGTATGGGTTAGGTTTCACAGAAGTCTGTTATGATGCTCTTCCACTTCAGTCAGGTAACTTGGGCACCTCTCGACATAAGGTAGTCAATCACTTAGAATGAGCATGTGAGCTATCTACTGAAAGGAAAAATAAACTAAGTGAACACTAAATGTTCTGAAGCATACGGTGCTAACATTGTCTTTCACCTAGCAAACACCACAATCATTTAACAAGTTGAAGCTCCTGGCAAGGCTTTGCCCCTTCTACTCAAGACTTCTTGGGTACTGAAATGGGCCCCAACAGAGCACAATTTAAAAAGGGAGCTCAGCCTCCAACTGCACAGCGCACAAGAGAGAGCGGAGCGTCCACAAATGGACTGTCTTTCCTTAGCGATCACGCAAGTCGCCCGGGGTGGACAGTCCTGTCACGTCCGCCCTCTCTGACAACCTGCGTCCGCAGCCCACCCGCAGAGTCAGACACCTTGCCTCTCTGTAGCTAGGCGCGAGGGGCCGCCGCCTCCCCGACCCGAGGCCCCGCGGCTCACCCCAGGCAGCCAGGCAGTCGATCTGCAGGGGAAGCTTTTCCAGGATCGGCACCGGTTCGAAAGCGTCATGCATGGCTGCGGGAGCTTCGCCGCCACCGTCCGGTCCCTGCTGCTGGGAGGAGCCTGCGGTCCGAAAACAGGGAAGACCCCGCTACACGGCCTTCTGCAACACTTCCATCCTCGCCGCCGGACTTCCTGCTGCCTTAAGCCCGCCCCTTCCGCCACAGAAGCTCCGCCCCCACCCCGAGTTCCCATCCAGGCAAGCTGCCCTGAGACCCTTGGCTTAGGAGAGAAACAGATCTTAATCTTAGAGTCCTACGCAGTCAACTTAGTGAAGACCAGGCGCCGACAAGGAATTTAGCTCACTGGAGGTTCAGTTATCTTCAGTCACATAGTTAGAAGCCAGCCTAGGACACATGAAGCCTTGTCTCAAAAACCAGTCCACCCAACCACTGAGGAAAAAGGAACTTCTGTCTTGGTGTCAGTCGTGGGTTGGAGATATGCCACTTAAGGAAATTCGGTGGCTTTTCTTTTTCTTCAGGAAATGGATTGTTGCAGGCCTTACTTTCATACTCGGCAAAAACTTTTTCAGAGTAAGGCCTACTACAATTGTGAACATCTGGCAAGTCTGACACAGCCAGTCAACAGAATGCTTCAGTATCATCATTACATTTCAACTAATCCTTAGTTGTACACTTAGGTTTACACTGTTAAAGATGAAGGCCGGTGGTTCTCTCTCTTCTAGTGCCTACACAAGGAGCTTTTGAAAAATTCAGCCTCAGAACTCATTCCAGCTTTACTCAAACTTTGGAAACTAGAACACCAAAACCATTAAAGGGTAATGTTTCCTAGCCCCAGCATAATCCTTTAGGGATTGCATACAGGACTGTATTACATATGCACTGGAGGATGCTTGGAAACAACCTCAAAATCTACATGCAAGATAGATTCCGGGGCAGCTTGCCCAAAGATCAGATACATGAATGAAAATGTCTTGTTTATGAAAATGTCTGGCGAGCCACGGTTACTAAAACCAATGTTTCAGGCCAGAGGTCAGATGTCTTCCTCAGTTGGTTTCCACTTTATAAGAAAGGGCCTGTGTTTTTGTTTGCTTGTTTTTGAGACACATCCACCAACTTTACAGTTAGCCAGCCTAGCTCACAGGCTCCAGGGACCCACCTGTCTCTAGTCTCAGTGTAAGGGCATGAGCTTTGCCACATGGGTAGCATGGGTCCAAACAAAACCAGATCCTGTTTGTGTGGCAAACACTTTACTGAGTCATTGTCCTAGCCTCCTGAGCCATTGCTTCTTAATGCAATTACAAATCACCTAGAGACATTACTAAAAAGTACCTTTGATTCAACAGGACCAGAACGGAATCCTCAATTGAGCACGCTGAGTATACTTCTGAGTATGCCTCATGCTACTGATCCCTGAGACCACATTTCAAGTAACAAGGGTTCAAAGCATGCCCAGCTTTTTGACACTTTGGACACAATGTAGTCATGTAGAGTTTATATTTGAGAAATACAAAGCTGAATTATAAAAACCAGTCAATCAATCTTCTGTTTAAGTAAGCTTACAATTTTTGTGTTGAATGGCATTCACAGCTATCCTTGCTTCCATGCCTCTAACCACAGGTTATACATGCCTGAGAGTTCATTCACTAATCTTTGGGAGGTCTTTGAAATTGGTGATCATACTCCTAGTAACTTGATTCTCCCATACTGTGTCTTGTGTCCTAATAATCGTTTTAGGAAAGTAAGTAACATGGCTTTTTATTCTCCTGGGTCCTTAATGCTTGAGGGCAACTTTATTCCATTTGAAGGATTAAAAACCCATTCAATTTAAGCTGTCTACAACAAATTATCAGTTATGGCATAAACGTAATAAGCATTTGAGTTTAATACAAAACTCTATCCAGACAACTGGTTCTGGAAACTTTACTTTTTATACAGGATCAGTCTTTTTCTTATGTAAGGAGGACTGCTTGTCCTATCTTTCTCAACTACTGTTCAGATAATCAAATGAAAGTATACTGTCAAATGGTTAGAAACACATAATTTCTAACTGTCTTTTCTTGAAATTCTAGAATGCCAACTATTATGTTAGGAAATGGTCTAATACCTTAGATTCAGGATACAAGGACCAAGACCAATATTACCTTCCTGGTATGTCCTTAAGTCACGTTATATGTAACCAATCCCAGTAACAATCGGGTCAGACACAAGGCTAAAACCTGTGCTGTGATTTCTTTTTCCTAAGTCTACAGTCGGCATCCAAGCACTCTAAAAGCTACATGACCCACTACCCTGCTGCACTGTAACAATTAGCCCATCTGCTAAGTTTCACCTGTAACAGCACACATGATGTCACCAACCACTGATAATGAATTAGTTTCAGAATATACATTTCCTATTATTGTTCTAAGGAAGATTTCAAAAAAGCCACCATAGCAAAAAGCTGTAAAGAAATGTTTCCTAAATGCTATTAACATTTTACTATGTGTAAAATGTGTACTAGGTGTGCTGGTTAGCTTTTTGTCAACATGATACAAGCTAGAGTTACTTGGGAAGAGGGAAATTCAACTAAAAGAAATGTCTCTATCAGATTAGCCTGTAGGCAAGCCTGTGGGGGCATTTCCTTGATTAATAATTGAAGTGGGAAAGCCCAGCCTACTGGCACTCCTGGGCATGCTGTTCTGGGTTGTATTTAAAAAAAAAAAAAGAAAGAAAGAAAGGCAGTGTTTTTCCATGGCCTCTGTTTCAGTTCCTGCCTTGACTTTTCTCAATAATGGACTATGATAGGACCTGAAACAAACCCTTTCCTTCCCAAGTTGCTTTGGATCATGGTGTTTACAGCAGTGAAAGCAAACCAAAACAAATAGTGTGAGTTATTTTAAATTGTAGTCACATGTTTCAACAGAAAATAAAATAATCTGTAGTAAACACCATGAGGAAAAAGTCTCTACTGGGGTCTGAAAGAAGACTGTGCAGAGAAAATTTGAAATAAACGAGAAAGACACTAGTTTTATTAAAATTTTTATATTAAAAAGTGGCATGAACTTTTCATGTAGAACAAAAATTTAGGGAAGGCAAAACTGGATAAAACCATTAAAACTGAAATACAGTGCATCAAGTGAATCCCATCACCTGGTGATGTTATAAGCAGTCTCTAAGCCAACACCCAATACTAGAACCATCAATCTTAAAAAAAAAGAA
>NW_022196897.1:105540676-105576302 GCF_008632895.1 Mastomys coucha
AAAAAAAAAAAAGCAGCAGTCTAGGGCCTCCATACCACTTCACACAAGAATAACTGCTTGTAAAGCAACAGGACCTGGTCCCTCTCTACAAGCCCCCCTTCTGAAGCATGATAATCCCTCTTGCAGGGTGAGTAATCACAGCACTTAGACAGTGTGCCTCTTGGCATCTGGTGTAATCCCAAAGAATGGCATGAAGGCAAATCAAGCAGTGCCTGAGACTGCAATGCCACCCTTGGAGGCTGACTAAATGGTAGTTAAAAGTTTTGGAGTGTGCACCACATTGCCAGCAATGGGATGTGTCATAATATCAGATGTCAGAAGAGTTAAGCTAATATTTCTCTTTAAAGCACATCTGAAATAGAAAAATCTTTAATATACACCATTTGTAAACAAAATTGCACTTGATTTTGAATCACATGTAACTTTTCCTCTCTTTCCCCCCTTCCCTTTTGGTCACTGATAGATCTATATGGTTCCTTAACTCAAAAGGGCCTATTTCCCTCAAACTACTTCCACAAGATGTAATCTTGACTTCTCAGGAAACTCAAAAATAAATGATAATTTCTCCCATTACCAATAAGACTCCCTAAATAAATAAAATCACAGGTAGTTGCTCCTAGAGATGACAAACTATGGTATAAATGACACAGTCCTTTCATAAACTTTAAACTTCCTACTCTGACAGATTAAACAATGGAATAGAAAGTTCAGAGACAACATGTAGCTTGCAAAAACAGCCATGATGGGGTCTGGGAGGGAAAGGGTGTCAATGATGTAAAGAAGCTTGTAGATTTTTCTCATCCCATGAATGTGTTTTCAGTAAGCTGTTCTTCTTGGCTGACGCCTCTCCCCAGCTCCCATGCACAAAGATCAAGGAACAGAGCAAGATGTCATTGCCTCCTTTAATCCCATGGAGCAGGGCAGAAGACTGACACATAAGCTGTCTCTTCCCTGATACAAGCAATCTTCTACGACAGTTTCCCATTGCTTACTCCATCTTCGACCTTTCAAAGTGTGTGATCATTCGTTCCTAAGGAAGAAAAGATTTATTCTAAGTACATAACTTAAAATGGTCGAAATTACAAATAATTTCTACATAAATGGCTCAAACAATTTTTTTCATAAATACCTTTCTTTTTTGTTTTTGTTTTTTTGAGACAGGGTTTTCTCTGTGTAGCTCTGGCTGGCCTCGAACTCAGAAATCTGCCTGCCTCTGTCTCCCAAGTGCTGGGATTAAAGGCATGCACACCACTGCCCTGCCACAAATACCTTTCTATGTTAATTGTCTATAGCAGTATATCTATGATAATTCTGAAACATTACCGGCCCTATCTGAGGTTAAATGACTCAACTACAACTCAGAAGGAAATTCACCATGCTTATAGTATTTTAGTGTGCAGTACAATACTGTTATATACAAGCAAAGTATTGTACAGTAGATCTGTGGAAATCTTATTTTAACTAAACTCTGGTGTATGAGTCTGTATACCTTCTGGCCTCGGGTACCAGACATGCACATGATATACTTACATATGTGTAGGAAAATGCTTATACACATAGACTAATACAAAAACAAAAAGGTACAATAGTAACCAACTCAGAGCACACTGCCCAGCCAGTCAGAAATATCATGCTGCAGATTCAATGAGATAAATTGCTTCAAAAAATACGGTGGACACACACAGAGGAAGATAAGAAAATAGACACACTGGCCTCTACACACACACACACACACAGAGAGAGAGAGACAGAGAGACAGAGACAGAGAGAGAGAGAGAAAGAGAGAGAGAGTGAGAGAGAGAGAGAGAGAGGAGGATTGCACAATAAAAAATTAAATGGCGAGGTTGGAGGCATAGCAGTGTACACTTTAATCCCAGCACTCGGAGGGCAGAGACAGGTGGATCTCTTAACTTTGAGGCCAGTCTTGTCTATAAAATGAGTTCCAGGACAGCAGCCAAGACTAGCTACACAGAGAAACTCTGTCTTGAAAAAGAAAAATAAAAATTGTAAGGATGCTAAATTTTGTGTTTCTTACCACATAAAGGGGACATGGTAGCCATTATGTTTACTTGCAGCTTTTTCCACAAAGGCAAATGTTGAAGGGTGAAATCAATGCCCCAAAGCACTGCGATAACCATGTATGCCACACGCGGTCTCCTATGGAACACAGTGCAGCTGGAGACCTGAGGCCAAGGCAGGCCACTGATGGCAAACAGGAAGCAGAGGAAGACCTCAAGAGAGACCCAGGAATCTTAAGAATGGAACCCAGAGGGGCTGGAGAGATGCGCAATGGTTAAGAGCACTGACTGCTCTTCCAGAGTCCCGAGTTCAAATCCCAGCTACCTCATGGTGGCTCACAACCATCTGTAATGAGATTGGATACTGGTATGTCTGAAGACAGCTACAGTGTACTTACATATAATAAATAAATAAATCTTTTAAAAAAAAGGTCTGGAGAGATGGCTCAGAGGATAAGAGCACCAACTGCTCTTCTAAAGGTCATGAGTTCAAATCCCAGCAACCACATGGTAGCTTTCAACCACCCGTAATGAGATCTGACGCCCTCTTCTGGTGTGTCCGAAGACAGCTACAGTGTACTTAATTATAATAATAAATAAATCTTAAAATAAATAAATAGAATGAAACCCAGAAATCAAAGTATTGGGTGGAGCAATTCAGATTGGAAAGATAAGAGTTTTCACTGTTTCAATGGATAGAACAGCCAAAGGATTTGAGATTTTTATAGTGCCATACAGAAGGCCAGCAAGAAATCAACAAATTGTTTTGGCCATTTCAACACAATGAGTCAGACTCTGGTAAAATATTCCTAAAACACTTTGTTACAATGATCAGAACACGCCAGGCAGTGGTGGCTCATGCCTTTAATCCCAGCACTTGGGAGGCAGAGGCAAGTGGATTTCTGAGTTCGAGGCCAGCCTGGTCTACAGAGCGAGGTCCAGGACAGCCAGGGATACACATAGAAACCCTGTCTCAAAAAAACAAAACAAAACAAAACAAAAAACAATGATCAGAACACTCTAACATTCAAAAGATATATATATAGTTAGTTCCATAAGCCTAGGCCACAATAAGACACTACGTGAATACTTCTCAATGGACTGACTGTATGGAACCACACAGTAAGACCTGTGTTAGTCAGCATGCAATGCTGGGAACTGAATCAGGTCTTCCAAGAGAGCTGCTAGTTCTCTTCCTGCTGAACCTTCTGTCCATTTCAGGCAGGCAGAACACCCACACACATAAAGTAAAATTTAAAAAACAAAATTTAAAGAAGAAAAACAGATTTAAAATCAGCATAAATATTGGAGATATTAATTATAATATCATTTTATAGAATAGAAGCACAGAAATGCTGCATTTAGTAAAAGGAACTTGCAATAACTTTGTTCTGATCTACTATATTCCTTTCTCAACCCTATTCCTAGCTTTGCCAAGGTTAGAGTAGGACACAGTTGAAAAAAAAATTTTTTTGTTTTGTTTTTTTGTTTTTTCAAGACAGGGTTTCTCTGTGTAGCCCTGGCTGTCTTGGAACTTACTCTGTAGACCAGGCTGGCCTCGAACTCAGAAATCCACCTGCCTCTGCCTCCCAAGTGCTGGGATTAAAGGTGTATGCCACCACTGCCAGGTTACAGTTGAAATTTTTAAAGACAAAACAACTGCAAAGTACAGAGCTCATTGTCTGTTTCCCAACTTTTTTTGTTTGTTTGTTTGTTTTTCAAGACAAGGTTTTTTCTGTATAGCCTGGCTGTCTTAGATTCACTCTGTAGAACAAGGTGGCCTCAAACTGGGAGAACTGCCTACGTCTGGGATTAAAGGCATGCATCACCACACCTGGTCTGTACTCAACTTTTAAATGAAATTCATAAGTCTGACCATGTAACTCTGGAAAAGGGACTATGTACACAAAGACAGACGGAAAGGAGTCTTTGTCTGCCCATTCCTGTCTTTTTCAGCCAAACCAGTCCATTCGTCAGTAGGCAGTTACGACTCTTCATCAATGAAGAATCATGAGTGGATATTTAGTTACCAGATAATGAGACCAAGTCCACGATTTGATTACTGACCTCGTCTGAGTCCAGCAAGGCCGGAAGTGCTCTGCCAAGAAACATGACATTAAATAAGGTCACAAACTGTTCACGAAGGGCAACAGACAACTAGTAAAATTTAAAAGCTTTTTTACAACTTAGCTAAGATTTGTATCTCTTTTAAGATACAAGCAAATAAAAAATAATCAGAATTATTCAAGTTATAAAGAAAGAATAAAACATACTCTACAGAGTGGCAGGGTCAATGTCCCCTTAACATTAAAGCTCCAGGAAGGAATTTAGAAATTTAAAAAGAACTAGCCAAGAGCTAAATCTTTCTAAACAGAAGTATTTTCAAATGAGTAATCCTAATTATTTTTGTTTTTATGTTGTGCCTAATATTTTAACCATTCCTTGATACTTCATATTCTTACTAGACTTTTTCTCAGGTTACCCACTGAAAACAATAATAAAGTAATGCTAATCCTGAGACAGGGTTCTTAAGGTAACAATTCAAAAACTTACACATCGGTCACAGAAGAAGGGACATTTTCTTCTACCCATTTCAAATCATCTTCCTGCTGGGAACACATAAATACCAGCTATTACTAAAACATACCAATAAACAATATGTCTCAAGACTAGATCTGAATTCATAAGGCCCTTACTCTTTTAGCAGCGTTTTGTTATCCTCCATAGCACCCATAGCACCTGTACATAACAAATGAGGCTGACAGAAAATTCTATTCAATTTTTTTCTTCAAATACCTTTGACTAACATCTCCCTAGTATCCTATTAGTGTTAATTTATAAGTGTTACAGTGTTCTCTTAACCAGGCTAGTTCCCAAATAGTGGAGACTGGACTGTTTTATTTATTTAACAGCTTTAAGGCACAACAACTGGCCATTATTAATCTATTTGAATCCTCTAAGCAAATCTGGCTATCTTCCAGCCATAATTCCCTAGATACTTGCATTCTATAGCTTTCCCTGCTTCACTTGTTTTCTCATGATGTCTCCCAGACCATCTCCACTCCTGTCCTCTCCCCTGGATAGAAGGAAGTCCAGCCATTTCTCTCCCCTGATCAGCCATTGGGTGTTCAGCTCTTTATTGACCAATCAGGGAATAATTGGAGAGCAACATTTACACAACATGGAGACAGGAGATTCTCAGAACAAGGGCTGCAACCAGATACAGGGACAAGGACTCAATGTCTGAATAACACAAGGGTGATCTTTACACAGCGCACAGTAACAAGGCCCCATCACTTAGTCCTCTTTTCCTGTGACTTCAACATTAGTACAGTTCACAAATAAAGAGACCATGCAACAATTGTTTTTTCTGGGCTTGGCTTCTTTAACAACCTGTCTTCTAGTTCACCAGTTCCTGAAAATGTCAGGATTTCCTTCTATTTTAAGAATAAACAGTATTTGTGCATATACACACTTCATTAAGTCATCCATTGCGTGAAACTTTTTTTGTTTTTTAAGACAGGGTTTCTCTGTGTAACCCTGGCTAGCTGGGTTAACTCAGAGATTTGCCTGCCTCTGCCTCCTGTGTGCTGGGATTAAAGGCTGAAGCACACCTAGGTCACTGAGTAAAACTTAAGTTATCTTTGCTATTGAGGCTGCAACAATTAGCCTGGAAATGCAGGCATCCTTTCAGCACAGAGACTTATGACTGCATGCCCCATAGCAGGATAACGAGGTTACGGAGTAAGTAGCTTTACTTTGATTTTTCAGGAACTCTCTGCACTATAACATATTCAGCAGAGCACAGAGGGGACAGCTCATTGTGGTTTCATTTTGCATTTCTTGATTATCTGTGGTGAGCATTTTTAAAATATATTACATTTGTAATATTTTCCTGTGAGGATTTCTATTTAAGGCCTTTGCCCCTTTTTAATAAATCAGCATGATTTCCTGCTACTGACTTATTTTGAGTTCCTAACACATATTAACTACGTTTTCTCTCATTCTGTGGTTGTCTACTCACTCCTGTTGACTGTTCTTCCATACAGCAGCTTTTTGATTTAAGGCAACTCTGTATGATGACTCTTATTTTGAGGCCTGGACTGCTTGATAAAAATTTAAAAAACTCTTTATGTGCAACAGTATGATGGACTGTCTCTCTAGTTTTCTTCTCTAAGTTTTACAGTTTCAGACCTTAATCAGCAACCCTCTTCAATCACCCTATTTATGGTAGTGGGGATTGAACCTAGGACCTCATTCATATGAGGCTGGCACTCTACAACTGAACTAGTTTCCTACAGCCTCTAATTCATTCTGAATAGAATCCCAGTTTCTTTAACACTACTGATTGGAAAACAAAAAACAAAAAACTTTCCTTTTCCCATTATGTGTCCTTAGTACCTCTGTCAAAATTCAGGTGAGCAGAAGTATGGAAGTTTACCTTTGCGCTCTCCACTGTGTTCAACTGGTTCACAGTTGACTATAATGGCTCTATAGGTTGGTTTTAGTTATCCTGTGAATTATACCTGGGACTCATACATGTTGAATATACTGTACTGTGAACTATAGCTCTAGCTCCCTGTGGAACATTTTGTGTACATATAAGTATCTAAGCGTTCATGTATGTGCAGGTAGGTATGTATGAGTATATGTGCACTCAGGCCAGAAATAAGCATTTGTCTTTCTCAATCATTCTTCACCTTTTAAAAAACTTATTATTTATTCATTTATAGTTATATGAAACAACCTGGGGGCGTTAGTTCTCTCTACTAAAACTCACGTCAGCAAGCTTGGCAGCACAAGCCTAAAATCACCGAGGCATCTTCCACCCACCTTATTTTCTGAGACAAGTTTTCTCACTGAATCTTGGAGTGCACTGATTAGCTAGACGGGCTGGCCAGCGAACAATACAGATGCTCCTATCTCTACCTCTCAAATCTTGGTTATACATGGTACCTGGGGCATTTGATGCTGGGCCTGGGTACCTGTACTCAGGCCCTTATGCTTACACAGAGATGCTTTCCCACAGAGCAGAGCTGCCTCCTCAGTCCCACTGTGCTACATTTTGAAGCCAAATTAGTGTGATGTCTTCAGCTTCGTTCTGTTTCTTAAGAACACTTTAACTACTTGGGTGTTTTGCTTTTACTTTTGTGGTTTCTTACAAATATTGCAGTTGCTTTTTAAAAAGATTGTGAAAAATGTAATTAGAATTTTGCTAGTGATTACAATAAATGCTTTGGGTAAGTATGGGTGTTATAAAGGTAAATGTAGGCCAAGAAGATGGCTGTTGCCAAGCTGGAAGACCTGGATCCCTAGAACTTATAGTGGTAAAAGAAAAATCAACTCTTATGAGTTGTTGTCTGACCCGCACACAGGCATAGCACATACCCAAGTCCACTCATACCCATATGCAGAAAAACAGAAATGTAGTATGTACTAAAATCACCATTAAGGCCCATTCATTGCCATCTTGGGTTCCCCCCACTAGTCACAGACCAGGCCAAGATCACAAAGGAAGGAAAGCGCCCCACTTACTGTTTTGTTTGCTTTACTATTCCCATTTGGTTCCTGCTTGGTACTTCTCATTTTCATTCCTTCTGCAAAAGGAAAGAAAAATAACCCCGCCCCCATAGATTTGTGAACTCTCCTCACACCAGCAACAAAAGCAAAAACATATCCAAAGATTTAAGCTTACTGACTGAATTATGCA
The DNA here is from genome assembly GCF_008632895.1 of Mastomys coucha. Taxonomy (NCBI): domain Eukaryota; kingdom Metazoa; phylum Chordata; class Mammalia; order Rodentia; family Muridae; genus Mastomys; species Mastomys coucha. The sequence goes on from NW_022196897.1 coordinate 105,548,405, forward strand.
TCAGATGTTGCCCTACCCTAACCTTTGTAATAAAAAGTTCAAGGCTAAATTTGTATCTCACTTCTACAAGAAACCTGAACATTTAATATATAAGTATCACTCGGTTTATCATGGTTCACCTTTAAACCTTGTTATTCTCTTTTCATCCTAACTTTACCAAACAGACAAACTCATGTTTTTTATTTTCCCTTTATTTCCTTTGAAAAAAAAAAAAAAAAATACGCTGGGTGGTGGTGGCGCACGCCTTTAATCCCAGCACTTGGGAGGCAGAGACAGGTAGATTTCTGAGTTCGAGGCCAGCCTGGTCTACAGAGTGAGTTCCAGGACAGCCAGGGCTACACAGAGAAACCTTGTCTCGAAAAACCAAAAAAAAAAGAAAAAAAGAAAAAAAAAATACTAAAAGCACAAATCAGAACAGTGAGATTTCTTCAAAGCTCACCAAAGCTTTCCTTCAGCATCGGTTCCTTCTGCTCATCCTCTTCATCTTCCTCTGACAACGGTGAGAAGGCAAACCTGACAAACAGAACAGAAGGGAGTCCACAAGGGAACAGCCTCTCTTGGAATATCACAGAACTTATGCTGAAACTGCAACTGCAATGTTTCCTCCCTTCACAAAGTTCTTAGATGCCTGCATCATCAATTGAGAAGCAGGACAGCATGAGCCACACACTGCCTGCCTTTAGACAAGTTACTTAATGTCCTCCTGTACAAATGGAGACAAGAGAACAGCAGTCACAACACTCAGGAGTATTTTCTGAGAAGCACAGCCAAGCAGAGTGAGTGGCACAGCTGTAATCCAGCAGAGGGAGGCTGAGGCTGAAGTACAAGTTCAAAGCCAGTCTTTCGTTTAACAAACAAAAGACCCCGTCTTTTGTTAAACGATAAAAATCTCCACAAAAATCAACTCACTATGAAGTACTTAAAACAATACCTAATATACTTCAAAGACAAATATCACACACAGGAAAATAACTCCACTTTAAAACTGTAGCCTTCAAGTGGAGTTAAAAACAAACAAAGAAACAGCAACAACAAAAAAACAACAACAACAAAAAACAAAAACAAAAACAAAAAAAAACAACAAAAACCGAGGCCTAATTTTAAATGCTGCAGGTATTTTAAAATCTCAGTCTGCACATGAGATGGCTAAGGCCTAACTGAGCACCCCATGGATGCCTTCTCCTCAGTACTCCCAAGGGACTTGGCAGTCCCTAGAAGGCTTTGATCTCACTCTGTACTTCACACTTTGTTACCTAACACTTTCATTTTCTTTTGTTTTAAATCTCTCGTGGCTAACTTACCTGGTAAAGATCACAGCTAGTGCTTGAAAAGTATCTGAAGTGAGAGTAAGACAAAGAGGCCTTCTCTACAACCTCTACTTACTAAATAAGGTCACGCCCACATAACAATATAAGACTGAAAAGTAAGGCTGAGATTATGGCCAAGGAAGACTACATAAGTAGTACCACCTCCCAAAAAAGGAGAGCAATGTCCTTAAATCCAGCATAACCATAGTTTATTATAAGATATTACAAAATCTAATTATAACATAGATTTTGATAACCAATGTGACTAGAAGGTGAGTTAAAGAATCCTTAAGGTGTAGCAATTATGCCAAAAGGCTGCCTAGGGAAGAAATGGGTTTACTAGTAGCCACATTTTTTTTATACTACAGAGCATACACAATTATCTTTTAATTAACAAGTCTCATAAACTAAAGGGTTAAATGAGTTACAGCATCAGAAACTATGAAAACATTGTATGTTTTTCATTCATTTGTGTGTGTGTGTGTGTGTGTGTCTGTGTGTGCGTGCATGCAGGTAAAGTATAGTAATGCATGAAAGTTAGAGGACAAATTGCAGGAGTCAAGTCTCATGAATCATGGGAACTGAACTTAGGTAACAGATGTCTTTACTAATGAGCCATCTCCATGGACCTGCAACTGCAATGGTTTTAGAAGACAGATTAGTTTTTTATTTAAAGATATTCCTACCACAATCTGGTTGTTATATGCTAGGTATAATCATGGTACTTCTGTGTCTGTCACCTCCATGCCTTCAGAAGGCCCTTAATTTTGTCATTTTGTTTTTTTCAAGACAGGGTTTCTCTGTGTAGCCCTGGCTATAACTGGAACTCACCCTGTAGACCAGGCTGGCCTCGAACTCAGAGATCTGCATGTCCCTGGCTCTTGAGTGCTAGTTTTAAAGGTATGTTTCCCTTGGGTTCTAAGATTGTGGTCTGTAAAAGGGGGCTGCAGGCCATGTCACATGAGAACTAATATCCAAGTTACTTTTGACCTATCTAGGAAATGGAAACTAAAGGTCTTAGCCTGACCACCAGGAAGGATGTTACATGTAAGGTCAGCCACACAGCTGTATGTAACTAAGCCCCAACAGAAAATCTGGAATCAAGTTTCCCAGGCTGGCAAGACTCTGCAGTCACGTATTTGACCAGAAGAAAGCAGCACTGCCGGGGACACTGCAGACACAACTAGAAGCTTTGGTGTGGTTCCCTCCAGACTCAGCACTCTTGACTCTCTTTTCTTGACTTATGATAGCTTTTATTCTTTCTCTGAAATAAACAGCAAACGAGAGCCTAATATGTGCAGTGACCTTTGTTTGTCTATCTGGTAAATTAGTAACCCTGTGAAAGATGGCAGGTTAGCAATAAGTCTGCAATAAGCAGGAGCCTGACCACAGGCTTCTCTGGGCTCTTCTTCTAGACAATGGAGCTTGCCTTTCTCTGGTTACAAGGAGAATAGTTCTTTGCTATTGCAGGATCATATTTGAGTGTCTGGGGTAAGGAATGATAGAGCAGATATTAACTAATAAATCAATAAAATGCATATGATTTAGAAAACTGTGAAATGAAGGAGACAAAGTGAGGGTGTTGTTTAACAGTTTCCTCAAAGACTGAAACATTCTATTCTGCAGGAATGTTCCTTAAACAGGAAGGCAAACAACTCAAAACAGCTTCTTCAAGTTCCTGAAACCAATCAGATTCACTAAAACCCTTCCTGTCAAAGTAAGCAATAAAACCTGAGAGTCCCTGCAGACATTGAAAGCCAAGTTACAAATATTCAGCCAAGCTATAAAAGAAGACTCTGAGACAAGGTAAGAGACAAAGATTCTGAGACCAGAGCAGCCTAGAAGAAGAAAACCCAGCTAGGCTGCCTGGAAGAGGGTTAGAGCAGCTGAGCCACAGGGAAAGGACACTCTTCAACGTGTTGGACTGCCTGCAGGCTGTGCAGTGCTCCAGGCCCACCCATGAGCTCTGTGAGCTGCCACCCATGCTAGGGTGGGGTTTGGTGATGCAGCTATCTTTGAATCATTTCTGCTTCTTTAAGTAACCCTTCACTCATATTCTTGTAAGTAACCCCAATAAAACTCCTTGGCTCACTGAAGTGGTTTGGTAGCATCTGTACTTTGGTCTGTAGATGTGTTTTCCAAGGAAAAATTTTGTCAAGGGTGGGGAGAACAGGACAGGGTGTATTAGACATCATTGATATACAAGGCATTATTATACCTTATCTTAGGTTTAATTCTTCTTACATATAACACCATTAACATAACTGAGCAGTTAACATGAAGTTATAAAGAATGCAGGTAATGTTGGGAAAAGAGCAAGACAGTAATGTGAAAACCTTTAAAGACAGAGGAATGGAAACCTTTAAACCTAATTACAGCTAATGAGTAACAAACTCATTAGATAGACAGATATAACAGGGGCTCCCAAAGCTGTACATTCTTCCCTACCAGTATTGTTTCAGCTCCCTTTTATTTTCTCTATTTCTTCACTTTTTCCTAGTGAACACACAGTAAGAGCATAATTTAAAAACACGGCAAGGCTATTTTTACTTGCTTTCTTTCCCAGTTTTTATTTGCATATCTGATTATTAAGTTTTTACCTCTCCCCCTTTTGGGTTATGTGGTTTTAACATAAGCTCTTAATCACCTAAATATGAGAGGGGAAAAAAGAACGGGAACAAAGGTGTGGGTGTTGATAAGGACAGGGCAGCTCCTAGCCAGGATTTGCTTGCACTGAACAAATACCATTACATGATGAGTCAGTAACAGACTTTCTTCTCACCCATCATCACCATAAGCTAGACAAGGCCTACAGAGAGATTCTCAACTATTTTCTTCTGTGTTTATCTAAACCAATTATTTATAGTCTGAGATGCTGTCAGAGTTGAAACAGACCTAAGTTATCTATAAAAAAAGGGAACAGCCGGGAGGTGGTGGCGCGCGCCTTTAATCCCAGCACTTGGGAGGCAGAGGCAGGTGGATTTCTGAGTTCGAGGCCAGCCTGGTCTACAGAGTGAATGCCAGGACAGCCAGGGCTATACAGAGAAACCCTGTCTCGAAAAAAAAAACAAAACAAAAAAAAACAAAACAAAAAAAGGGAACTAAGGCTCTTAGACATAAAAGAGGCAGGATGCCAGAACTGAAGAGCATTGACAAACATGGCTCTGGAGGGCCTTCCCTCTTCCTTGCTAACACCATTAGATTACATTCCTACCACTAGTAACCAAGTTCTAGTCCCTTACTTGGCTGCTCCCTCCTCCTGAAGCTAACTACCAAGGTCTGGCTATCAAAGTACTGAAGCCCAATAATCAAAAGCCCCCTTGTGGCTACCCTAACTAATCTGTCCAATCAAAAAAAAACAAAAACAAAACCATCCTAACATGGGGTTTTCTTTTACCTTTATATACCACCATTTTCCTATGAGCCACACCTGCCTCTTCTCTATACAGGCGCAGTCCTCCAGGAAAAATATCCTTGCTCCTTCTCCTGCACCCTCAGCCTCTATCTCCTGTCTTTGTCTCTAGTTCCCTGCCCTGTGTCCCTCTGGGGCAAATCAATCTCCTTGTGCTGAGAACTCGGGATGTCTTGTGCCTACCGGTCCTTTCAAGAACTACAAAGCAAGTTAACAGAAGGGCTGAAGGAGTGTGTCTACTCATCTCCACAATGCAACACAGTCCTGACAGCTACCCGAATATGCCACCCCTATATGACGGGTCATGCTGGTAGCAGGATAAATAAAAGAGTCCAAGTACCTCTGGTTATTTGCTGATGGTCGCCAGAGAATCATGATGACAAAGAGGATCATGGAAAACAGCAATCTCCAAATGGCATCATCTACCCACAGCTCCCGCCAGTCCTGCAGTAAGAGGGAAATGTACAACACTTTATACTATCACTGTTCACAACCCTTTGTTATAGAACAAAAATCCCTTATTTATAAACTGAAGCTGTGTTTACTAAAAACTACTGTGCTAGACACCTGGCAAATACTGAGGCTATCAACTTGGAAAAAAAGTAGTTTCTTACTTTGTCATACTTAACTGTGGCTAGAGCAAAGGTACCAGCACACTGCACAGAGTACCTGTCAAAGTGTCACAGCTCCCAGAATCCTCAGGGAAAGTAACATTTGGATGCTAATTTTTAAGTTATAACATATATGAGGAACCAGGCTGGACTCTAACTCAGATACCTGCATGCCTTTGAGTCCCAAGTGCTGAAAATAAAGGTGTGTACCACTATGCCCACTTTAGGCTAAATTTCTAATCCCCCTGCTGGGTTAAAAATATATGCCATCGAGCCTGGTCCTATTGCTGATTTTATAATTGTCTTTTGTCATTTATCAGTGTGACCAAAAGAGAGCACTGCCTATCTCTGCAGAAATCCTATAGCCCACAGTCTCTGCCTAGATTTAAAGAACACAGCTTTACTCAGATTAGCATCACTCACACATGGTACTCAGCACTTCCTGAGATTCTGAATTAAGGCACGCTTGCACTATGACAAGCTGTGGATACTATCCACAAAATTCTCTTCTACGATAAGCGTGGTCATACTTACACCTTCAAAAAATCATGGACTATAATATCATCAACACGATCATACTCATAAGTGCTTGTATTTATAACGTACCGACTGGCAAGTCACTATTCTGAACTTCATGGTTGTCCAGATGATGAACACAATAGATGCTAGCAGGAAATGAAAAACCTGGTCAGAACATGAATGGCAGTTTATACCCCAATTACATTCACTGATCTTGAATAAAACAATTCCATATTCCTGACCCACAAACACTATTATCACTTAGTTATTCTCAGTACAAATTTATTAAACACCTACCATCAGCAAGGCCCATAATACATACTATTGCTAACATTGTCTGTAAATACAGTTTTGCAATCATTTTGTCTTCATCATCTGGCTATTTCAGTAACCCTAGAACAATAGCATATAATAGAATATATGGATTTTACCAACATTATCAAAGTAATTTTTTCCTTTTCTAACTTATTTTTTTGGGGAAGCATCTCTCACTGAAATTGGAGCTCACTGATTGGGTAGATTCATAGTTGACCAATTTGGGAAGACTAACTGACCAGTGGGCTCCAGAGACTCTCCTGCTTCTACCTTCCTAGCATTAGGATTACCACCATGATTGGCTTTTTACATTGGTCCTGGGGATTTGAACTAAAGTCTTCATGTTTGTATAGCAGTACTTTATCTATTAAACCTCCCTAGCCCCATACCTGGCTTCTGCATATGAGGACCAGGATCCAAATCTGTCCTTACACTTACACAGCAAGCATTTGGCAAAGTTGTCTTTCCTACTCTCAATTTTTTTTTAAAAAAAAAAAGATCATAAATATTCTAAAGTATCAGAACTATGACTTCTTTCCTGGAATGAAAAACAAGACTTTCTCAAACTACCAATGGACCTCTCAAGCTAAGAATTTCTATTCTGGCTTAGCAGTTAAGAGCACTGGCTGCTCTTCCAGAGACGCCAGCTTCAGTTGCTAGCACCCACATGGAGGCTTACAACTGTCCAAAACTCCAGTTACAGGGGATCTGACCCTCTTCTGGCTTTATCAGGTACAGTTGTAATGCACAGACACAAGCAGGCAAAACACCATACAAATAAAAAAATAAAGATAATTTCTGTTCTAAAGGAAACCACAGGATCATGATTCAACATTCCAAACTTACCTGCCACTGCCAAGATAAGTGTATTGGTGAAATGTCGGTACAAAGAGAGCTTTACAATGTTCCTCCGAAGTTTTAATAGCTTCATGGTTTGAGTCAAGCTAATGAATATGTGTTTGCAAGTCAAGGAATTAAACATTCAAAACAGAAAGTAAATTAATCCTCAGGTTGAGAGTCTAGGGTCACACTTACAAAGTTACAGATCTCCAAGACTTACAGCTTTTACTTTTATTTATTCTCACAAATACTACAAACTCACCATGACTAATAAGAAAATAACCATTTCAATAAGACAGAAAAAATTACAGAATGAAGATGGGAATGAAGAAATAAAAGGAAAAATAGATGGAAACAAGGAAAAAATATAGGCTTGCTAGAAAAACTGTAAAAGATGAAAACAACCATGGAAATGATAAAGTGAGTAACATGCACAGGGCAAGTTAACACCATTTCAGTTTAAGTGGGTATGCCTGCCCTCCTCTGACCTAGCTAATCCACTGCAGCTAATCATGATCACACTTGTGCCTACAGCTTCCCAGAGTCCTATACGCAGTCCCCAAGTAGCACCACCAGCTGCCCACACCACTGGGAACTAAGTAAGAGGACCCAACAACTGTCTGAGGATCCCAGGCCAGTCAGCTACCAAAGCAGAGGCTTCATTTTAAGAACTTTATTCCCCAGTAGGAGCTCCTATGGGAAGACAAAAGGGAAGTGATGACTACCACAGGTGCCACTGCTCTCATGCCTAAGTATCAGAGGTGCAGTCAGAAAAATGAAGGCACCGGGGCTGAGAAGGCTCAGCTGGAGAGGTGCTTGCCACCCAGCAATCCAGCCCCACAGGCTGAGTTCCATCCCCAGAAGTCACATGAGGTGAGGTGAAGGACAGAACTTTCTAATAAACTTTTTTGTTTTTTGTTTTTCAAGACAGGGTTTCTCTGCGTAGCCCTGGCTGTCCTGGAACTCACTCTGCAGACCAGGCTGGCCTCGAACTCAGAAATCTTCCTGCCTCTGCCTCCCAAGTGCTGTGATTAAAGGCATGCGCCACCACCGCCCGGCGACAAAATAAAATTTTAAAAATAAAATATAAAGTGCCCAGAGAGCTGGCTCAGCAGTTAATTAAGACTACATACTGCTCTAGCAGACAACCAGGACTAGGATTCCCAGCACTCACATCAGGCAGCTCACAACAGCTGCTAACTCCAAATCAAGGGGACCCAGCATCCCTTTTCTGACCTCTGCAGGCAATGTACTTATGAGTACAATGTATATATACACATACAATTAAAATTTAAATCTTGAAAAATCAAAACAATTAAGAAAAACGAAGGGAGCTGACACTCACTGTGCCTGTCAGAGCTCAGATTCTAAGCCACTTTATCCTTCCCTCTCCCAGCACTCAGGATCATGGTACTTGGCAGATACTAATCTAGACCCAGACACCTGATTTTCAGTCTTTTTTGCTACATGGCAATCTATTAAAATCTGCAATAACTTTGTCCATATTATGCTTTTTTTCCCATTGAGACAGGATTTCTTTGTGTATCCCTGGCTGTCCTGGAGCTCACTCTGTAGACCAAGCTGGCCTTGAACTCAGAGGTCTGCCTGCCTCTGCCCTCCAAGTGTTGGGATGATGTGCACCACCATCATCCTACTCGTATTATGCTTTTTACAACCATCACAATTTATCAGGATGAAAATGTTGCATGACTGCACATATATGCTCATACACATAAAGACAAACCAAATTTAAAATACCCATACTAGATAAATTCCAGAAACTTGAACCCAAGAGGTCAACTCCCTACTACACAGATGTTTAAGGAACAGGAATAGAAACCTGTATATCTACTGTCACATTATGACTGAATCAACATTTGTTCTGAAGAGAGATAGGCAGGTTCTAGGTGAAAAAACCTAGGGGTTGAAACCTGTCTTCCTAGTTGTGAGACAGGGAGGAACAACCCCTTTAAATAGTTCCTAAACACACCTTAGAGATCAAATTCTTTTCACAGGTGTCAAAGAATTTCATAATTGCTAGAGAGTAAAAGAAAGAGCAAGATCAAAGCAACCAATGATTCTAATACAAAGAACAAACTCAAAATCAAGGTCCATTTTAAAAAGAGAAGGCAGAACTTTTTACCTTGTGCTTAGCAATTCTGTGAATTTTTTTGTTTTGTTTTTGTTTTTTGGAGACAGGGTTTCTCTGTGTACTCCTAGCTGTCCTGGAACTTACTCTGTAGTCCAGGCTGTCCTCGAACTCAGAAATCCACCTGCCTCTGCCTCCCAAGTGCTGGGATCAAAGGCATGTGCCACCACTGCCTGGCTAAATTCTGTAATTTTTAAGAACGACAATACAAAAACAAACAACTGCTTACCTGAGCCCTTAGGCCATTCACATATAAAATAAACCATTTCCCAGACCAAGGAGAAATCAACAGAAAGATTAATGGAAGCCCATCTCCAAGAGGAGAAAATGAATGGCCACCAAACAGGCCAATGAGAAGGATATCCACCAGCACAGGGCAGTGTCTAGGAAAGCCAAAGGTATAAAGGCCAAGGAAGCAAGATCAGTCTGGGCCTGCAGACAAAGAAAAAGAGGATGAAAACAGATGAACAGAGCAGGAGGAGAGACCAGCACATGGTTCTGCATTTACACAGTCAGAGGGAATGGGTCTACATATGAACCCAAGAAAAGCACAAGGGCTAGTCCCTAGCAAACACTCCCTCCTTCTTATACACCTGCAGATAGCATGCAGTTATAAATGATTCCCACAAACTGTCAATCATTCTCAACTCACCAAAACTGCTGTAGAATACTACCAAAGTTCCCATGTGAGGACACCATAAACAAAGGCCTTGTGCTTATCACCCTATCCCATCTTGACTTCCAACTATTATTTTTAGACTAAAATCTTAAAAAGGCATCTCTCACATTTTAAGTAATTACTACATCATTAACATACTAAGAATTATTGATTCTCAGAGTAACATAATGAAATGTCACTAATGATAGTTTACTCTAAAATGTAAGTAACAACCTTTCCCCAAAACAACATTCTTAGTTTCTGTAAGTTTGTATCTAAGATGTTCTGTACATAATTCTAACAACCCAATCACCAGAGAATTATTAAAGGATATCCATAAAATAATACTGGCATCAATTGCAGAGAGGGCCAGGCTTACTATCAGAGCCAATGAGTAAGAAAAATACTATAGTAACGGTAGAGGAGAGAAAGTGAAATTGACAGAGGGTTAGAATTGCTCAATGTCTAAAGAGACTGTACTCAGAGGACAGGGCATGGGGACAGTGTGGTTTGAAAAAAATTACAATTATGAAGTATTGTATGGAAGGAGAACTGTCGCAAAACTAAATGTACTCAGTTTTACTAAGAGCAAAGCCAAGTGTGCAGAACTTAGCACGTGAATCTAATAAGCTATGACAATCTGATTTTTTTTTAACAAATGAAATAACTGAAAAGACCCAAGAAGCCCACTTCTTCCTTGACAATGGACTGTGTAAAACTTAATTGCATTTAAGTCTTTAAACCTTAAAGTTCTGGGTAAATAGAGAACACTGTTGCTTTTGATTAGATGAGCTAGTAAATGGCGGGGGAGGGGAAACCAAATAATTACCAACCTGGGGGTAGGTAGAAAGATATTCATGGTAGCTCATATACTAGATTTATCAAGCTCTAATAGATGAGATTAGAAAATCTGAGTTATACATGATGAGCATCCCTAATTCAAAACCCCAAGTCTACAACAATGCAAAAAGTTTTCAGATTTTAAATTTTAGGATGTTAAAATTTTTAGATTAAAGGACGCTCAACCAAAAGGGTCTATGCAAACATTCTACAATCAGAAAACTCTGAAATGTGAAACGCTTCTGGTCCCTTCACATGTCACTCAACCTGACTATGTCTGCTGGAAGACAGAGCCCACAGGCAACAAGAGCAGCACATTACACTCGCTTACTGACTCAACTGACCACAGAAGCTCAGATGAAGAAAAGATAAAGTAAGTAATTCATTCTAAACAATACTGACCCCTGTAACTCTGAGGACTCCTTCCATGCCAGAGAATAAAAGGTAAAGTGCCCCTGCCACCACAACCTTGTGAAGAGTGACTCCAAGGCGAGGCCTAAAAAGGAAGCAAAGAGACAACTGACTGATTACAGAAGCAGCAAGACCAGTAATGTACTAAGTAACAGCTCCAGAGACAAATAGTACAGAGCACGACTCAGGAATGACATGCTCGTGAAAGGAAGAAAAAAAAAAAAAAAAAAAAAAAAAAAAAATCACTCCTGACTGTCTGGTTATAAACGATGACAAGAAATACCAGAAGTCAAGATCTGGTCCCTTGTTATGTAACACACACCCACACAAACACTCACACATATACACACACACTCACAAACATACACACTCACAAATATACACACTCACAAATACACACACACACACACACACACACACACACACACACACACACACACACGAGAAATTTGAAACATTCAACAGTATAAAAACCCCCAATAAAAAAGCCCATCATCTAGTCTTAACAACCAGTCTGTGGCTAATTCCACCCCATGCACATATCACTCATTTTCCATCCTTTTACACTAACTAGTAAAAAAATATAAATTAGAGGGCTGGAGAGAGGGTTCAGCGGTTAAAAGCACTGACTGCTCTTCTGAAGGTCCTGAGTTCAAATCCCAGCAACCACATGGTGGCTCACAACCATCCAGAATGAGATCTGATGCCCTCTTCTGGAATGTCTGAACAAAGTGACAGTGTGTACATACAATAAAATGCTCTGTAAGTCCAACATTCAAGAAATCTCTATCACATGTAGAAGGTATTTAAATATTTATATAAAATTTTAGCCATTAAACTCTTATTCTACTTAAGTGACTTTGGACTATTCCTCTCCTAGTCTCTAATTCAAAAGATAGCTTCTGTCCCTTCCACTTCCCCCAAATTGTTCTTGCTATGGTCATTAACACTCTTGAGTAATAAATCAACAGTTGATTCTCAATCCTTTTACCTGACTTCTCTGATCATCGAATTCCATTAAGGACTCCTCCTTGGCTGGGCGGTGGTGGGGCACACCTTTAATCCCAGCACTTGGGAGGCAAAGGCAGGCGGATTTCTGAGTTTGAGGCCAGCCTGGTCTACAGAGTGAGTTCCAGGACAGCCAAGGCTACAAAGAGAAACCCTGTCTCGAAAAACCAAAAAAAAAAAAAAAAAAAAAAGAACTCCTCCTTGGAACACTGTCTTCAGTTTGCCTCTTGCCTTCAACCATTACTCAATTTCCTCTGCTCCTCTACTCCATGGCACTGACATTTAAATAACAGAACATATCCAAGCCCTGGGTCTTTGACCCTTCTCCAGATTCACTTCCTTGGTAACTATGTGCAGTGTCATGCCTTAACTAACACCTGTATCTTGATGACTACCAAACTTCTACCTTGGCCCTGGCCTCACTCCACTGGTTATCTAGCCAGCCTCTTGTCATTGTGCCAAGCCAATTCCTTGACTTAAGGAAATGACAATTCTTTCCTGCCCTGGGAGCAGACTAGAAGTTGGCCTCATCCCCAGTTCCTCTTCTCTTTCACATCATGAAACTCCACTGTTCCACCTTCAAATCATGCACAGGAGCCAATCACACCTCAGAATCTTTCTCTAAAGTGGACTGACAGTCCCCTTGCTTTACTCAGAACTTTGCTTGGATGTCACTAAGTGAAGCTTTCCCAGGCCCACCCTATTTCTAGCTCCAAGTTCCAACTCCTGCCTGGCATTCCTCATGCCCTTTCCTGTAAACTACAGTACCTTTCACCGTATATTAGATATTTAACTCATTTACTCCAATTTTGCCTGTGTTCTCTTCCTCCACAACTGTAAACCCCAAATCTTCCACTTGTTGTACAGCAGGGGCTACAACAATGAGTGCCTGGTATATGGAAGTGCTCAGTATTTTCTGGTTTAGAAAGAATGTGATGACATTGCAAGGAGCAATGGGCTACGCAATGACTACATACAGTACTGCATGATGCAATAATTTTTTTGTTGTTTGTTTTTTGTTTTTTTTTTCAGACAGGGTCAATTTAAAACTTTTAAACAATTACAGTAAGAGTATTCTTTCCATTAAAAAATCTTGTTTGTGGGATGGAGAGATGCTCAATAGTTTAAAACACTTAATATCTTGCAGAAATCTGAGGTTGATTCCCAGCATTTTCATGGTGGCTGACAACCATACAAAACTCCAGTTCCAGGTATCCTCACACAAAGACAAAGACAGACAGACAGACACACACAAAACACCCATAAACATAAGATAAATAATTATTGTTATAAATATAATTTGCAAAAACATTTCACATGGTCACTGACTGAGCTCGCTGTACACGTTTGGTTTTCTATATTCTTTGCTCCACTGAGGTCTTTCTGCAGATGCACTGTGAGTTTTTAGGAAGATAAAACGTAGCATCTCTAACACTTAGACTGCTACCAAACTTCTGACATTTTTTGCCTATCTCACTACTTCTTCGTTGACCTTCTCAGAACCAGCACTGTCTAGCCAGCATGTTTCAATCTAAACAGCATCTCATTCAGAAACAGATACTCACTTGACTATGCCATATCCCAGACTGACTATGATGACCAGGGTTCGAGCCAGTGAGCGTTTTACTGCTGAGAGCAGCTCTGCAAGGACCAAGGCATCTTGGACTATGAAAGAAAGAGAAAATCGGCATTTTACTACAGTTTCAACCAAACACATAATCCAAGTACTAGAATGTTGGTAGGTCTCTACTACTTTTCAGAATGAACATAGTATTAGACCTACTAAGAGAATATATGGCTAATATCACAAATGAACTCAGTCGTGTGCACAACAGTCTAGGCGTGCTCAATTCCTCAACTTACCCAACTTCCTTAAAACCTTAGCAGACTATCTTACCCTATACAGAAAGTCTGTAGCATCAAGGGAATTTCCCTATCTTTTTTTTTCTCTTTAAATTGAACTATGGCTATACACAGAAAAGCACACACATATATCCTAGTGCATGTGCATAGTTTTCACCTTTACTACCTGTTTTCAAGTCTCCCCAAAGACCTTATTAGCATATCTTGCAACAATGATTAATAACAGTCTGAAAGAAAATTAAAACTATTTCAATAAACTATCATACCAAGTAGTTTTGTAATTACCAGTCAACCTTACTAAACCATAAGAACTTTCCCATTTTCTTGGTACTACTGTAACCACCAGGCCTTGGATGCACCCCTAAACACACAGGGGCAAATATATATGTGTCTTGAAATCAGTGGCATCTTACAATTAAGTTGGCCATGTTTTTTTTTCTTTCTTGGTGCCTTAGCTATCAATCACAAGTGGGTTTTAAGAAATATTATAATCATTCCCTAAAGGGCCACTTTTCTGTGTTTCAACACAATTATTTTTGCATCATACAAAATTTTTGTACTCCTGAAAAGTCACAATGACAATGACTCTGCTTTGGTCATTTTAAAAGTAACTGAAAGGCAGACCTATGTAACCACTGCTGACTTCAGAGAAGTTGGTATGCATCTCATCCAGCATCAAAAAATGGCAAATTTGGGGCTGGAGAGTTGCATGGTTCAGCAGTTACTAGTTTGTAGTGCTCTTGCAAAGGACTTGAGTTTGGTCCCCAGCACCTACAACTGGGTGACCCAAAACTGCTGCTCTGGTTCCATGGGGATCTGATCCCTCTGGGCCCCACAGGCACCTGCACTTATGTGCATGTAACACACCACCCATCTGCCCACATATAGATCATTTAAAAATATAAACCTTAAAGGAGGGGAAAAATTTGGGTCTGGTAAGATGGTTCAGTAGGTAAAGGTCCCTAATGTCAAACCTGACAACCTGAGTTCAATCCCAGGACACACAAGGTGAAAGGAGAGGCCTGATCCCCACAAGGTGATCTTTGACCTCCATAGGCATGTCATGCACAGGGACCCACACAAGTACACAAAATAAACAAATATAATTTCTAAAATGGCACCTTTTAAAACATACCAGATTCTCCTTTGTATCGGATATTCTGAAATTCTGCATAAAACACAGCTTTCTCAAACATTCCAAGAAAGATGACAGCACCAATCCAAAATTGAATTCTCAGGAGATCTCTCCAGTAACAGGCAGACCAAGCCAGCCAGAGAACACCAAATAGTACGTACACAATACACATCACCATGAAAAACTGTTATCCAATTGGGAATGAAATAAAAAGCAGAATTAGGGCCAAGAACAAAGTATTCAGATTTAATGTCAAAATATAATAAGTATAAAAAGCTCAGTCCCTACTTTCTCTTTAAAAAAAAATAACTATCTCTAGCATGTAATACTAATAAATAAGAAAGAATGATCTAGTTTAGATCTAGAATGATATAGTCTAAAGGCAGACTACAGAAAGACTTGTCCTCAAAAGTGTCTGCTCCTTGTACTGAGTGGGTCCTTTTAGCTCACAATCCAGCAATAAAATGAAGACAAGAGTGAAGGCAACATAGACCTTCTGAAGCTGGGTCATGACTCAAGGAACACCACTAAAGGAAAACTATTAAAGGCAAGGGAAGACAGAGGAATTATGAACATAGGGAAGAGAGAGGAATCATGAACACAAGTCTGCAAACAGACCAAGGGTCCTCAGCACAGGCTTATGCAGTCTGCACGCTCACATACAGATGGCGATGCATGCTTTAGTCACTGTGAGCGGGCTCAGAGCTAGGTATACTCTGCTCTGGAACCAAAATGTGAGCTGGGAGGTGGCCACTGAGATTCTTTCCAGGCCACAACAGTCACTGACATTTTCATCTCACAGATAAAAGGGCACCGCAGGACTACACAAACCCTCTAAAGGTCACTGTCTAGTGAGAAGTTGAGGGCTTGGGAGATGTCTCAGCAGTTAGGAACAATTAACTATTGCTCTTGCTAAGGACTGGATTAAGTTCCCAGCATGCACATAGGGGCTCACAACTAGCCTTAACTGCAATTCCAGGGGATCCAATATCTTTGTCTAATCTCTGCTGGCACTAGGTTCTCATATAGTACACAATCAAACAGGCAAAACACTTACATCCTTAAAGTAAAATAAGAAAATCTAATTTAAAAAGTTAACACCAAAACCTCAAGTAACATTTTCTGAATAGTACAGGGATAATCCTTGAATGTGATACTGCTACAAAACAGACAATTTCATGCTAAATTAATTTATTGGCAAGGTGAAAAGAAAAACATGTTAACTTACAATCATCAGTGGGTAGTCTTCAAGAGTAAGATATTCATAGGGACCCTTTACTTCAACAGTCACTGGCAAAACACAGATCTCAATTAATTTGATAGATTCAGAAATCAAATAAAACCCAATTAGTCTTTATTTTATGAAATTAGTAAAAGTTTCATCACTCACTTTTAAGCATGGTAAAAAATGCATTAGATGTAATTTTTGAAAATGATGAATTATTCTTACAGTTCACCCACAGTCCAGTCTTTTTGTTTATTTGGTTGGTTGTTTGGTTTTTTTTTAAGACTCAGGTCCTCCTCGTTGTCAACACCTGACAAGCACTTACAGACTGACCTTCTCAGTTCCACACTCACATCCTTTAAAGACTAGACCAACTGGCATTGCTTCACAAAGCCATCCCTAAGCTCCCATCCAGAGCTATTTCATCTTCTTTAATTCAAACACCCTTGGTATTTATAGTAGCACTTCTTATAGTGTATTACTAATATTCTTGTCTTCTGGCCATCATTACTATTCCCTAATATTTTTTGTACTTATTTTTTTATGATCTTGCAAGATGGATGTCACTTTCAAATGAGAATATTTTTCCAAAAACTTAAAATTTCATAATGATCCATATAAGTAATACACTCTTCCTAGTAAAATAAGATGTAAAAACAATCTGGCAGCTTCCTAATTATATAAGCAGAATGCTCACTCAAGAATGAAAGCCAAAACAAACTCAAGAATGCACACAGTCCAAACAAAGCACAGCTCCATTTATAAAACAGAACTGACCTTTCCCAAAACTTGGTACCAAACATTTTGCAAAAACCTGACTAAATAAATACCATTTAAGGAACCAAAAAAAATGTGTTATCTACAAGAGGAATCAGAGAAATTTGCCTCCTTGAAGCAACTCTACTGATTATAAGATTAACTGTTTTGAGTGAGTCATGGTGGTCCGTGACTGTAGTCCTGGCACCTGGCAGGAGAGGTTGGAGGATCCAGAGCTCTGGACTATCTCAGCTACACACAGCCAGTCTGAGCCAATCTTTTACCTAACAATAAAAGATTGACGGTTGCCAGGCAGTGGTGGAGCACATCTTTAATTTCAGCATTTGGGAGGCAGAGGTAGGTGAATCTGAGACCAAGGCCAGCCTGGTCTACAGAACAAGTTCCAGGACAGCCAGGGCTGCACAGAGAAACCTTGTCATGAAAAACAAAAAACAAAACAAAAAGATTGATGGTTTAAAACTGTCACTAAAGAGCTGAATAAATTCTAGAAATAATTGCTACATCAATATGACTTTAATCCTAGCCTTGGATACCAGGCTCCAATCAAAGGTCTTAATAAGAAGATGAAAGAAGTCACTGTGGTGGCACAGAACTATACTCTGCATACTTGGGAGCCTGAGGCAGGAGGATTTGTTGCAAATTTGACGCTAACCTAGACTATACAGCTAGACCATGTCTCAAAAACAAAACAAAACAAAACAAAACAAAACAAAACAAAACAAAATGAAACAAAACAAGACATCTGGATTGGGTACAACATTTGCATAGCATATGTGGGCCCTGGGTCCAATCCCAGCACTGGAAAAAAAAAAAAATGAAAGAAGAGAACTTTCAGAGATAATTCTAGACTTCAAAGTGGTACTGCTAATCAAACCATGCCTTAATGTATTTCCTCCAACAGATGTGTAAAAAACAAAAAAGGAGAAAAAGAAGAAAAGAAAAAAAAAGATATTAAATGTGAAAACAAGACAAATATTTCCAGGAATCAAAATGGAATGGAGACAGAACAGCGCAGAAGGTTGAAGCCGCAGTCATGTTGGACTCTGGTCATGAAAACAAGGTACACAGTTTACATGTAGTTCCTTTGTGAGCATTAAAATTAGTGTACTGGCTGGTTTTGTGTGTCAACTTGACACAGGCTGGAGTTATCACAGAGAAGGGAGCTTAGTTGGGGAAATGCCTCCATGAGATCCAGCTGTGGGGCATTTTCTCAATTAGTGATCAAGGGGTAGGGCCCCTTGTGGGTGGTGCCGTCCCTGGGCTAGAAGTCTTGGGTTCTATAAGAGAGCAGGCTGAGCAAGCCAGGAGAGGCAAGCCAGTAAGGAACATCTCTCCATGGCCTCTGCATCAGCTCCTGCTTCCTGACCTGCTTGAGTTCCAGTCCTGACTTCCTCTGGTGATAAACAGCAATGTGGAAGTGTAAGCTCAATAATCCCTTTCCTCCCCAACTTGCTTCTTGGTCATGATGTTTGTGCAGGAATAGAAACCCTAACTAAGACAACTAGTAAGAGTCAAACAGGAGAAAAGGACCAGAGTCAGGTTTAATTCATGAAGTGGGCCTCTCTCCTCCCTCTTTATGAGACAACTGAAAATAAATACCAGCAACTGCTCTCCTCTGCCTGTTTGTTACCTATTAGAAAAGTGTGAACCTAGAGCAGTAGTTCTCAACCTGTGGGTCACACTCCCTTTTGGGGTCAAATGACTCTTCTAGAGGGGTCAAATATCCTCCATATCAGATATTTACATTATGATTCATAACATAACAGTAGCAAAGTTATAGTTATGAAGCAGCAATGAAAATAGTTTTATGGTGGGGTCACCACAACATGAGGAACTGTATTAAAGGGCTGTGAAATTAGGAAGGTTGAGAACCATACGTTCTGAGTTCCAGAAATTATAGCAGGTCACTACCTGGTCCACCTAGATCTGCTATACCCCCATATCACTACGGGGCAAAAGAAAACCCATTTTGAATTGGGAGTCAAGAACTGAACACAAGGATTACAAAAATTTAAAAGCAAGTCAAATAAGAAAGGTCAATAGGCACAAGCCTTTAGTCTCAGCATTCAGGAGGCAGAAGCAGGTGGATCTACATGAGTTACAGGCCAGCCAGGACTACAAAGAGAAACCCTGACTCAAAAAAAAAAAACCAAAAAAAAAAAAAAAAAAAAAAAAAAAAAAAAAAAAAAATGGAAAAGAAAGGTCAATGAAATATCTAAAATGGTCAGAGAAACACCAAAAGCCAAAAGCTAGTCCACTGGGATAAAAAACAAAACAAAATTCCATGGAGATTTAATGAACTAAAGATAAATGCAATATGAAAAATGTTATTATTTATGTAATTCTTGGTTTTCTGTGTGTATGATATAGACACGTTATGTCATGGAGAGATGTTCCTTACTGGCTTGCCACGCATGCACACGTGTGGAGGACAGAGGCTGATTGTCAGGCAGCTTCCTCAGTTACTCTCCATCTTATTTTCTGAGACAGACCTGGCTCTCACCAGCTATGCTGGTTGGCCAGCAAGCTCCAGGGATGACTACTTCCCCTGTGCTGGGATTGCAGAGGCTTGCCATTGTGGCCTGCTTTTCAGGTGGGAGCTAAGGATCCAAACTCAGAACCCTCTGCTAGAGCAACAAGTACTTTACTGACCAAGTCCCACCCAAACCCATAACTTCCAGGGTTCTGTAACAGGGTCTCAAAGGCCCCAAGCTGGCCCTAAATTCTTCACTATGTAGCCAAGAATGGTCTTGAACCCCTTGATCCTCCTGATTACTGAGGTTATGTAGACCCACTGTGCCTAGCAATATTAAAGACTGTAAAAAGAAATATGATGAAAAAAACTTGTCAAAAAATGTGAAATCTTTAAAGCAATCAAGAATTTCTCAAAACACGTATACTTCTGATTTGAGGAAAACAGAAGAATGAGAATAAAGTATTAGAGAAAATCTACCTAGGCTGATAGACTGTCTAGATATCAGATTGCAACAGTAGTACAGGAAAGCTCTCATAGAAAAAAAAAGGTGAATTTACTCTTTAAAACTGTTTCATAGAATATGAAAGTAGGAACATTCTCTAATTCATTACATGAGGTTATTGTAATTTGTATGCCGAATCAGTGATAATGAGAAATTAAAATTATAGGAAAACTCATCTTGAACACAAACAATAAACAAAAGGAATCCAACAATGTATATGATTGAGAAGATATGGGTATGTTTGTGTGTGTTAAGACCAAGCAAAAATTAAAGAATGGTTTCAAACTAGAAACCTATTAATATAATGCAGCATAGCATCATACCAAGGAGAAAGCCTATGATTTTTTTTTAAAGATCTACTCATCTACTTTATGTATATGAGTGCACTGTAGCCGCACAGATGGCTGTGAGCCCCTATGTAGTCGCTGGGAACTGATTCCAGGACCCCCACTCACTCTGGACACCCCAGCTCGTCACGGTCGGCCCCACTTGCTCAGACCCCACTTGCTCAGGCCCAAAGATTTATTTATTATTATAATAAGTACACTGTTGCTGTCTTAAGACACACCAGAAGAGAGGGCACCTGATCTCATTACGGACGGTTGAGCCACCATGTGGTTGCTGGGATTTGAAGAAAGGACCTTCAGAAGAGCAGTCAGTGCTCCCACCCACTGAGCTCAGGGTCTCACTACTTAGCCTGCTAGGTATCCTGGACTGGGTCTTGAATTTATAATCCTCTTGCCTTAGGCTCTAGCGTGCTAGGTTATATAGATAGAAGCCACCATGCCTAGTCTGTGATAACTTTAATCCATATACAATTGAGCCTTTGGGTAGACTGAGCCTTCTTTCTTAGTATTAAAAAGAAGAAGAAAATAGTAAGTTGGGAAACAAAGGCATCTTTATCCAATTAAGTGCTATTCTGGGGTAAAAAATCTAGAGTAAACATTGTATTTAGTAATGAAATGTACCAATATGCCAATAAATTCAGAAGTAAGACAAGGATGCTGTCATCATTGTTTCTACTAAATACTCTACTGAGAAAGCAAGGCTAGAGAAGGGAACTACACAGTACAAATTAAAACCAAAAATGGAAACCACAGAGAAACTACAACTAGTTACTGCGAAATTCCAGGTGAAAGGTAAACACTGTCAGTTGTGTAGTTACAGAAGAAAGGAAGATAAAAAAATTCTTGAGGAACTGGAAAGATTGCTCAGCAGATCAGAGTAAAAATCCCTCTTCCAGAGGACCAAGTTCAGATCCTAGCACCCACGTTGGGAGGCTTACAACCACTTGTAACTCCAGTATAGGAACCCTGACTCACATGGATATAATTGCACATAAACACATAATTTTTAAAAGTCAAATCTCTAAAAAAAGAAAAACTGCTGATATTAAGAAACTGTAGCCGGGCGGTGGTGGCGCACGCCTTTAATCCCAGCACTTGGGAGGCAGAGGCAGGCGGATTTCTGAGTTCGAGGCCAGCCTGGTCTCCAGAGTGAGTTCCAGGACAGCCAGGGCTATACAGAGAAACCCTGTCTCGAAAAAAAAAAAAACCAAAAAAAAAAAAAAAGAAACTGTCAATGATAATTAATTTGAAATTCTCAAATTTTAACATGGGAATTCAAGTTTTGAAATTTTTAATTTCAAAATACTAAAGAACACTAATTAAAAATATTCATAGCAGGTTCCTTCTCTAGAAGCATGTATGCCAATATGATTTCTGCCATGATGATAATGGACTACCTCTGAAACTCTAAGCCAGCCTCGATGCAATGTTTTCCTTTATCAGAAAAGAAAAAACTCACAGGAAGAAAGCCAAACTAGAACCAAGTATCTGTGATTCATGGAAAGTATGTGGGATTGTGCCTACAGGTACAAAATATTTCTAATTTTCCCACTTTGTATTGATCATGTGTGAAACAAATAGAAAATAACAAATGTTTTTAAAAGACAAGAATTGAACTTACTGGTAAAAAGATTACTTAGTGCATTTTCTTTTGGTGATTCCTTTGAGGACGAGATGCCAACATGCACGATAAAAATGTATGGTGCATCTTGCCAAGTCTGCAATGGTTCATGCATTGCCTAGGGAGAGAAAGGCATCAAAACTTCAAGTCTCAAGAATCCAGAGCACAAGTTAATAATACAGAATGAAACACCGCTTCAGAATACAGCCCAAAAAGTCCTTCAGCTTTCAATCACGGAAATGGTCATCACAAGCAAGACATACTTATACATACACAACACAACAAAGTAGGTAAGATCATGAATTGATACAACACAGTTCCTTGCATTCTTGCTATATAAAGGCCTAAATTTAATGTATTTATTTTTTACAAAGGAAAACTGTAATTAAAAAAAAATCATTGAATTTAACTCATGCTAGAATAATTATTTACATCACATAAAAACATTCTTGAGATAAACACAGGGAAGAATATATATTATATATATATGAGTGTACACATCCACACACACACACATATATACCCATACCCACCAGACACATGCACTCCTGAATCAAATTCCCTTCCCCAAACTACCAGAAGCTATACTGACATGGTCTCACATTAAATAAAAGCTCTCCCCTTAACCTAGTCTTGGTGTGTGGGAAGGCAGTGCCTCTTAAAGTCAGGCAGTTAACAGCCCTTGACTCTAAGAAACAGTGACCGTTGATTTCCTCACTCAGGAGTTTTTACAAACAAGATTAAAATGTAAAGAAAAAGGAGATTTGGAGACACAGGGAATCATGGAGTTGACCTGGACTAGCTGCTTTCAGAGGTATGCATCATAGGTCTTTCATGCAAGAGCTCATGGCTCCTAGCGCACTGTGTACCTTTCAGTTCCTGAGAAACCAAGGCACTCCCTTAAGTAGGGAAGCATTCAAATTACCTGTGTATCTTTGCAATCTCTAGAAGTTAGCAAAGCATATATACAGGTTTGACAGAACAACCATTCT
Organism: Mastomys coucha; assembly: GCF_008632895.1. Lineage (NCBI taxonomy): Eukaryota > Metazoa > Chordata > Mammalia > Rodentia > Muridae > Mastomys > Mastomys coucha. Next base: position 105,571,413 of record NW_022196897.1, read on the forward strand.
TAGACATTAATTCTGTATATCCTGTATAACTTGCAAACATCATTGCAGCTTGGCACTACAACTGTATTCTTACTGGAAACCGCCATTAAGTTGTTTCTGATGAGAACTACTGACTTAGCCGGGCAGTGGAGGCGCATGCCTTTAATCCCAGCACTTGGGAGGCAGAGGCAGGCAGATTTCTGAGTTCAAGGCCAGCCTGGTCTACAGAGTGAGTTCCAGGACAGCCAGGGGTACACAGAAACCCTGTCTCGGGGGTGAGGGTCGGGGGTGGGTGGAGCCTGATTGCCTGCACTAAACAGGTCTCAGCCTCAGTCTTGCTGAGACTCTTTCCAACCTGACCTGGTTTTAATTTCTTTTTCTTCATCTGTGAAAGGAGGCACTGCTAGTTAGTTACTGTAATCTTTAAAAAGAAAAAAAAAAGATTTATTTATTTATTTATTTATTTATTTTATGTATATGAGTAGCTGTCCTCAGACACACCAGAAGAGGGCATCAGATCCCATTACAGATGGTTGTGAGCCACTATGTGGTTGCTAGGAATTGAACTCAGGACCTCTGGAAGGGCAGTCAGTACTCTTAACCACTGAGCCATCTCTCCAGCCCTAGTTACTGTGAACTTAAAAGAAGGTTTTACCCAGAGGTCTCTAGGTAAATATTGATCTATGAAACCCTACTGATCTATGATCTATGGTGACAGCCCTGATCAGTTTTTGCACATTTAAACATTTTACCCCTATGGTATCAGTTTTTCTCTAATAACCAAGACGACCTGCAACCCAAGAGGAAACATAGCCAGGGCTACACAGAGAAACCCTGTATCGAAAAAGAAAAAAAAAAGAAATTGTTACTTCAGGTTCTTAAGTAGCTGGAACTAGACAAATGCTCCAGTGCTAATCTCCTAGAAGTAGGCCCTTGTTTACTGGGCAATAAAACTCTATCTCTCCTTCCCACCACCACTCGAAACAACTTAACCTACTTGCTGCTTCCAGAGACTTCTTGTCTACCGTGGGCATTTCACATCAATGGCTGAATCTGTCCTTTAACATCTGACTGGTCTCACGGTTTTCAAAGTTACCTATGTTGTGGTACATATTAGTACTTCATTTGTGTGAATGAATAACATTACAACTTACATAAATAAAATCTTTACAGGCATAAAATCTTGTCCATTCATCCCTACTTGGAGTCTGAACCTCAGGAACATCCCAATCCTAGAAATTCATTAAATTTAGAAAGCGTTTTGGCTATTGTTTATTCTTTTATACCTCTTTTCTCCTCAGACTTCCATTATATGCATACTGGTCCACATGATAGATGCATAGGTCTCCAAGGCTTTGTTCATTTGTTTTCATTCCTTGCTCTCTAGTCCTCTGAACAGGTAACTTCAACTGACCATCTCTGGATGGGTTCTTCTACCTGCTCAAATGGTGACAGCCCTGATCAGTTTCTTACTTTAGTCAATGCTCTTTTCAAGCTTCATGGTTTCCAGTTTTGTCGTTTTGTGACAGGGTGCCACCATGTATCCCAGGCTGATCTCAATCTTACTGAAACCGTCCTGTTTCAACCTCCCAAGTGCTGGCTTACAGCACTTACAGGAATAAGTCACTATATTTATCTCGGCTTTGTGACTTCTGTTTATTCCTTTTTATAACTTTTATCTGTTTCTTCCTAATTTCCCTTAACGTTTTGTCCATAATTTCCTTTCATTCTTTTGAGCACATTTTAAAAAGTTTAAAGTCTTTCTTAGATCTAATGTGTGAATGTCTTCAGAGGCTTTTTAGAAATTGCATTTAAATTTGACACTTTCTTTGTATAATTCACAATTGTTTACAGAAAACAGAACATTCTAGATGAGAGAAGATCCTGCCTGTCTCTGAAGGAGACAGGAGGGAGGGGTGTTCTGAAGGACTGTTGCTTAGAGGCTTTTCTAAACTACTTTTGTAAACTCCATATAAAAGTCCTATGTGGAGTCCTATGTGGCTCCTGGCATCTGTGCTTGTTCATCTGCCTGCCCGTCTCCAGCCTTCCTTCCACTGTTTCCAGTTCTAGAGGTTGAATCTAAGACTGCGTGCTCCCAAGCGAACATTCTACCACTGAGCTACAGCACTAACCAAGTCTCAGTTCTTGTGGCAGAGTGCCTACTATTTTAATAAGATTTCCTCAAACATCAGGAGCTAAAAAGATCAAGAGAAAAGATCCAGTCCTAGTCCTTGCCATTTACTGTGTGTGTGTAGTCAGAAGGGCAGCCAGCATGAACGTTAGCTACAGTCTCTTCAAAGCATGTATCCTGCCATAGAATACACAAAGTTTTCAAAGTTTGTTTCCTTCCAAATATCTCCTCTGCCCTTGTACTTTATAGGTTTTGTGCTCTTGCCTATTGCTTGCCCACTTTCTCTATGGTGCTGCAGTCTAGAATTTTTGTCTTTAAAAACACTTAGCAAAAACAACCAAGATGCCACCTGGCCTTGGGAATGCTGAGTCAAGCAGAACACAGGCAAGTCCTTAACCAGATTCTTCAGGGAGCTGTCAGTCCAGAAAAAAGCACAGCCACATCCTTGACTAAGTTTTATATTTATATCCCTGGCACCAACAATTTATCCAGGACTAAAAGCTGACAATATCTCGCCTGATCTGGGAAGCAATAGGTGGTGAGTGATTTAGAACACCACAGCATTCTACCACAGCAATGTGGCAGTTTCTTTCTTCAGTGAAATGGCTCAACCAGTTAGGATGCTTGTTTGCAGAATCCTAGTGTCCTAATTTTGATTCCCCAGAACCCACAGAAAGATGGAAAAAGAGACCTAGCTCCACAAAACTGTCCTCTGACCTCCACTAGTGCACCATGACATGTATGCACCGCCCCATCTAACAGATCATGAAAGCTGCATGTGGTAACCGAAACACAGATGCTCTATGTGAGTAATTCTGTCTCGGATACATTCTATTTTCAATGAAGTAATAAGCTGTGAGAATTATCACAAAACTTACATGCTGTTACCATACAATCATCAATCATGCTCCTTGGCACTCACCCAAGTGAACTGAAAATCTATATCCATACAACCTCACAAAAATGTTCATAACTAAAACTTAAAGGCAATCAAAATGTCCTTCAATATGAATGAATACCAAACAGTGGTATAACCAGACAGTGGAATATTATTCAGCTCTAAAGAGTAATGAGCTATCTAACCACCAGAAAATATTTTAAAACTTCAAATGTATATTATGGAGAAAATAATCTTTAAAAGCTATATAGTCATTTGACTATAATCAGGTGATACTCCAGAAAATGTAGAACTAGATAAGCAGTAAAAAGATCAGCAATTTGTCAGGAAGTAGGAAGGATGGAGAGATGAAAAGCAAAGAACAGAATTGTTAAAGCCCTCAAGCTACCCTGTATAACAGTATCATAGTGGAAATGTCATTGTACAGTTGACAAAACCAATAAGATATATAACACAAACAGTGAGCATTATGTTACCTAGGCTGGCCTAGAACTCACAGGGATCCACCTGCCTCTGAATGCTGAGATTAAAGGTGGTAGGTCAACATCCCCTGTCCTATTAATTTCTTCAAGTTCTGATCAACTATATGCCAGCCATAAGAAAATGTCAAACAGGCTTAGAGGTCCCCCAAAATACCATGCATTTGAGCTGACTGGTAAGTTGTTAAAATCCTCTTTTCTAAGGGGTTTTCTCTGACCTAACACAGAATCCTTCATTGTTATGACACTTGACAAAACCATTCAATATCAACTGTTAACAATCACAGCTGCCTGGTATGACATTAACAGCTATACTTATCAAAAAACTGAACAAAATGTTAAAAAAAAGGAAAAGAAAATTATACAATGGAGAGTCTCTGTGGACTCTGAAATCTAGACAGCAACACACATGTACAGGGCTACGCACAGGCCCTCATCACTGATAGCTCTTAGTGCTCCAAGCAGACAGAAAGAAAGATTAAGGCAAAAGTGTTAAACTGGGAAAGAAGCCACACACAAGACCATGTACTACATGATTAGTAACTGAAGACAGAGGCTGTAGGGGAGGAGGCAGTGTGGACTGACAGTGGGCACAGACTTTCAGAACAAAGAATTCTGAAGCTTACCACTAGTGGTTTTGTAAACTGTGAAAACACTAAAGCCCACCAAGTTTTATACTTTAAAAGGATGACTGTGTGATAAATAGTATGTTTAATAAAACTGTAACAAAATTAGAGACACAAGGCAGGAATGTGGCCCAGGCCAGTAATCCCAGAATTTAGGAGGCTTGCCTGGTCTATAACATCAGTCAGATTTATGAAATGAAGAAATCCCAAATTAATAGCTTTGTGAAAAAGATGATCTAAAACAATTATATATATTTTCTCTATATTTTAGACTGGAAATGTTTTTGAGGAATTAGCAGTATATTCTTTAAAAAATCATATGCATACGTATTTATGTTAATATCTGCCAAATGTTGTATGCGTACCCATAGTGGCCAGAAAGAGGCAACTGGAGCTAGAGTTACATATGGCTCTGAGCCAGCTGAGATTGCTGGGAACCAAAGAGAAGGTGGGTCCTCTGGAAGAGCAGCAAGTACTCTTAACTGCAGAGTTGATTCTCTGGCCCCCAGAAAAATACTTATAAATGAACCTCTACACAACTGTATTGATAAAAATAACTAGTTTGGGCCTTATTTCAATTTTCTAAAGATTTTTCCAATTATATTCTATCACAGATAATTTCAGACTAAGTTTGAAATTTTTAACTTTTTTTCTCGTTTACACATATTTATTGAGAGAGGGGAAGGATTCCCAAGGTAATACAGGGTTTGTGGTGTTGGTGGTGGTGTTGTTTTAAAAAATCTAGAAAATACAAAGAAGAAAATAAAAAACCAGTGG
>NW_022196897.1:105576425-105611425 GCF_008632895.1 Mastomys coucha
AAAAAAAAAAAAAAAAAAAGAAAAGAAAAAACCACTTGGAGTGTCACCTATAAACAGCCATTACCACTATTTTGGTATCCAGTTTCTAGTCTCAATTTCCTTCTTAAATGTTATAAGAATGAAAGAAAACTATTCAAATATGAAACATATCTGCTACTGCTCCAATGCCCAAATACTTACAATTTTGTCTCCAGTAAAGGTAACATTTGTTGCATTCTCCTTAGCCTTTAAACATTAAAACAGAAAAGAAAATTAAGAAAAAATTCCCAGTTTTTACATTGCTCTCAGAAATATGTAAGGAAAAACAATTACCTCCTGTTTTTCTCCTAAAAGAGGAAGTCGGTGCGTAAGATCCCCAGAAAAGCTCTATAAAAAATTTAAATTGAAGATGTATAAATAACAAATGTATAGCTCAAAATATGTAGAAATGGTTAAAGCAAAACATATCCCACTGCAGTAAAAACAACAGCACCAGCAGACACAAAAACTTCCAACGAACCAGAAACAAGTGGAGAAAACCTGCTGAGCATTACGGCCCACAGAACATAAGTGCCTCTGAGTCTTTCCATGAGTGGGCAACTGTGGATGTCAAACCATTAGACAGTCATGTGTCAGGTGGTGGGGAGGTAGGCAGAATGAGGAACAAGCCTTAAGGACTAGCTGAGGTACTTTACTTCCTCAGCAGCTGGATTGTACAATTCAATGCTTACAATAGACTAGAAGGCAGGAACCCTAACCAACAGAAGTGTATCTATCCTATGACTCTAAAAAGACTACAGCAGCCCTGTTACAGAGTAACAGGATGCAGCAAGCCACTTTCTATAATCAAACCCAACCAACCCCTCTAGCTGAAGAAATGAATTTAAAGAACTAACGCAAGAGAATTACTCGATGTTACAGTTTCTTCTGTTTGCTATCAATTTGATACCATTTAAAAAGTTCTCTACTTCCCATAAGGTCTAAGCTATGACAAGACCTTCAAAATTAATTATCAATTACTTCATTCGTCAATTATTAAATTATAATCTTCAATCCATTACTTCTAATTGAGTAGATAACCTACCTTCTAGTGTACTGTATACTACTTTGAAGCATTTGCTAAATGTATCCAAGCAAATGAAACAAAGACAAAGTGAAGCTGCTGTTAACAATAATTCTTTTCAATACTCAAACTTTCCTACATTCTAAAATTTTTCCATCCAAAATTTGGTGTTATCTCCCATTTCTAAAAGAAAAGAAAAAAATTTGAATTTCAGGTCTGGGCAATGGATGGCTCAGAGAAAAAAAATGCTTGATGCTCAAGCATGAGGACCCCAGCTTGGAACCCCAGCAACCACATACAAAGCCAAGCACAGTGGTATGAATATGTAACCCCAGGATAAGAGAAGCAGAGACAAGTAGATCCCATCCCAGGAGTTTACTTGCCACGCCATCTACCTAAAGCAGCAAGTGCTAGGTACCATGAGTAACACTGTCTCAAAAGATAAACTAAAATACAATGAAATAAGGTAGAAGTGAATGAGGAAGAAAGTCTATGTCAAACTCTGGCCTCCACTTAGACAAGAGCACCAGCATATACACTAGAGGCTTGTGTACACACACACCTCACAAACTTTAAAAAACTAGAATTTCAAATAAAAAATAGCATTTGTGATTATATTTATATAAGCATTATAAATGTATAGTCATCTATATTATTCACCTCTCTCTATATATGTCACTCTCCCCTTTACACAAAGTATAGAACTCAAACCTTTTGATTTCAGATGTATAATAATAAAACTTAAAACCTAATTATCTGAAGATATATCAACTAAAAAATTTCTTTGTTAAATAACTATCAACAGATGAACAGATAAATAAAATGTGTTATATAAAATAATAGAATTCAGCCCTAAAAGGGGATCAAATTTGGGCACATGCTGCAACACTGGTAGGTGATCCTAGAAAACAGAGAAAACTCAAATTCCTCTATGACATCCAGAATTGTCAAATACATAGGGGCAAAAAAATAGCCTAGAGGGGAGCATGGTGATGGTACAGACTCCACTCAGTTCAGCAGGATAAAGTCTGCAATGGACAATGGTGATGGCTGGCAACGTGAATGAACTCAGAGCCACCCAATCTAGTCTTCAGACATGGTTAAGGTGGCAATGTAACCTTTGTAAGAATCTGCTGATAACAAAGAGGAAAGTGCAGCTTTCCTTCATAGTATTGAGATCTCTTCTAGAAGACAGAACTAGCAGATAAACAATGGACACAAGAGAGATTCAGACATTACTTTTTTTCTTCACCATCTCTCTTTCCTTCTAACCACTGTCGGAGTTTACCTGTGCTTTATACAGTTCACTACAGTTCTGAAATAATTTTGATGATGTCTGATATCTTCCAGACAAGCCTTTTTTTTCCTTGAGATTTTCCAAGTATGTCTCTACTTCATCTGCCTAGAAAAACAGAAAAAATACAAAGTTTTAGTTCACCTGTTGCAAATCAAGAATTTGGAGGACAAAGAGTCAACCTGTAGTACAAATATAACTGCCATTTTTAAAACCAACAGGAGAAGCCTGGGGACATTGGTTGCTCAAGTGTTTGCTGTAAAAGTACAAACATTTGAGATTGGGCCTCAAAACCTATGTAAAACAATCTGGGTGTGGAGGGGAGTCCTTGCAATCCTCCTGCATAACAGGTGGAAACAGGCTGGGCCTGGGACTCACTGGCTGGCCAGCCAGCATAGCCTGCTTGATGAGAGCTGGCCAATGAGAAACCTTGTCTTGAAAACATGATGGCATCTGAACACCACCCGAGGCTGTCTTCTGGCCTACACACCTGGATAAGAACACACACACAGAAACACACACACCTTTAAAATAACTATAGAATTATCATCTTTGGCTCACAAAAAAAGGGTACTTCTCAAAGAATTCTAGAACGACTAGTAAATTTTCAGATACAAAGAGTTTTTATCACATGAAAATACATTTAAGTTACTTGACCAAGTCAACAAAATCTACATTTATGTTCATAAGCTTGGGATGTAAAATTGTTGCCAATCATAGCCCATTTCTGATAGTTACAAAAGAAAATATCATTTATCAGTTGTGATTTTTCTCCCATACCCAGGCCACATTCATATCATATCTCCAACCATTATCCCCATACTTATAAACAAGTATGTGTCCATATGTGTAAATTTATGTGATTATGCCAGAAGCCTCAGATCCCCTGAATCAGTCACAAGCAGGTTGGCTATAAGCAGGCTGGGTACTGGATACTGAACTCAAGTCATCTGTAAGAGCAGTACACACCAACCACCGAGCCATCTCTCCAGTCCCATCTCCATACTTATTTTTATCTTGCAGCAACCGGAAAATAACTATTTGCATATCTTATGTAAATAGAACCTAAATTCTTGACTAGGTTACACGAAATTTCAAATGTAAAAACTTTCTAGAATTAGTTTAATTTGTGATTAAGAGAAAAAGGTCAATATTTTAAACCAAATTCTAGAACCATCATTTCTCTAAATTCTTCAGTATTTTCATTCCTTCCTATGATATTATTCCAAACATACATAGGTATTATAACACACAAACACAGACATATGTAAATTTGTAATCCTGTGTAAAACAGGGAGTACCCATGGAAGCTACAGGATTTTAGCTGGAGTTACAGGAAGTTTTGAGCTGTTTAATTGGGTGCTCAAAACAAAACTCACGTCCTCTGCTCTTAACACTGAAATCATTCCAACATTATATAATGAAAGTGAAAGCAATTGCCAACACTCCTGTAACACTTCACTACAGAAGCTGGGGATGTAGCCTTGTTTGCCTAGCATGAATGAGCCCTGTTTTACACTCCCACTGCATAAAATCAGGCTCAGCTCAGCACTTAAGAGCACTGGCTGCTTTTCTGGGGGACCTGCATTCAATTCCCGATACCCACGTGCAAGGTCACAGCTTTTCTGTAACTCCATTTCCAGAGATTCTGACACTCTCCTCTGGCCTTCAAGAGTACTATACACATGTGGTACACAGACACATAAAATATAGAAACATAAAATAAAAACAAAGCTTTAATAAAAGCTTTAAAAGTACAATAAACACCTGGGAATATTATATTATAATTGTATATTGGCTTATCCATTAATTTTTTAAAAATTTATATTCATTAAAAATGTTACTTATACCAGGTGGTGATAGCACATGCCTTTAATACCAGCACTTGGAAGGCAAAGGAAGGTGGATCTGTGAATTCGAGGTCAACCTGGTCTATAGATAGCAATACAGAGAAACCCCATCTTAGAAAAAAAAATGTTACTTAAATGAATATATAATGAGCTTATTATTGCTACTTTAAAACAATGAATATCTCAATATTTTGTTTAAATTTCTATTTAAAAATTATTGCCAGGCGGTGGTGGCGCACGCCTTTAAGCCCAGCACTTGGAAGGCAGAGGCAGGCGGATTTCTGAGTTCGAGGCCAGCCTGGTCTACAGAGTGAGTTCCAGGACAGCCAGGGCAGGGCCACACAGAGAAACCCTGCCTCAAAAAACCAAAAAAAAAAAAAAAAAAAAAATATTTTATTATATTATATGTATGAGTGTTTTTGCTATGTGTACATCTGTGCACTAAATATATGTCTGGTGCCTGCAAAGACCAGAAAAGGGAGTCAGATCTCCTGGAGCTGAAGTTATGGAAAGTTGTGAGCTAGCATGTGAGTCCTGAGAACTGAACTCAGGTCCTATGGAAGGGCAGCCAGTGCTCTTAACCACTGACCCATCTCTTTAGCCCTTGTTTTAATTTCTAAAAGAGAAAACCAACCAAACAAAAGCCTTGTAGAGGACCCAGAAAGATTGCTCAGCAAGTAAAGGAACCTGCTGCCAAGTCTGGTGGCCTGAGTTCAGTCCCTAGAACTTACACAAGTTGTCTTCTGATATGCATACTCATGTCATGGCTTATGTTTGTACCAACACCAAAATAAACTCAAATGTTTAAAAAACAATTCCTAAGAAAGGCTTTTTAAGCCCGCAATTTTTTAAAGGTTATGAATTCTGAGACTGAAAGTCTGAGAACTGCTGACACAGGTCTGCAGACTGAGACTCGTGGCTATGGTTTCAGCTTGGATGGACCACAACTACACACTAATCTTTCTCTGTAAAGTTAGGAGGCTGGGACCAGATTACCATGAAGTCACAGGAAATGCCTATAATTTCATGTTCTTTACCTTGAAATTGTAGATTTCATTGTAGCAATCAGCACTTTTCAGAAACCAGGTTATATTCAAAGGCTGGTCACAAGGCTCTCCATCAACTATGAAAGAAGAAATCATTGTAAACACGAGAGGATTACAAATGCAGCATTCTTTCAGCATCTCTCTTCTATCTGATATTCTTTCTATTTTCCACCCTAGCTTAGATACTCAATATTCTTTAAACGTAAGGAACCTGGGTCACACAAAGAACTGTTTGTCACATAAGAATTGTTTGTTCTTTTTTCATTTCTTTTTTTTTTTTAAGTTTTACTGCATTATGATGAGAAAAGTTACATGATTTCAATTTATCTGAATTTGTTAACATTTAAAAAATATTTTAAGTAAATAGAATTAAATCACATTCCTGTTTCCCTTTTGTACCAGAGAACCCCCTTCAATACCTGCAATATCCTTTTTTGTCATATTCTTTAAAATTTATAAAATATTCTAACAATAAAAATGAGTATTATAAAAGTTGTTTGATATAAAACAACAATCAATTTAACAGTCTTATATAGATGCTTGTCTATAGCAATACTGAAAATATATATTTTTCAATGTAAATTTTAAATAACTCTAAACATATTAACTGTATATTTCAAATTAATACATCACTACTAGTATTTTCTTAAATGAACATAAATACATAAAGTCTTTTTGTTTGTTTGTTTTGAATTTAGTAGAGCTTAAAATCTTGGCTCTTACTGTGGTATAAGCCCAAAATAAGAATAATTTTTAGACATTGGATTTCATTGTAATAAGGCTGTACTTCAATGACCCTCATATCACCAAAGGATTTTACCTCCATCATAGCTAAGCTGAGAGTTGACAGTTCTGCTGCACCAAGGAATGAATTGTAGGCATGATTTTTGGGTACAGACTTCCTGCTATGCTCAAAGCTATTTGACTTGAGTGAGTGACTTTATTCTTAGTCCACAGAGAACAGGTTACATTCATTTAAGAAATGTTGTGTGTATTAAGATGGTGTATCCATAAAGTCATTCACCAACTGTTTCAATGAACAGTGGTTCTGCTTGGAGGGGAGCACAGACATTAGGTGAGGGTAAAAATCTGGTTCATTGGCTGTGATAATTTGGAAAAGCATTCATCTCAGAGGAAGAGTAACTTATAAAGTCCTCTTCTTCAAACTTGATACACGAGTTACAAACGTCAAGCAAAGCATTCAGTCTCACTCTTTGTTGTTCTCTTACAAGCCCCCTCCCAATTTAATTGTCTACATTTCTTTTGGGTATACAAATACTTCTGAAATATGTAAGCTGTTCTGAAAACTATAGTATACTGTAAAAACATGAAATAAACAATACTATTAATAGAGGCTGAGATAGGAGAAGCAAGATTTCAAGACCCTTATGTTGTACACAGCAAGACACTGTCGTGAATAAACAAGCTGAAAGTTTATATGGATTGTACAATATTGGACCTATTTCTCCAGTTACCAAATTAGAGAGACCATTGGATGACAATCAACAAATTTCTAATTCCTCATATTTTTGGATTTCAATCGATTAGGATATGTTGGTAATATTAATTTTCATATTAAGATATTAAGAAAAAGTAATTGTCACTTCCTGTTGTTTTGTTGTAAGAGGTGGAATTAGGTTTGTGTGGATTTGTTGAAAGATTACTTTCTTGGTTCTTCCACGGTGTAGTTTTGCTCCTCATGTGTATGTTTTCCATCTATTATCCTTTGTAGGGCTGGATTTGTGGAAAGATATTGTATAAATTTTGTTTTGTCATATTTTGTTTTGAATACCTTGTTTTCTCCATCTATGGTAATTGAGAGTTTTGCTGGGTATAGTAGCTTGGGCTGGCATTTGTGTTCTTGTAGGATCTGTATGACATCTGCCCAGGATCTTCTAGCTTTCATAGTCTCTGGTGAAAAGTCTGGTATAATTCTGATAGGCCTGCCTTTATATGTTACTTGACCTTTTTCCCTTACCGCTTTTAAAATTCTTTCTATATTTAGTACATTTGGTGTTTTTATTATTATGTGACGGAAGGAATTTCTTTTCTGGTCCAGTATATTTGGAGTTCTGTAGGCTTCTTGTATGTTCATGGGTATCCCTTCTTTAGGTTAGGGATGTTTTCTTCTATAACTTTATTGAAGATATTTACTGGCCCATTACCTTGGGAGTCTTCATTCTCTTCTATGTCTATTATCCTTAGGTTTGATCTTCTCATTGCATCCTGGATTTCCTGGATGTTCTGGGTTAGAAGTATTTTGCTTTTTGCATTTTCTTTGACTGTTGTGTCAATGTTTTCTATGGTGTCTTTTGCCCCTGAGATTCTCTCTTCTATCTCTTGTATTCTGTTGGTGATGCTTGCATCTACAACTCCTGATTTCCTTCCTAGGTTTTCTATCTCCAGGGTTGTCTCTCTGATTTCTTTATTGTTTCTATTTCCATTTTTTGATTCTGGATGGTTTTGCTCCTTTCTTTCACCTGTTTGATTGTGTTTTCATGTAGTTCTTTAAGGGATTTTTGTGTTTCCTCTTGAAGGGCTTCAAGCTGTTTACCTGTGTTCTCCTATATTTCTTTGAGGGTGCTATTTATGTCTTTCTTAAAGGCCTGTATCATCATCATGAGGAGTGATTTTATATCTGAATCTTGCTTTTCCGGTGTGATGGTGTGTCCAGGATGGTGGGAGTATTAGGTTCTGATGATGCCAAGGAACCTTGGTTTGTGTTGCTTATATTCTTATGATTGTCCTGCATCATCTGGTTATCTCTAGTTCTACCTGCCCTTGCTAAATCTGACTGGAGCCTGTCCTTCCTGTGATCCTGATTGTATCACAACTCCTCAGAGTCAGGCTGTCTCTGTGATCCTGTGATTCTGGGATCCTGTGTCCCTGGGCTTGTTAGAGTGCCTAGGAGTGGAGCTTCCTCTGGGTGTTTTGGGACTGGCTAAAGAGTTTGCGCCCAAGGTCTGCTCAAGGCACCAGCAGGCCCAGACAGACCGGAAGCAACCCGAGCCACTGGGCTGGTGGAGTTCCTGTGTGCCTGGGTCCCACTGGTCCCAGTTACTCCTGGTGTTGGGCAGATGCTGTGTCCTCCTCACCTCTGATCCTGGGCGTGTTAGATTGCCTGGAGTGGAGCTTCCTCTGGGTGTTGTGGGACTGGCTTCAGAGCTTGCGCCCAAGGTCTTCTCAGGGCACCAGCCCAGACCGGAAGGAACCTGAGCCACTGGGCTGGCGGAGTTCCTCTTGTTCTTTTTTCTTTTCTTTTCTTTTTTTTAAGATTTATTTATTCTTTCTCTTTCCCTCTTTTCTTTCTACATATACTATAAGTACACTGTAGCTGTCTTCAGACCAACAGAAGAAGGTGTCAGATCTCATTATGGGTGGTTGTGAGCCACCATGTGGTTCCTGGGATTTGAACTCATGACCTTTGGAAGAGCAGTCGGTGCCCTTTCCCGCTGAGCCATCTCACCAGCCCCCTTGTTCTTTTTTCTTATGTTTGTTTTTAGGCAGGATTTAAGGTCAGGCTGGCCTCAAATTCATGGCCATCCCTCCGTTGCAGCCTCCCAAATATTGAGACTACAGGAGTGAGCTACATACCCAGATTCCTAAGTAGCCTTTAGATAACATCACTGCTGCCTCAGAAATAGTAGCTAAGCAGGTTTTCTTTCTTTAACCTCTTTGGACTGTAGGCCTATTTCTTTGTCCCAGAACCTCAAATGTCTAGACTTCTGTACTATTCAAGTATTTACCAGGCAGAACACATACATACAAAGGTTCAATATTTGAGTGTTAGATTAAGAGGAGAATGGAGAAGAACAAATGATCAAAGATCTTTTAAAAGTTCACAATTTTACTGGAGAAATAAAGAAAAACAGTATAAAGGATAGTGTAATATTCATGATTGTTAAATGGTTTTCAAACAGACCTCATGAGAGGAAAATTCATGCATAGCTTGGACTTTGAAAATTGGCAAGAATGCACAAAGAAATGGCTCAGCAGTAAGGAGCACTGGCTGTTCTTCCAGAAGACCAAGGTTGAGTTTCTAGTACCCACGTAGTTGTTCATGGCTGTCTGTTACTCTAGTTCCTGAGCATCTGAACTGATACCCCCTGTCTACCCTTATTGATACCACCAACTTAGCTCCAGGTTCAGTGAGAGACCCTGTTTCAAGGGAATAAAGTGGAGACAGATATACACTTGACATCCTTCCCTGACCTGCACAGGCTCACACATACAAACACCTGAACATGCATATACACACATACATATATACACACACACATACACACACCATATTACACACACACACAAAACCACACACAGTTTGGAACTTGGAACTTGATATTGTAAAGAACCAAAGCACCACTCTGCGGATGTGAGAAGGTAAATCCAACTGTCCTGAGAGAGGCAGGGCAAGATACCAGAGACTTCTCTGTGTAAACATGCCAAAAATAAACATGATGGCAGGACGGGGTATTGCTTGCCTGTAATTCTAGTACTTAAAAGGTAGAAACAGGAGAATCAGGAGTTCAGGGCTAACTTCAGCTACCTGAGGCTCTGTCTCCAAAAACAAAACAAAAAAAAAAAACAAAAAATGCATGACTGCATTTATAATTTAACTTCTGGATCACAACAAAACAAACAGCTAGTCAAAACTTCCTTTTTGATTCCAGCTTTGGATGAAACAAAATACTAAAGATTCCTTAATTTTTGCAAGTGTAACAAAAAAATCAGTATGACTACATTTAGGAATCTTCTTTTTTATTGATTTATTTACTTTATGTGTATTTTACTCACATGTATGTCTGTATCATATGTATCCTGGAATTAGAGTTATGAACAGTTGTGAATCATCATTTGGGGTACTGAGAATTAAACTTGGGTCTTCTGCAAGCACAAGTGGTCTTAACCACCAATCCATCTTTCCAGCCCCAGGAATCTACTTTAATTCATAACAAAAGATGCAACCAGGAGGCTATAACCCACACCTTGAATCCTAGCACTTGGGAGACAGAGGCAAGCAGATCTCTGTGTGTTCCAGGCCTGCCTGGTCTACATAGTAAGTTCTAGGATAACCAGGACTACATAGAAAGACTCTCAAAAACCAAAAACTAATTAATTAAAATGTTAAGACAATAAAAATAAGCAAATAAATGAAAAGGTTTCTAGCTTTGTTTTAAATGGTTTTTTTCAAATAACCTTTTAAAGAGTTTGTTAAATTATTATTATTTTTTAAAGATTTATTTATTATTATAAATAAGTACACTGTAGCTGTCTTCAGACACACCAGAAGAGGATGTCAGATCTCATTACGGGTGGTTGTGAGCCACTATGTGGTTGCTGGAATTTGAACTCAGGACCTTTGGAAAAGCAGTCGGTGCTCTTAACCGCTGAGCCATCTCACCAGCCCTACAATGCCCTCATTCACAAGGATACAGAAAATAAGGGGATAGATTAGATAGATAGATAGATGAATTTTTTTAGGTCTTAAAAAAAGATATGCTGGGAATTTTGTAACAAACATAAAAGTTAAGTATTAAAGGACAGGTAAGACAATGTTTAGAACTTTGAACTATAAGCCTTGAGAGACAAAGAACATGGTCCTACCTAATCTATGGAAGACATACACCATAATTGTAAAGTATAAAATCAAAGACGGTAGACAAATATAATAAAATACAGAGATAACAAAGAAAACACTAAAAACAAGATTTAAAGAACCTTGGATCTTTCAAAAAAACAACAAAATGTTGACATTTTTAAATATACAGATTGGTGAAATACCATGAGGTCAAAAACAAACTAGAAAAAGAGTACATAGAGGGGTACAACACAAACCATCAAGCTGTGCTAAACAACTGCATCCTTCTACTCCTCACAGCTATGAGTAAATAGTCAGTGAACCAACCTCACAAGACAAGAGTAAACTGGGTGAAATCAAGTTTAAGTCATTAGAAGACATTTTCACAGATGTAGTATTGTCCAAGTGTTTTTCTGTGGCTGGATAAAACATCCCGACAAAAAATAACTTGGGGAAGAAAGGGTTTATTTTAGCATAAAATCCCAAGTTCACTCCATCATCAGAGTGACGTCAAGGCAGCTAATCACATCACATCCACACCCAAAACAAGGAGGGAGAATTAATGCATGCCCTCATGCTGCTCAATTCAGATTTCTCCTACCCGTTTCAGGACCCAAGCCCAGGGAATGGGCCTGCCTACATTTTGGTTGAACTTCCCACAATGATTAACACAATCAGAACAACCCCCCCCACACACACACACTGACCAACCTAATCTAGACAACCCCTCATTGAGATTCTTTTCCCAAGTTATTCTAAGTTGTGCTGTTGACAATTAAAACTAACGATCACGAGTATATTCTTCACAGGAATTTTACCTGCTCCTTTCACTCCCACTAGAGTGTAAGCTCAGTGAGAGAAGAGAGGTTTTCTACCACTTCTCTGGTACCTAAGAGTACTCAGCACACAGAAGTTATTTTACAACCACTTATTAAACCAAAGAATAAAATCACCCAATTTAATTGCATTTTCAGGGAGAAAGGCATGCTCAAAAACAGCCACATGAATCAAGATTTGGTAATTCATATCTAATAATCCTAGCACTTGAGAAACTGAGCCTAAAGGCTGGCTTTGAGCTACATAGTAAGAACCTATTTAAAAAAAAACAGAGAAGTGGTGGTACACCACCTTTAGTCCCAGCACTTGGGGGGCAGAGATTGATGGATCTCAGTGAATTCCAGGCCAGTCTGGTCTACAGAGCAAATTCCAGGACAGCCACAAAGCTACAGAGAAAAACCCTGTCTACAAACAAACAAACAAAAAGGGTCACATGACAGTGATGATCTAGAATACTATCTCCATCTCAAAAGCAGAAATACCCAGATCATGTACTTCCAAAACCAAAAAACCAAAAACCAAAAACCAAAAAAAAAAAAAAAAAAAAAAAAAAAAAAAAAAAAAAAAAAAAAAAAAAAAAAAAAAGGAAGTTTGAGTACACACTAGACAGCTCAAGATCCTGTGTTTCTCTTACTAGAAAAACTGGTTTTCTTCTATACAATCCCTATTTCCTGGTAATATCCCTGAACTCAGTGTTCCTTGAAGAGTTAAACACTCCCTTGGTAAACATACTGAGTATCTTAGTCAATGGTCTCACAATCTTGGGCCATGTTTTCGGTAAACAGCTAACAAGCACACAAGAACAAAATCTTGCTCTGACTCAGAACAGATTTAAAAATGATGTAAGCACTCAACAAACAAAATTAAATATAATTCAGCTAAAATGTGATTAAATATATAATTTATGTACATAAATATACACATTGTATAATGTAATAGTCAATATAAATTCAATAAAGTATACATTAAGTATGTAATACAAATATATAATATAAGCTACATATAATAGTGTATCTATACAAACATAACAAACTGAAAAACAAAAGAATAAGACAATAAAAATTCATATCAAGTACTCAGAATAATACTCACAGATATGACTTTATAAACTAAATGTTTTTATCTAAACAGTGCCAAGTTATTAAAGTTCTGGACTTAAAAATACATGAAGGGGCTAGGGAGATGGCTTTGTTGGTAAAATGCTTGCTTGCTACAGCAAGTATCAGGACCTGAGTTCAGATCCCTAGTATTCATGCAAAAATCCATGCCTGTAATTCCAGTGCCAGAGAAACAGGGAGGCAGATCCCTTAGGCTCACTGGTCAGCCAGTCTAGCCAAACCTCAAGCTCCAAGTTCAGGAAGAGAATTCTTGCCTCAAAAAATAGGAGTGAAAGCAACTGAGGAAGACACAAGTAATTAACCTCTGACCTTCACACACATATGCATACATGTTCCTATATGCACACAAATGCATGAACATACAAAAGCAAACTAAGGTAGAGGATAATTTTCTAATTTTAAAAGGTCCAAATAACTTAATGAAGTTTAAAAACTCACATTTCAGTAAGATGGTAGTATTTCTGAAAAGAATCTTTCCAAAATTAAAATAACTTTTCCCCTGAA
The DNA here is from genome assembly GCF_008632895.1 of Mastomys coucha. Classification (NCBI taxonomy): domain Eukaryota; kingdom Metazoa; phylum Chordata; class Mammalia; order Rodentia; family Muridae; genus Mastomys; species Mastomys coucha. The sequence goes on from NW_022196897.1 coordinate 105,589,695, forward strand.
AAGATAAAGGGAAGATAATTAACATCAGGGCATTTCCATTTTCAAGACAGAATATTAATACCTACATTTATAAAATATTCAAAAAGACAGTAACAACATTTCTTTTAGTGAAAGTCAATCATATCCTAACTATTGGCTCTTGTCACTCCACAGGACATAAAGCAGGGACTATAAGCCGGAGCTGCTACAAATTTCAACCTAACTTAAAAGTAGCATGAGATGGACAGTTCCTTTTTATACTCACTAACCATCCCTCAGAACAACCGATCATTACTTTTGAATAACCTTTCAGCAGTTTTACTTTTAAATGTAAAAGGACTTAACTATTAATCAGTTCAGTAACAAACAGAAAACTACCCAAAAACCTTTACCAACGTGAATAAAACCTGTAATATTTGCCATATAAATGTACAATGAACGTGAATAAAACCTGTAATATTTGCCATATAAATGTACAGTGAACAGGACAAAAAAATAAATAAAACAAATAGGTCAACAAGATGGCTAATGGTATTTAAAGCAGTTCTCACCAAAATCTAGTTTTTGTGTTTCAAAGTACTATACTTAGTCAAACGAGATTCTAAAACTGGGAGGGGAACGGGTTGACCTATCAGTTAATTATCCAAACAAAAGACTACCCTTACCATACATTTTAGAATAGTTTCGTTTTGGCCATTTCCATGTTAAAATGCATTTTTTTCTAATCTCCAAGTCCCCTAATTACAAAAACCTTTCGAAGTTTAAACCAAATCAAATCACTTTATCCCTAGATCTATTTTTACAAACACACACACACACACACACAGGAGCTAAAAATAAAGTTTCTAGTCACACACCCCTTTCATCCAATCCGAGGTTCCTGGATTTTGTAACATTCTAGCTGAAAGAGAAACTACTATCTCTACCTGTGTATTAAGTTCGATGCTCAAAGTTCTGTTACTTTCCCGGTAAGAACACGCTTGGCTCTGACACTCCTCTAAGCCTACAGCAAACAGCTCAGCTCTCAGCTCTGGGCAGGTGAGAACCCGTGGGCAGCTACGCTCTGGGTATCCCACTCACTTTAGGAACCCGACTTTCCAGAAACCTTCCTGGACCCCTTGGGCCACCATAGCCTCACCTCTTACCCCCTCCAGCCTCAGTAGCGACTCCAACACTCACCGACGGCATCGGAATGTGCCACTTGGATCTATCTGCAGCAAACACGGGTGCTGGACCTGCACCAAGAAACGACAATGGGAACGGCTGCGCCCCTAAAAGAAGAAAAATAACAGGAGACACCTGAAGCCACGCAGCCACCGCCATCTTCACAGCCATGAAGCGCCTAGCCAAAGCATTGAGCCTCCTTCCGGCTAGGTAGTTCCGCCTTCTTCCGGCTCGTCCCACCCTCTTCCGGCGCTGCTTTGTGGGCGGGATTATCCGGGTCCTTGAAACTGTGGTTCTTTCCCTCCAACCCTAAGAGCGCCCCAGAAACTTTGAGCCGACTGCGCAGGCGTGCCCTGGAGTTGAACTAGTAGAGTTTTGAGACCCAGTGCCCTCTGTTCTTCCAGCCCTTAAAGGAACTCAGTGCAGCGGTCAAGTCTTTGCTTTCCCTGCTTCTTCTCGCCCCTCGTCCTTTCCAAGTCAAGGTCAGGCGCCGGTCAGACGTCTGTAGAAGCGCGCACACTGGATGCATGATTGACATCCAGCATTGAGTTCTCTGTTGTCGAGCTGTGGACACAGAACCTGGAATGTGGCAGGGCTGGAGTAGAAACGATTCCTGAGCTCCAAAGTCCCTTTTGACCCTGAAAGACAGTGGGTCAGCTGCAGCACAGTTTGACAGGCGACATCGGCGTCCAGCAGTGATCCAGACTGCACTCCCCACTCAAAACTAAAAGTGAGGAGAGATCAGGTCAGCTTTCGGTATTGTAGAGTGACAGCCACTGAGACCGGCCCTTATTGGTGCTTCCTGTTTCTCACACTCTAGATTTTAACCTCTAGGGCAGCGAGCACCTCTTCTCCGCCAATAAAAGCAAGGTTCATCAGCTACTCTCAACCAAGAACTATTTACCAAGAATATTATCCCTGTAAACACGCTGGTTTACGCTTGAGAAAATATCAGGTGAAAAAAAAAATTAAGATCGGACTCTGCCCGAAGGGGACTCTTGACTGTGATGAAGTACCGGTTATAACTTAGCAAGCCTGCTTGTTACCGGTTTTTAAAGATCGCCTGAGACTGGGGCCTGAGAGTTAGGAGCCAGGCAGAGTTAACAGGGAAGCCATGGAAGCAACTGAGAAAGAGGAAATCAGGTAAAGGGCAATTGATCCCCGCAAGAACTGACTCCAAAGCAACCTTCTAGCTTTGATGGCTTCACTTACATATAAAAGCACTTCCTTGAATGCTTTCTGTTTGCTTCGTAGTTCTTTATTGGTTCTGCAGGGATTTGGGTAATGTTAATAGCTAACCCCTCTTGTAAAGTACTTTCAGGAAGATTAGATAACTTTAGCCGTGGAAAAGTTGCCTTCCAAGCTCTTAAAACATGGATTTTAAGCGGGCTGCCCCTCCCCCTATCGAGGTGGTTTCATCTCTGCCTGTGCTGTTCCAAGGCTCATTCTTCGAAACTGGAAACGGAAGACAGCAAGGTCTCCTCATGTTTGCACACTGGATTAAAATAAACAGTGCCAAAAAAACGAGTTTAATGAGGGTTTTTTTTTTTCACTATAAAAATTTCTGTCTCTCCAGACCTATTTTTATAAAGTTTAGCTTCTTTCAAAATCATGATCATGCTAACTGCAGGTGCAGAAAGCTACACCTCTTCATCAAAGCGCTTCCCACCCCCCTTATAGCTTATAGTTGGTTTTGTTTGTTTGTTTGAGACAGGATTTCTCTGTGTAGTCCTGGCTGTCCTGGAACTCACTCTGTAGTCCAGGCTGGCCTAGAACTCAGAAATCCGCCTGCCTCTGCCTCCCAGGTGCTGGGATTAAAGGCGTGCGCCACCACTGCCCAGCCTAGCTTATAGTTGTTTTAACTAGAGAAAGGCTAATTGAAATACATATAAATAGTAGTAATGTATATCTTCTTATATTTTATTCCAGATACAGTTCTGGAAACTGTCAAGGAATATTAACCTCTAGATTGTTGAAATCCTCTTAGCAGTTTTTCCTTCTGTATTTGTTCCGATTCTGACTCTAGCACCTGCACATATCTTTTTTTTTTTTTTGAGGATTTGGAGCCTTATCTTGTGGTTGTATGTTAGACTTTAACAGAACATTTAGGTACACCATGTCTTCAGGTCTAAACTCTCAGGAAGTATATGTTCTGAAAATATTCTGCCCTTTAAATAGGTGAGTAGGTCGCTTGTTTGGCTTGGTTCAGATTTCAGGTTTTGGTGTTGTGGCTATTATCTTTCTTCCTCGTACTTGACAATGCTCCTTTTCTGTGGCTTTCAGACCAAGCCTATGAAAACATTTTGTTGTTCATTTTGGTGGTTTCTCAAAAGGATATTGTTCTGCAGCTCACATTCTGTCCCCCCATGAAGTCTTATGTTACAGCAGTGACACAGTTTTGCTGTAAGGAATAAATTCCAAAAGTTCATTTTGCACATTTATACTGTCATTAGGGAAGGTATAAAAATTGAGCTCACAGTTCTTATGTAAAATATATTTCTTAAAAATGTCTTCTTATTTAGTGTTGAAGATGAAGCAGTGGATAAGACTATTTTCAAAGACTGTAGCAAGATTGCTTTCTACAGGTAAGTAAATATTTCACCCAGAAAAAAATTCTCGATGGAATTCCCAAATTATTTCCACTAGGCTTTTGAGAACTGAGGGGCTAAGAACATACTCTTTAGGAAATCTAGTATTTACTATTAAATTATTTAAATTGTTTTATTTTAAAAGCCAAAATACTTTTAAATAATTTTCAAATGTGTGTTCTCTCAAAGATAATTGACTTACCTGGTTTGGAACTCACATAGAAAGAAATAGATTAAAATATTACCCCCACCTCTACTTTTCCATCCCAGTTCTCCCTTCAAGTAAGCATATTTATTAATTTCTTATGTATTCTTCTAGTGTTTTTTTTTGTTAACTACATATATTCTTATATCACCTCTTTTCTTATACCTACAAATAAGTTCATATATGCATTATTCTGTGCCCACTCTCTGTCCACTTTGCATTTTAGTCTGGAAAGCTTCCTCTTCAGGACTTGGAGATTTCCCTCTATGCTCACAGTATCCCACTGGGTAGATGCACTATAATTTATTGGGTTCCAGCTCCACTTGCTAGAGCCTTGGGCTATTGTTTCTTCTTAATCTTTTGCTATGAGAGTACCACCATATGGAGAGTTGTGCATGCCATTTCCTATACACACAAGTGATTTGTAAGATGGTTTTCTAGGAGTGGAGCTGGAGATGTTGTTCAGCCATAGAGCACTTCGGGGAGATGGCCATTTTTACTATATTAATCCTGCCAGTCCATAAAACCTACTTGATCATGGTGAATGATCGTTTTGATGTGTTCTTTGATTCAGTTTGAGAAAATTTTATTGAGCATTTTTGCATTGATATTCATAAGGGAAATTGGTCTGAAGTTCTCTTTCTTTGTTGTGTCTTCGTGTGGCTTTGTTATCAGTGTAACTGTGGCTTCATGGAACGAATTGGGTAGTGTTCCTTCTGTTTCTATTTTGTGGAATAGTTTGATTAGTATTGGTATTAGGTCTTCTCTGAAGGCCTGATAGAATTCTGCACTAAAGCCCTCTGGTCCTGGGCTTTTTTTGGTTGGGAGACTTTTAATGACTGCTTCTAATTCTTTAGGGGTTATGGGACTGTTTAGATGGCTTATCTGATCCTGATTTAACTTTGTTGTTTGGTATCTGTCTAGAAAATTGTCCATTTCGTCCAGATTTTCCAGTTTTGTTGAATATAGGCTTTTGTAGTCAGATCTGATGATTTTTTGAATTTCCTCAGTTTCTGTTGTTATATCTCCCTTTTCATTTCTGATTTTGTTAATTTGGATACTGTCTCTGTGCCCTCTGGTTAGTCTGGCTAAGGGTTTATATATCTAGTAGGTTTTCTCAAAGAATCAGCTCCTGATTTTGTTGATTCTTTGTATAGCTCTTTTTGTTTCTGTTGGTTGATTTCAGCCCTGAGTTTGATTATTTCTTGCTGTTTACTCATCTTGGGTGCATTTACTTCTTTTTGTTCTAGAGCTTTCAGGTGTGCTGTCAAGCTGCTAGTGTATGCTCTCTTCAGTTTCTTTTTGGAGGCACTCAGAGCTATGAGTTTTCCTTGTAGCACTGTTTTCATTGTGTCCCATAAGTTTGAGTATGTTGTGCCTTCATTTTCAATAAATTCTAAAAATTCTTTAATTTCTTTCTTTATTTCTTCCTTAACCAAGTTATCATTGAGTAGGGTGTGGTTCAGCTTCCATGTGTATGTGGGCTTTCTGCTGTTTTTGTTGCTATTGAAGACCAGCCTTAGGCCTTGGTGATCTGATAGGATGCATGGGATTATTTCAATCATCTTGTATCTGTTGAGGCCTGTTTTATGACCAATAATATGGTCAATTTTGGAGAAGGTACCATTAAGTGCTGAGAATAAGGTATATTCTTTTGTTTTAGGATGAAATGTTCTATAGATATCTGTTAAATCCATTTGGTCCATAATTTCTGTTAGATTCAGTGTGTCTCTGTTTAGTTTGTGTTTCCAGGATCTGTCCATTGATGAAAGTGGAGTGTTGAAATCTCCCAGTATTGTTGTGTGAGGCGCAATGTGTACTTTGAGCTTTAGTAAAGTTTCTTTTATGAATGTGGGTGCCCTTTCATTTTGAAGCATAGATGTTCAGAATTGAGAGTTTAGATTTTTCCTTTGATGAGTATGAAGTATCCTTCCTTACTTTTTTTGATAACTTTTGGTTGAAAGTTGATTTTATTTGATATTAGAATGGCTTGTTTCTTGGGATCATTTGCTTGGAAAATTGTTTTCTAGCCCTTTACTCTGAGGTAGTGTCTGTCTTTGACACTGAGGTGTGTTTCCTGTATGCAGCAAAATGCTGGGTCCTGTTTACATATCCAGTCAGTTAGTCTATGTCTTTTTATTGGGGAATTGAGTCCATTGATGTTAAGAGATATTAAAGAATAGTGATTGTTGCTTCCTGATATTTTTGATGTTATTTTTATGTTTGTGTGGCTATCTTCTTTTTGGTTTGTCGAAAGAAGATTACTTTCTTGCTTTTCTAGGGTGTAGTTTCCCTCCTTGTATTGGTGTTTTCTATCTATCATCCTTGGTAGGGATGAATTTGTGGAAAGATATTGTGTAAATTTGGTTTTCTACCTGGGAGAAATCCATGGTTTATTTGGTTCAAGAGCCTGATTTATATCTACTTTGGGGTGATTCTGAAACTGAAATCATAAAAAAAAAAAATCATCAAAGTTAATTTTTTGTTTGATTGATTGATTTGAGGTTTTTGTTTTACTTTTTGTTTTGTTTGTTATTTGAGACAATGTCTTATTATGTAGGTAACAACTACCTGCCTGCTTCTACCATATGAGTGCTGGGATTAAAGGTGCTATACCACCACACCCAGCAAAAATTATTTCACATATTTTTAAGTTTCTGTTTCAGTCACTGTCTGTTATAGATAAAGAAAGGATGCCATTTTTAACTCAAAACAGTTACCTTGGGGCTACTATATAATGAATGTTTACTCACCTTGTTAAATTAATAGCCTATACCACATTTCCACTAGACTCTATTGAATTACTACTAAGGGTCCATTTCCTGCAGAGGAGGAGGAAAATTTAAGTTCATAAAAGTTATTTCTCAGATTTGGGCTGGGGAAATGGCTTAGGTGGTAAAGTGCTTGCAAGAAGGCATGAGTTTTATCCCTAGGACCTGCTGTAGAACTATTGTACCAGTCGTGGGTACTTGCCATCCCCAGCACTAGAGAGGCAAAGACATAGAGATCCCTAGGTCTAGCTGACCAGCCAGCCTAGCATACTTGGCCAGCCTTAGTCTAGTGAGAGACACTGACTTAAAAATAAAAAGATGAACAGTACTAAGGAATAATACCTGAGGCTTTTTTTTTTCTGCTCCCCCCACCAACTGTCTCTCATACACACACACACACACACACACAAAAGAAAGTTGCCCCACTTTTCTCAGTAAAGAAGACAGGATGCCATTCTTGAGCAGTATCATGTTGAAATTAGTATTATTTTAACAATAATTTTAATTAGAACTCTAGTAATATCATATTCTTGGTACTTTATAGGAGTACCAATACTGTATGTTGCCAGTCACTTACTGTGATAGTGAATTTGCTGGTATTTACATGATACAGTCCATTAGATACAGATAGTCACAAGCAGTTCTCATATATCTGTATCCTTGTCTTAGTTTGCTTTCAGTTCCTGGGATAAAGACCATGACCAAAAGCAACCTGAGGAGGGAAGGGTTTATTTTCTCTTATAAACTCCCAGTCCATCATTGAGAGCAGTCAGAGCAGGAACTCCATGCAGGAACCTAGAGGCAGGACTTGAAGCAGAGGCCCTGGAGGAGTGCTTCTTCCTGGCTTACTCAGCTACCTTTCATACACCACCTGCAGCATCACCCACTGTGGACTGGTCCGTCCCACATCAGTAAGTTAATCAAGAAGAAGCCCCCACAGACTTTCCTATGGGCCACTCTGATGAAGGCATCGTCTAAGGCTCTCTCTTTTCAAATGTCTCTACTTTGTGCCAAGTTAATAAAACTCACCAGCACAATATTCTCTCTATCTGTAGGCGGCAGAAACAGCAGCTCGCCAAGAATACCACCTACCGGGCTTTGCTAGGCTCAGTCGACACAGAACAGGACAGCACCAGGTTCCAAATCGTCAGTGAAGCAACTAAGGTGAGATGGAAGAAGAATTTGCTTTTGCGTTTAATGGGATTGAATTCTATACATTTCTATGACAGCTAATTTAAACTATGCCTCAGTAGAACTTTGCTAGAGAAGAACTATGATCTTTTTCCACATATATACTGATCCTACATCATTCATTACTTTTTGAGGCGGAGCTGCATGTGGCCGAGCTGACTTCTAACTTGATATTTAACTGAGGTTTCCCTTGACTCCTGATCTTCCTTCCTCTGCCTCCCAGGTGCTGCATTCACACGCATGTACCACGATGCTCACTTGGTCCTACTTTCACAGTGATGCAGATATCGACAGAGTTTGCCTGTGTGCCACGTGTTTTTCTAGATGTTTTACATGTGTTATTTCCTCTTAAGTTGTTTTTATAAAGCACCTAAGATATACAGTGTACAGTCCCCAATTATTAAGTAAGGAAAATGAAATCTAGAAAGACATTTGCCCAGTGTCACATAGGATTTGACAGATCCTATCAAAGATCCATTCATGCTCCAGAACTTTAATATAGAATACAGTTTCTCATGAAGCCTAAACAAGAGGCAGATTCAGCTAATATCCAAATTTAGGCTAGGAAACAGGTAAGAGTATTATGTAGTGGGAAACCTAACACATGAGTCTTCTATGTCCAAGCTATTTGACTAGTATGTCACCATGGTTACTACAAACTAAAAGAATTACTGTGGGATATCTTAAGAACTCTCGTTTACCTTTCAGTTTACCACACTACGATGTATCACAAAGATGGGTCAGTGATACAACTGTTTTGAGCTGGACCAGAAAGCTCAAGCCACCAGATGCTTCACTCTAACTCTTACTTTTAGTACTCCACCACCTTCTAAAAGCATCCTGCGCTTCCAGAACCTCTCAACCCAGTATGAATTAACTTGAGAGGAAACCTAGTTCACTAAGACTGATCTGGGTCCACTAACAGCTACAGACTGACCCCACCATCTCACCATTTCTAGTTCTCAGACATCAACTTTTAACTGAAAGTTGTGTGAAGTCTCCTTGTGACCGCTGCAGCTCCTGTCTTGTAATGATTTAATGTGGAAACTCATCAGAAAACAAAATAAAAATTATCATACAACATTGACAGAAGGTTCTATAAGACCTTAATTTAAAAACTATTAGTATTTAGCAAACTTGACTCCCAATAATTAGAGAGCCCACAAGAGGCTTTCTAGGAATCTCTGAGCTTACTAGTAGATGTCAGGAACTTTCTTGTCTTGGTGGTTGTTGTTGTTGTTGTTTTCTGATGATTTTTTCATGTTCCTTCTTCTCTTCATTGTGTCTGAAACAAATTATAGTGACATAATCTAGAAATAAAATCTTTATTCTTCCTTGGGGAGGCTTGGTGTATAGAACTTCTTGAATAATCTACTATTATAAAGACATTGCAGCAAAGAAAATGAGGCAGAATTATTTCAAATGCCAGTGATAAACCAAAATTAATTCTCAACACAGCTTGACACCAGTGCTGTGAGTGCTGGACTCCTGCTCATGTCTCCTTATGTCACAGCAGATCACTTTTTCTCTTTGGATTCTGAACATTGAGAGGCAGACATAGAATAGTATATAGGTTAATATAAGTTATGAGCTAGTCAGAGAACAGACCTGGCTTATGGCCTAGGCATTTATTCAGAAAAATAAGCCTCTGAGTCTTTAATTGGGAACAGGGACTCTAGTAAAAATCCCATGGTTACAAGAGCCCAACAGAACTGGATGTCCTCCAAAAAGAACACTTTATAGTGCAGAAGGCTCTAGAGGATGGAGTTCCAGGGAAGCAGGAAGTCCATCAAGAAAGAAAAAGTGTCTGAAATGCCAGCTACAAAGCCCCCAAGACTCAGAACTTTGTAAACACTTAAAACCTGCTCCACACTCAGGTACTTGAAAATATCAAAGTTGTGTAGGAATCTTTTTACTCTCAAGCAAATATATATTTTTAAAATTCACCTTGAAATTCTGCCTGACTCCATTTTAATGTCTAAGTGATATGCAAAGTTGAGATAAGTAATAGGGTTGCTTTAATGGACAGTGAAGATGCAGGCAGTAATCTGAGGAGTTGTCTGTACTCTATGGCCATCTCATTGCGTAGGAACAGGACCAAAGGTTATTTCTAGGCTAAGGCAAAGGTATTAAGAAGATTGCACATCAGGTACCAGTGTGGTCCGGAGATTTAAAACAAGCTGCATATGCGTTCCTAATAAGAACAATAGCCTTTTTTCCCTCTCAGGTTCAGAGAAATAGTTCAAAATCTAAGAGGATCATATTCAGCTCACAGCTGCAGTTCTCAAATTGCACTGAAGAGGCAGATTCTAACAAACCCAGAACTCCTGGTGCCTGCCTGCCCAGCTGCCTGCACCCACACTTATATAGCCTAATAATTAACTTCCGAGTTTGACTACTTGTCATGCTTGAAATACAATTCCTTTCTCCAGATCCACTCCTAATAAGCAATTAAGAAACAGTCAAACCTTACAGTCAGTATTGTTTTAGTGTACTTTGGCTACATAACCAAATACCATAGACCAAGTGACTTCAACAGCAGATCTGTCCCTTACTATCCAAGGTACTAGCCCATCCGCCATCTTCCTGGCTTACAAATGGCCACCTTGTATCTCCACATGAGTGAGAGACACAGGCAAAGCAAATTCTGGTCTTTTCTTATAAAGGAAGTAGTTCTATCTTGAGGACTCTCCTCGGGAGCTCTTAAAAGCCTAACATCACATAGAGTTAAAAAAAAATAGTATATGTCTGTAAATATACCAGTAAGTGTTCAATAAAGATACTCTTAGAAGAAAACATCTAGAAGGAAAATGTCCCCTTTTAAATACTGTTCAGGTTTAGTTTTCCCTCCTATTGTTACCATCTTCCTGCCTTGAATGAAAATGTGCTGTGTGTTGAGAAGCAGAGATCTGGTCTTTTAGCATCAACGCAGGGAAATGTATTTTGTCTTCTGTGTCTCTAACAAGGCCGGCAGGACTAACCCTTTGCCTTTAATGCACTTTATATTGCTAATTTTGGTGTTTTCTTCTGATTTGATTAAATCTTTGTGAGCATTTTTACTTTCTTTTGCAGCCTGTTAGCATAGTTTCATCAGAGAAACTTCTAGCAGCTTCTTTGAGGATCCAAGTATATCTCTAAGCATCTCCATGAAGTTACTCCTTGCTTCTTCATCTAAGTGAAATTAAAATGAGACTTTCCCAAGTAGCCACCTCCTCAGCAGATGGGACACAGCTACATTCTAGCAAGCACTGTTCATTCTGAGTGGCCAACAAGCGTTAATTGGGAAATTGTCAAACAGAGCTGTACCTGGGCAGGCTAATTGCTCTTGGGAAATGGGCTAAAAACTAGCACAAGGTCACCATTCTTCTCTGTAGAGAATCCATGCTTGCAGTTATCCCAAACAGCTGGCTGGGGGCTCTGTCATTCTATCTGAACAGGCACAGGGGCAGCTGCCTTAGCCTTGATAGCCCTGCGTGCCAGAGATTTGTAAGTTGGATTTCCAAATTCAGTGGTTTATGGCTCTCAGATCTGAGAACTACAGCTATGGTTCTAAGCCTTCAAAGCTGGTATACAGAGCAGAGACTTAGTATCACTGGTTTTTGAGTTCTAACACTAATTAGTTAGAGTTATACCTCCTGAGCTGAGCTTCAGGACCTCTGACTTTCTAACTCTTGGCTGTTCTCTCCAAACCTTCTACAGACCTCAACCCTCAACTCTCGTCTTCAAGCCCCCACAGCCTCTCATCTATGCGGCATCACCTCTTACAGACTCTTCTGCTAGTCACTCTTAGACTCTTGTCCTGCCTTTACAGTTACAGTTCAGAGCTTCAGGCACTGGGGCCTTTAGTTCGCAGTGGCTCTCAGCCTGCTCTGGGCTTTACACCTCCAGACTTGAACATCACAAGTCTTACTGCTTTCTTTAGAGCCTCAGAACCCCCTGGTGTTGCAGCTCTGAGCTTTAAGTATCGGAACTCTAAAGACTCCTGATGACTCTAGAATTTTTCAGCCACATCTCTGTTGTCACTGCTGATACCGGAGCTTGAAGCCCTAGGTTTTCTTTTAATTTGGTTTTGGTTTGTTTTTAAAAATAGCATCCCTAATTCCAGGCTGCCCTTGAACTAGTTAAGTAGTTATGGATGACTTTGAATTTCTTAATCTTTGTGTCTCTATGTTCCAAGTTCTTGGATTATGGGTATATACTACCACTGATCTTAAATTTTCAGACAGTCTTTGTAGAAACCAGCCTTGCTTCACACTTACTATGTAACCTGAGGGGAACTTATGGTCCTCCTGTCTCTTAAGTGTTGGGATTACAAATATGAATTGAGCTTTCTATGCAACCAGCTAAACTTGTTCTACCTCTGAGAAGGGCCACAAAGTAAACACAATATTCTGGAAACTGCTTTACTAGAGCCTAAAGTTGCAACACAAGAGTGTGTGGGTCTGAGACTAATGTAAAAGAGAAGCACACTCCTGCATTCCTGGCACTTAGAAGGTGAAGGAACAAGAATGAGGAGTTTATCCTTAGCTACATAGCAAGTCTAAAACCAGCCTAGACTACATGAAACAACCTAAGAAATAAGAAAATAACATACTGTAATATGCAAACAAATAAACTGAAAAACAACTTAATTTACATCTCAAAAAGGAGTCTGGCGGCGTGCTTGGGCTCTGATGGTAATTCCATTGATAGCAGTTTCCATTCCCACCAGGGAAAGGTGTTGAATAAGCACGGCCCAGAGCTTTTTGCTGAGTGACTAGGGGAGATACCCTCCTGACCTAACTGAGGACTGCTATTACAAGTTCTACAGCAGCCCTCCAGAGAAGCTGTAGGCAAGCTCATCTGGTGGCCATCAAGGCTTGTCAAAGCTCAAGTGAAGGGCTACACACCAGAGCAAGGCCCCTCGAGGCAGAAGTATGTGGGGTCAGCCGCATCTTGGTGTGGTGTTCTCTGCAGCTAGACCATAGTTCTCATGAAGCCTTTCATGAACTAACTGTTCAGGACAGCTGCTGTACCATGGTAACAACTGCCAAAGGAAGAAATGTCCAGCTTAAGTTTATGGGCAGTTGGCTACAAGGGAAAGATTAGACAGTTGTCAACCAAAGGTTCAAAACTGGACCACCCAGCAACTCACTTAGCTTATTTAAAGAACCCCCCCATAAGAGGGTGCTACAGCAAAGGCCCACTGTTTACATTTTTCTGGTTTTTTTTTTTGTTCTGTTTACATTTCTTAACATTATTTGACCATATTTAACTCAGACAGAAAACATTAAGAAAAATGGGATCCCAGGGCCATCTGGGGAGAAAAAGCTTCAGTTGAAAGACTGTATCCATCAAATTAGCCTGTTTTGCGAGGCATTTTCTTTTTTGTTTTTTGTTTTTTCGAGACAGGGTTTCTCTGTATAGCCCTGGCTGTCCTGGAACTCATTCTGTAGACCATGCTAGCCTCGGCATTTTCGTAATTAATGATTGATGTAGGAGAACTCAGCTATTTGCTATTTATGGGTGATACTATCCCTGGCCAGGTGGTTTTTGTGGGACAAAAATGGGGTCCCACATCTGCTCAGGGTTAAGCAGGAAATCTGACTGCGCAGACCTCACGGACCACCGGGCAGGCATCAGACTGAAGGAAGCCACAGGACCCAGCTCCAGGGGTGAGGAATAGGCAGTCTGGGGTTCCCAATTCTGGGGTCCCCGGGCCTGTATGGAAGCCAGGGACAACAGGTTCTCACTCTCAGATATCCCAGATGCCCCTGTATGTCTCAGAAGAGCTGAGAGCAGAGTGGGGTCCATCGGGCGGACTCTGGTCTGGCCGGAAGGGGAAAGGGTAGGAGGAGAGAGCTCTGACAGGTTACTGCAGGGACAAGAGTCCTTGTCTTGCTCCGGTGGGTGGCTTGGCTCGGCTGGCAGCCATGGCTGGAGAGCAGGGAGGCCTCTGGACAGGAGGTTAGACACGTGGCTCGTTAGACCTGCTCCATTGCTCCAGCACGACAGATCCCAATGAGAAGAGACAGTCCATGGTTTTAAGACATTTATTGTAGAAAGGCAGAGAGAGAAGAGTAGGGAAGCAGAGGCTGGCCATGGCCACATGGAGAGAGGGGTAAGGGAAGGCAGAGAGAGGGGGAACAAGGGAGCAAGAGAAAGAACAAGAGAATAAGAGGTAAGAGAGCAAGAGAGGGAGGAGTGGACAAACAGCCCCTTTTATAGTGGGCTGGGTTATCCTGCCCATTGCCAGGTAACTGTGGGGAAGAGCATACTTGGCTGTTGGCAGGTAACTGTGGGTGTGGAGTCAAGACAGAATACCAGGAGCTTGGGGCATTGCCTACACCTCTCTGCAGGGGGCTGTGGGAGACTGTAGCTGGAACAGGAGCTAGGGTCCCAGGAGGTATGGCAGAACACCTATCTGTCCCTTAGGGTCACTGGGGTTCCAGGCCTGTGCTTGACTGGGGACCAGGCTGTCTGTGCACAGTTTACCACCCCACAGTTTTGAACTGTAAAAAAAGGTAGCTGAGTGTCATAGAGTTTTACTGCTGTGAACAGACACCATGACCAAGGCAAGTCTTATAAAAGATAACAATTAATTGGATCTGGCTTACAGGTCCAGAGGTTCAGTCTACTATCTATTATCATCAAGGTGGGAGCAGGGCAGGCATGATGCAAGCAGAGCTAAGAGTTCTACATCTTCATCTGAAGGCTGCTAGTGGAAGACTGACTGCCAGGCAGCTAGAATGAGGGTCTTAAGCCCACACCCATAGTGACACTCCTACTCCAAGGAGGCCACATCTCCTAGTAGTGCCAGGCATATACAAACCAACACACTGAGCAAGCCATGAAGAGCAAGCCAGTAAGCAATGCTCCATGGCATCTGCATCAGCTCCTTCCTTGAGTTCCTTCTCTGACCTTCATGGTAGACTGTAAGATACAGTGTGAAATAAACTCTTCTCTTCCCAAGTTGCTTCAAGTAATAGTGCTTATCACAACAATAAAATCTTATTCTCCCACAAATTCCAATTCCTGAGGGCCCTGTTTCAGTCCCTCCTCCCTGAGAGAGACTTCCCAGAGCCTTCGCCTGGCACACATTGGTATTCCTATTCCTGTTTTGCCACCAACTCTGTATTTGCACTTTTATCTCAGTTTTATATAAATTGCGTGTTGGTTTCATCTTCAGTGATCACAATATTAAATGTAAAGTAAATGTTAGTTGAATTTAAAAGGACCATGAAAATACATGTCTAGCTTGGGAGAGACTAGATAGTCTGAGTTTCAGCTCTGTTTTTATCTGGGCCTTTTCAAATGGTAGGATTCTGATGGCGTACTCAAGACAACTCAGATATGTGAGTAAGTGAGCACATAAGCAGTCCTTACAGTCAGTTCTATAACAGCCTGTCTTAGAGTAACTATGACTGCACCTGCAGCCACAGCACTAGCTGCTTGCTCTTCACGGTGTTCCTGAAACTGTGTCCTGACTGCTGTCTGTAGTCCTAGATGCAAGGTTCCTGTCGTGAGGCTTTTCAGCTGCTGGCTGGTGTTTTCAGTGCTACCTGTCTTCTGCTCCCCCACATCCCGTCATTCACACCACATCACATGGCCTTTCCCGATGAGCCTATGTCAATAGCGGATGTAATAACCATGTAGGTGCCCGTGTGTAACCAGCGCTCAGCAGTGCGCGTCACAACAACCTTGCAGTAGAGCAGTGTAATATGGTACAGTTGTATAAAACCTATCTTACAGTTATCTGATCTAGATGCTTCATTTTGTGACTCAGACCCAGCCATTTCTGTGTTTGTGGGGTTCACGTTGTTTCAAGTTTTACTTTTCAGGTTTACTCTCTTCATGCTTTTACACTGTTCCCATCCCTCTTGTAGGACATTTTTACCTAAATTTCCCAGCCCCTTGAGAAAGTTCCCTAGAAACCTATTATTATTCCTGACTGTAAAAGACCTGTTTATAGTTCAATAAGCCTCAAAGATCATCAATCTTCTCAGTTCTTTCCCTGGGTTCTTTCATCTTTCATTTGGCTGGAGCCTGGTTACACTGAATTTAACACTCAAATTCTTAGCACGTCTGAACCTGGTCATATGTCTCAATTTTTTCAAGTCTGATTGCAGTTTATTCGGTTTGATTATTAATAAAGGCCCCATTCACTCTAAAGGTCCTGGTTTGGACAACCATATGTTTACCTAGCCACAGACACAGAGATGAGATTTCTTGTTCTACAGCCATAACCAAGCAAGAAGAGGCATAAATTCATTTTATTGTCCACATTCACCAATTTGCTTGGCCTATAATAATTTATACAAATGCTTTCTAGTTATTGTAATTTGATTACTAGAATAGGTTATGACTGAGGTAACCTGTTGAAGTTGATCTCACATCTCTACTCCCAGATTCCTCTCGTGGCTGAAGTTTATGGTATAGAGAAGGACATTTTCAGACTTAAGATCAATGAAGAAACTCCATTGAAACCAAGGTATGAAGTTCCTGATGTCGTCAGCAGCAAGCTAGGAACTGTCAGGTGAGCCTCTGAGCAGGGTCTGTTACGCACAGCCTTGTTCTTTTCATCCTACCTTGGGTGGATTCCTTAGGCACCCCTATTTTGTCTGCTCAAAGTTATAATCAGTTACTAGGTATAGTCAATCATTTGGGGATTTCTATATTACTGATTCTGCTTTCTCTAACTCCCATCCCAAAATCATTTTGTACCTCCAAGTGAGGAGAGACAGAACTTCGGGCCTGCTCTGTTTCTCACAACAATAGTAGCTTATTCAGCAGAGTTTGGAACTAAGTGGAAGTAAAGCTATTTAATTTGCTCCCCTGGATTAGTACCATGACTCAAGAGATCCAATACACTAGCTCCCAGAGTCATTTACACAGTCAGGCAGACTCACTTTTAATTAAGGATAGTCTCAGAAGCCTAACACTTAATTTTATTTAGAGCCAGAGGTTAATTAATTATCAATGTTTAGGTAAAAAAATGAAATCTCTTGGGGGCCAAAGCATTTTCAAGTACTTGTAAGATTTCCATGGCAGGGGGGTGGGGGGAGGTTTCCATCAGCTCTCCCCAGGCACTCAGGTAAAACACTATCGGCATTGCCTGGTGATTTCTGTTGGTTGGTCTCTGAAAGAATTTAAGGCTAAGACAGATGCTTTAATTTTCTCTATATCCCTACCATGAGTTTATGTAAGTTATTTTATTGACCATGAAATCATATGGTCAATAGATAGCAAAGATTATATAAATATTGTGTAGTAAATATCGCCTTCAGTCTCAACTACTTTCTAGGGAATCTTCAGCTACAAAAATAACTGAAATGCCAAAAACAGCCTTTTACCCTCTCCCAGACTCCTTTGTAACCAGAGTTCTGATATATTAATAGAGATGTATCAAAGTGAGAATTAAATTAAAATGAGAACATGCTAGTGGGCCTTAATAAAGCATGACTGCTATCCCTATAAGATGAGGAAACTGGGGACGCATCCACAAGGACACTTACAATGACAAGCAACCATCTGCAGGTCTTACAAGAAGCCAACCAGCTAATACCCCAGATTTCCAGAACTATGAGTAAGTAAATTGCTATTTCAATGCCTATGGCCATTTGTTATGATAACCCAGCAAACGGTTACAACTAAGAATGAACCATGGCTTTCTGTATTCCTGCATAAGTTATTCTTGGTCATCAACTGAAATAAGAAGCTTACCAAGCAAACCAAGTGGTGGAGATGTAGCACAGTGTGACTGTCACTCAGAATTCAAAACTCAGAGGTGGCCTGACTGCCAGCAGCCTTTCTGAAGCCTTTAATGACATAAAACAACAGCCTCAGGGTTTGAAATTCTGAACTCACAACATTGTTAGAAAACGAATTAGTCTCTGACAATTTCGTATCTTATATAGCTACAGAATCCCTGTGGCTACAAATAGGACTTAGAGTATCAAACTGCAGATTGCTGAGTTAGATTGTAGGCTGAGTTCCCAGTCCCCTCAGATCTGTGATTTGGGGCATTTGCTGAAAAAAGTTTTTAATGCTTGCATGTGAGATGATTTGGATAATTCTCAATCCCCAAACTTCCAAATTCCAATGAGCCTGAGCCTTCCTCTCCCTGCTACTTCTGTGAATGTTTTTTCTTATGTGTTCTTACACTACACTATGTGGTTTCCTGAAGAGGACAGACAATGGTGTCAGACCCCCTGGAGCTGGAGTTACAGGCAGATGTGAATCCTCTGCAGTAGAAGCACTCACTCTTAACCACCGAGCCACCTCTCTGTCACCTTCCTACTCCTGAGAGAGTTGGCCCTGCCCTGCCTGAGCACACCAGACTTTGCAAAGGGATTTCCATGTTCCTTATACTTTTATGTAACAGCCTTCACTGCCTCCCAACCTTTTGTCAGATCCTAACTAGTCCAGAAAGCCTTTTATAACCAAGCTTATGAGAAGACTCATGCCTGCCTAAAGAAGTATAGGATTGTCATAGTGTCAGTGAGATGGCTCACCAAACAGTTGCTGCCTCTAAGTCTGTGGCACATACAGACCCCTCCACATACCCTTATATGACACACAAAATAAAATTTTAAGATGCAATTTTAAAATTAAAAATAAATAGGAATATTCAGATTCTGTGTGCTCAAGTATTACTAGACATTACAGGCAGAATTGATGATGACCATTTCTTTGTGTGTCTAACCTGTACCAGTTGCTTCGCATGCATGATTTCACTTAATTTCCCCCAAAACTCTATTAGCTTTTAATTTTATTATTTGTACTTTATAGCTAAAAAATTCGACCTAGAATGAATGGTTGAGTAAGTTTGTTGCCTGTCATTATGAAGTATATGGTATATAGTATATAGATCTGTCTACGCTCTTTTTTCACTGTCCATGATGGCTCCTTACTGTAGGCCTTTCTAGTTCTGTCACAGGAAGATTGTCTGCTGATCAACCCTCAACATCACATGGAATCATGTAAACCTGTAGCACTTGATTTTTCTCTTCCCATTTTATTTTGCAGGCTGGTCTGCACAGGGGACACAGGCAGCCTGATACTGACAGATAGAAAAGGAGATCTGAAATGTCATATTTCAGCAAACCCATTCAAGATCGATTTGGTGTCTAAGAACGAGGTTGTGGTCAGCATCAACTCCCTGGGCCAGTTATACTTTGAGCACCTACAGGTTCCTCACAAGCAGAGGTATTTGTATAGATTACTTGGCCCTTAAGACCTACCTTAACAAAGCCTGTCTGAATACAGCTGCCTTGGACTCAGGTCTTCACACTTGCACAGCAGACGCCTTACTGGCTAAGCTTTCTCCCCTTTCCCGCCAAAAAGACTTTAAGGGTGGCTGAAGAACTTATGCACTAACATATTTGTTGTGCTATTTTTACTGTTTCTCCATTAAAAAAAAAAAAAAAAAAAAAAAAAGGAGCTGAACGTGATGGTTGAAATAAGATGTCCCCATGGTTCAGGCATGTGGATGCTTGGTCCCCAGTAGGTGTTGCTGTTTGGGGAGACTCAGGAGGTGTGGCCTTGCTAGAAGTATATCTCTGGAACCAGGCTTTGAGAGACAGACACCAGTCCCAGTTTACTTTCTGCTTCCTGCTTGTGGTTGCAGATGTAGCCTTCGGCTCCTGTTCTAGCCACCATCTCTTCCTCCACTCCACCATCATGGACTCTCACCCCTCTGGAATCCTAAGCCCAAATAAGATTTCCCTGCTGTGAGTTGCCTTGGTCATCGTGTTTTGTCACAGCAACAGAAAAGTAACAGATAGGAAGAGTATTTATAAGATAAAGACAGAGTAGATCAGGATTTTTGGTATTTAAATTTTCCTCCTTTTTATTACTTTTTAATTTTCCCACAATGAGCATATACTACTTTTATGATACTTAGTAAGATTTTCCAATGCAAACATTTCAAAAATAAAAATAAGTTGCATCTTAAAAAAAAATCATCATGTGGAAATAAATGATGCAATTTTTTTTCACTTACTCTGATGATAGAAATAGCAAGTACAGGGCTGGAGAGATGGCTCAGAGGTTAAGAGCACCGACTGCTCTTCCAGAGGTCCTGAGTTCAATTCCCAGCAACCACTTGGTGGCTCGCAACCATCTGTAATGAGATCAGGCTCCCTTTTCAGGAGTGTCTGAAGACAGCTACTTACATATAAATAAATAAATTAATTAAAAAAAAAAGAAATAGCAAGTACAGGCTGTCAGGTTTTCAAACAACCCTTGGTGAGAATGGGAGAAGCATCTCTTCAGACTTCTGCAATCTTAGCAGCAAGCCCCTTTGCCCACTGAGCCATCTCACTGCCCCTACTTGCCTTTCCTTCTCTTTTTATTGAGACAGAGCCTTGAAGTTACTTTGCAGGCTATGGTGACCTTGAATTTCTGATATCCTGCCTTAGCCCTCTAAGTCCCTGGATTACAGTCATGTGTCACCATGCCTGGTCTATAATGATGTCATATTTAATAAATTAAAGGATAGGATTTATAAAGATTTGGAAATGAAACATCCTTCTCACTGCATTAAATACTGCCAGTCTTCCCATTGAGTGAAACAATGTTGTCTGTGTTTAAAACAGAGCTACCAAAGGAAATGGGCAAAATCCACCAGCTGACACCTCTCAGGTAATGAGATCTAGCCACTTCCTTTTGATCTTCTTTAACACTCCAGTCTGTAAGCAAGTAGTGGATCCTACTCCCCTCTTCTGCAGAAGGGTGCTCGGTCAATGTGCTCTTGTCTCTAAAGGGTCACTTGTCCTAGTCTTTCACTTATCTTAACATCTCAGTCCTTGTGAATGTGCGTGCGCATCACATGTGGAAGCTAGAATAAGTATCAGGTGCCTCTCCAATTATTCTCTTAGTTTCTATTACACTTTGTTGACATGTATCTGTGTGTGTGTGTGTGCGTGCGCACGTGTGTGTGTGTACTGTATCCATATGTTTCTTTTATGAGGACGAAGGGACACAAAGTGAAAAGAGTCAGGTAAAATGCTAAAGAGCTAGGCAGGCTGTTCCATGGAAAGACTAGCAGTGTTCTTTTACTTAACAAAATCTGTTGAAGACCATCTCCTGGCAGCCTGTCTGGGGATCGCCTGTCTGCCCCCCATGTGTACCCCGATATGTCTACCTCACATTTACATGGATGCTGAGGGTCGAACGCCAGTCCTCACACTTGAGCAGCAAGCACGCTACCACTGAAATGTCTCCCCAGGATTCTGTGGCATAGGCTGATCCGAAACCCACTATGTAGCCCAGGCTGGCCTCCAACTCACAGCAATCCTCCTGCCTCAGCCTCCTGAGTGCTGAGGTTATGTGTATTCACCACCACACCTGACTAGAAATCATTCTTCATCCACAGCCACTCAGCTCCTCACAGAGTCTTGACAGTAGCTGTGGCCTTTTGCAATGATGAAAGTATTTCTGGTAACCTGAGGACTAAGTCTTCTCTTTCTTAAGACTCATCTGTACAGATGGACGTGGGAAGATACGGCGTGATTGTATATAGGATTTCGATGACACACCAAGCCCATTTTGGGGAGATAGCTCATTAGATCACTTGAGTGGCCGTTTTGAGACACAGATCGTATCTATCACAAAAAGCTTATTAACATTACAAACCATATCTATAGGAATGTGAGAGATTCCACAGACTCTAAAGCCCATGCCTGGCCCCAGGTGAGCATAGTCTCTACCTGGGTCATTCAGATGTGACTTCAAAGAAGCATGAGATTGCTTTACAGAATCTAGAATTGGACAAATAATTCATTTTCAAGAAAAATTTCTTTCACACATAGTTTATTTATTTGTTCTCATTCTTAGGTAAAATTGAGAAAG
>NW_022196897.1:105616425-105635487 GCF_008632895.1 Mastomys coucha
TTTTCAAGACAGGATTTCTCTGTATAGCCCAGGCTGTCCTGGAACTCACTCTGTAGACCAGGCTGGCCTCGAACTCAGAAATCTGCCGGCCTCTGCCTCCCAAGTGCTAGGATTTAAAGGCATGCACCACCACTGCCCAGCAAGGCTGTTCTATTCATTAAGTCCATTTGTATTTGGTGGTAAGCCTTCTTTGTGTTTCAGAGATGGAGATGCATACCGTCTTTATAATCTGGATGTCTATGGATACCAAGTGCATGACAAAATGGGCATATATGGTTCAGTGCCTTATCTGTTGGCCCACAAACAGGGCAGGACGGTAGGCATTTTCTGGCTGAATGCTTCAGAAACACTCGTGGAGATCAACACAGAGCCGGCAGTTGAGGTGAGCGGTGGAATGCGGCTGCATGCCGGACTTTCCGCACGGCAGTCTGAACCCTTTCCTTTACAGGAGCGTTTTCCTGTACCAAGAGCTTTGCAATGTAAGCAGCAAATGTCAGCAGGAGCTACTAAACTTAGACTGATTCACTTAGACCTGGGTGCTACAGGTCACAGTGAAATGTCTCAGCTTTTCATTACACCCTTTCCAGTACGCACTGACCCAAATGGGCCCAGCTGCTGCCAAACAAAAGGTCAGGTGCCGAACTGATGTGCACTGGATGTCAGAGAGTGGGATCATTGACGTTTTTCTGCTGACAGGACCTACACCTGCTGACGTCTTCAAGCAGTACTCATATATCACAGGTACAAGCACTCTTCATTCTGTTAGCTGTCCTCTATCTCGTCACTGAAATTAATATCTGTTTTACATTATGTAGAAATCACAAACAATGTCTCTAAGCGTTTTAAGTAGCAACCATTTTTTTCTGTCTTCATTACATCCAGACAAGGTAAATAGGCCTCTAGAAGAGTGGGTCTCAACCCCTTTGGGGAAAGTCACATGTCAGATAGCCTGCATATCAAATATTTACATTAAGATTCATAACAGCAGCACAATTACTGTTATGAGGTAGCAACAAAATAATTTTATGATTGAGAGTCATCACAACATGAGAACTGTATTAAAGTGTCGCAGTGTCAGGATGGTTGAAAACCACTGTGCTAGACTGTCCCTTCTCTAATCCCTAGCCCTTGTCATAAGCCTGTTTGAAACTTTAGTCTCTGAGAATAATTCTGTGTAGCTAGGGAGTATTCTGTCCTGAACTTCTGAATGGTTCTTTTCTGTTAAGATATACTACCAGCTTTAACAATGAAACACTTGTTCTTTAAGAGATCAAAGGCTGAGGCCAGTAAAATGGCTCAGTGAGTAGAGGCCCTGGCCACCAGGCCTGAAGCCCTGTGTTTGATCGCAGGAACCCACATGGTAGATAGAGAACTAACTCCTACCAGTCATCTCTATGTATGCATGTACACACACACATGCACACATGTACACACATGCACACACATACATACATGCACACACGCACAGGCTAAATAAATGCAAATACATATGCTTTACTCCTTGTAGAGATAAGCCATCTTTTTCCTACTTTCACCCTAGGCTGGTAATTGGATCAGCTAGATTTCCTCAGAATTCAAAGGAGTTTCTCTCTTGTCCCCTGTCTTCTTGCTCCAAAACCACTAGTATTCCTATGCACATGATTTCTCTTTTCGCACTGAACTATTCTCCTTATCACAACTATTCTGAAATCTTACAACAAGTTCGCTTGATGCATTCCTGTCCTGAGGGTGAGACGTGGACACGTCCAGTCTGAGTGTCCTTCAGTCTGGCAAACTGTCTCTACTGTCCCTTTCGTAGTTTCCCATCCTTGTTTTCCTACCCGTTTTCTTTTTGCCTTGTGTCTGAGAAATTTTCTCCCTCTTATCTCCCAGGCCTTCCATTACTGACATGTTTCTGATGTTCAGAACATTCCTATCTATGACTTTTCCATGTACTCTTTGTTCTCTGAAGTCCTAGTCTAGTTTTATGTTGTCCTGCTCTGCTGTATGATTCTTTTATCTTTTTGTACTTCTAGAGATACTGATGATAATGTTTAATTTATTTTTATTGTAAAATTGCATATATATCTATGAGACAAAGTGCCAGCAGGGTCCAGAAGAAGGTGTCTGAGCACCTGGAGCTAGAGTTACAAGTGGTTATAAGCCACTGGACATGTGGCTCTTCAGGAAAGCCTTGGTGCCTGGATGAGTCTGGTATCCTAGCACATAAGGAGCATGTGCCTGTCTTCAAGGTTTCTAAAGCAAGGATGGGCTCCTCTTCTTTGTGCCCTCCTCTCACTCTCCTTGTGGTTCAGCAGACACCACCCCTCCCTTATGTCCCACCCTCCAGATCTTTGTTGGAACCTACTTCCCTTTGGTTTGCTCTTTTTTTTTCTGAAGTTGCTTTGTTGTAGTAATTTTCATGAGTTGGTTCTCTTCTCCCACCAGTTGGGGCCCAGGAACTGAACTCAGGTCATCAGGCTTAGTGGTAAGGACCTTTACCTACTGAGCTATCTCACTGGCCTCATCTTTTTAAAAAGCAGGGCCTCGTATCTCAGGCTGGTCTTGAACCTTCTGTGTAGACAAGGATGACTTTGGACTTCTGATTCCTCTACCTCTACCTCTCCCAAGTGCTAGGATTACAGGCATACATCACCTCTGGTTTTATAGGGTGCTGTGAATTTTGAACCTAGAGTTTTGTGCATAGGCAAGTGCTCTACCACTTGAGCTGCATCCATAGCCTGATTTTGCCATTTGATGTTTTCTTTCATTAAAAAAGTATGGGAAGAATTCTGAGTTTGACATATAGGGCTCTTTATAAACTGGGCCTTTCTAGTTTTGGCTTCTCTTAGCCTCTCTCACTGTCACCCTGCAGTATTTATTTTCTCTAAGACTACATGTTCTTCCTTGCCTATCTCTGTTCTCAAGCTCTACCTTGTTTCCCTGCCTGGCATCCTCCTACTTATTATTCAAGGCCACTACTCTTCTCACCTGCCTTGAGAAGTGTCTAAAGATCTCACATTACTCTGGAAGCAGAATGTATGTGTTCCCACAGCACTAGACTGGCAACTTTATCATAATAGTTATACCTCAGGTCAGCATTTATTTATTATATACCTACCCCATCACCCTAATTGCCAAGTTCTTATATTAATATTCTACATAGTGTCAAGCTCAGTGCCTATAGCCTGTAGAGACTGGGGAGATGGCTACTGATTGAATAACATTAGTGGTCTCCATTGTCATCTTCATTGTAGGCACACAAGCCATGCC
Organism: Mastomys coucha; assembly: GCF_008632895.1. Classification (NCBI taxonomy): domain Eukaryota; kingdom Metazoa; phylum Chordata; class Mammalia; order Rodentia; family Muridae; genus Mastomys; species Mastomys coucha. The sequence continues at coordinate 105,619,678 of NW_022196897.1, forward strand.
CCCTCTTTTTTCCTTGGGGTACCACCAGTGTCGCTGGAACTATGAAGATGAACAAGATGTGAAGGCAGTAGATGCAGGGTTTGATGAGCATGACATTCCATATGACGTCATGTGGCTGGATATAGAGCACACCGAGGACAAGAAGTACTTTACCTGGGACAAAAAGAGGTTCGCAAACCCCAAAAGGATGCAAGAGCTGCTCAGGAGCAAAAAACGCAAGGTGAAGTCAGCCTGATGTCTAAATTTTTTTGATCCCAAAACTTAAAGGGTGGAAAGAGATGTCTGATCTCCTGGGACTAGAGCTACCGCCTGGGTACTGAGGGTTGAACCCAGGTTGCTATAAGAGCAGCCAGTGATCTTAGCAGCAAAGCTGTTCTCCATCTCCCATTTCTTGAGACCTTTCAATGTTCAAGATGCTGTGCTAGTGCTCTGGGGGTCTTTGAGTAGGTGAGGAAAGGCAAGCATATGCAACTGTAATACAAAACAGAGACGTAAACAGGAGTGGATGGCAGATGACAACATGCTCCGTAACTCAGCAACTACAAAACTCCCAACACTTAGAGAACCAACACAGGATTTGAATAGATGATAGTCCACAAAGAAGATATTCAAGTAAAGATGACCAAGAAGCACATGAAAAGATACTCTCTTTCTACCTAATGGAACTTGGGTTCCAGGGATCAAACTCAGATCTTCCTCGTTGACAGCAAGCACCTTTAGCTTCTGAGCCATCCATCAGCCTTGTTTAGATGGTGTTACTGTTTTGATGTTTTGGTTTGGTTTTACCATGTCATTTTCATGGTTTCTGTGGTTTGGTAGGGGTAGGGGTTGAGCATGTGCCTATAGAAGCCTTGTGTCATTTCCTAGTCACAAACTTTCCTTTTTCTTTCTTGTGAGACATGGCCTCTCACTGACATGACTGGCCATAGAACCCCAGAGGCCATACACCTGCCTCCATCTTCCCAGTGCTGGGATTACAAACACATGCACCAAGCCTGGCTTCTTTACATGGGTTCTGGGCTCAAACTCAGGTCCTAATGCCTGCAAGGACCTGACTTGACTAAGTTACCTCTCCAGGCCTCTTCTTGATTTCTTTTCATCAGTGTCATCTTTGCCCTAAATCCTTAGGGAGTTAGGACCTTACCCATTTCATCCTTTCATATAGCACCTGGTGCCACAGACAGATAAAAGATTAGCAAATATCATCTTAAAGACATGTATGGCTGCTGAAATGACTCAGTGGGTAAGGCCACTTTGCCACCAAGTCTGAGAACCTGAGTTCAAACTCCAGAACACACCTGTGGCAGGAGAGATCCAACTTCAAACATATATACACAGAGACATGCACACAATAGATAAGTAAGTAAATAAATAAATAAATAAATAAATAAATAAATGTAAAATAATAATATAATGATAAATTGTGGTAATTATAACAGGATTCACCTAGATTGAATAACAAGTTTTGAATGAAATGTTACAGAGATTTACAAATGTCCAAAATTTTCAATGAGTTGTAGTTTCTGAGTTAAACTCAACCTCCCAGACTATGGAAAAAACACCTAAATGAAAATAAGTCTCATAAAACTGACATGGTCCTAAAATCTGTCCTGACAGCTTGTGGTTATCAGTGACCCCCACATCAAGGTGGATCCTGACTACACAGTCTATGCTCAAGCCAAAGAACAGGGCTTCTTTGTGAAGAATCCAGAGGGTGGCAACTTCGAAGGAGTATGTTGGCCTGGTATGGTATCACTTATTTCCACTCAACTAATGAAAGATTAGTTCACTAATGAATGACATTCTCATTCCTCGCAGGCATCTTTTTCTTCCAGCCACATCTGTAGCACCTTTAAGGGAGCCATACCACTGCCTTCTTTGATATCTTTCCTAACACCTCATGCGTGCTTTGAGCTACAAATGCGCTTATCAGTCAGTGATCAGATAGACGAGAGAATGAAAAATAAGCAAACAAGCTCATCTCCATGGCAGGTTATTTCTCTGAGGTCAGAAGCAAGGAATGAGGAAAGCAAGGGGGGGAGGGCAGTGTCTGGTGGGCTCTCCCCTGGGATTGTTCTTTGTCCTTTTAGCCCACAGTTTTAACGTTCAGATTTTCATGAGTGGCCTCTGTGCCTGTAGAACTCTAGATGCAAAAGCTAAGGTAAAGCCTCATTAGAAATTCTCCAAAGACTAAAAGAATTCACCAGTGTGTCATAAATCCAAGTGTTGTAAAGAAGCCTGTGTCTTCCTTTTTCCCCCTGAACCATTTGAAGAAGTCTGTGTGCTCTTTAAAAGCTGGAGTCTCTGCAAGGGATTTGGCATCCTTGCTTGGCCTTTCTCAGGCCATTAGTGAAGGACAGGCTCCATCCCCATACTTGTTCCTTGCCATGCCCATGTGTAGTGTGATTTATTTTGTGTGTCTGACCCTTTAAAGATCCCCAGCTGCTAGTCATGAAGTGGATGACTATAGCCATATTTAGCTAAGGATTGTTGTCTACACTGCTCTGTTTTCTAATCTTCTAATCAATGATGCCCACTTTAATAGAACTATTTGACCCTATGACTTTCAGTGTCTGTTGCCTCTTGGACTTCTGGGAACAGGAGAGGATATAAAAAGCCAACAGAAGTTGAGCCGGGCAGTGGTGGCACATGCCTTTAATCCCAACACTTGGGAGGCAGAGACAGGTGGATTTCTGAGTTCGAGGCCAGCCTGGTCTACAAAGTGAGTTCCAGGACAGCCAGGGCTACACAGAGAAACCCTGTCTTGAAAAACCAAAAAAAAAAGAAAGAAAGAAAGAAAGAAAGAAAGAAAGAAAGAAAGAAAGAAAGAAAGAAAGAAAAAAAAAAGCCAACAGAGGTTGAAAGAAAGAGTAGGGTGGGTCGCACAAGGGTAGAGTCAGAGAGTAGAGTTGGAGAAGATGGTTGGTGCAGGAAGAGAGAAGACTGAGTAGGCTAAAGAAGACAGTTGGTGCAGAAAAGAGATTAAGCAGAATGAAAATAGGAGACCATCGAGCCAGGAGAAGCTGTGCTAAGCCAGAGAAGGTATTGTTAGGAGACAGTTGAAAGTGAATTGGGCTAGCAGAAAGAGAAGAGAAGACAGAGTTAAGCCAGGAGAAGCCTGGCTGAGCAGATCGTCTAGAACAGATGGGAGAAATGTTTGAAGGGTCTGGGAAGAATGGTTGGGAGAAGCCTTTGAAGGGGCTGGGCTGGAAACTGGGTAGAGTGCTGGCTGAGAGTTAAGAGAACTGGTTACTGCTTGTAAGAAAAGGAGACATTAAAGAAACATTTTTTAAAAACCATAAAAACAACACATACATTTTATACCTCTGTGTTAAAAGTTTTAGATTTTGTCACTTTAAAGATTACCTTCACTCCTTTTTAGGCCATGCCTCTCTCAGTTGTCCTTTGTATTTGACATAAGGTATCCATTGATGACCTGACTCTCACATTGCATATCTTTCTTACTACACATCTTACTGTAAACACCACTGTTCTTAACAGACCACCCACTGTTGTGCCTCTGTAGGTCTGTCGTCTTACCTGGATTTCACCAACCCCAAAGTCAGAGAGTGGTATTCCAGCCTTTTTGCTTATCCTGCTTATCAGGTAGGTTTTCATTCTTTTACTGTTTCCTAGTTAACCTGTGTCTTACTCAGGGTTTCTATTCCCTCATAAACATCACGACCAAGAAAGGAGGAAAGGGTTTATTCAGCTTACACTTCCACATGGCTGTTGATCACCAAAGGAAGTCAGGACTGGAACTCAAGCAGGTCAGGAAGCAGGAGCTGCTGCAGAGGCCATGGAGGGATGTTCCTTACTGGTTTGCTTCCCCTGGCTTGCTCAGCTTGCTTTCTTATGGAACCCAGGACTACCAGCCCAGAGATGGCACCACTCACAATGGACCCTACCACCCTTGATCATTAATTGAGAAAATGCCTTACAGCTGGATCTCATTGAGGCATTTCCTCAAGGGAGTCTCCTTTCTCTGTGATAACTCCAGCTTGTATCAAGTTGACACATAGAACCAGCCAGTACAACCTGAAACAATGAAAGGAAAAGGTAGTTGCTTTTATTACATAGCTTTTGTATATATTGACACAGCAATTAAGTAGATATGACAACTGTGAAACTGTCTTATAAACCAGTGGTTCTCAACCTATGGGTGATGACCCCTTTGGGGGTGTTGAACAACCCTTTCACAGGGTTTTCATACCAGATATCCTGCATATCATATATTTACATTATAATTCCTAATAACAGCAAAATTGCAGTTAAAACCTAGCAACAAAAAATAATTTTATGTTTGAGGGTCACCACAACATGAGGAACTTTACTAGAAGGTCACAGTATTAAGAATGTTGAGAAAAACTGTTATAAGCCATAATGTATTGTTCAAGCAAAATATAATAATTAAAATCTTAAAAGAACCACAAAAGAACTGGAGAAGTCACATTAGAGACCCATGTTCCACCATTATGGTGACGATGGCAGTCATGGTAATACCTAACCACAGACGAACTGCTGTTTTAAGCATTTGTTGTACATCATCCCATTTCTTCTTTATAAAAACACTCTGAATTAAATCTTAACCCCTCACATAATAAAATTGAGGTGTGGAGAATTTTAAAAACCCATAAATGTCATCCACTTACTAAGGGATGGGCCCAAAGTTTGAATTCAAGTCTATTTTTCTCCCAAGCTCAGCTCTTAAACACAAGGCGTTTGCTTTTGAGCATCATTGATTAGGAGATTAGAAAACAGAGCAGTATACACAACAGTCCTTAGCTAAATATGGTTATAGTCATTCACTTCAAATATGTGTGGCAGCTTTCACAATACTGTGCCAGAGGAGAGTAATTAATGAGCATTTATAATACACAAAGATGGAAATGTACATTATCTAGATCGTTACATGAAGAAGAAAAGAAGAGGAGGAGGAGGAAGAGGGAGAAGAAGAATAGGATGGAGAAAAGAAGAAGGAAGAAGAAGAAGGAAGAAGAAGGAGGAGGAAGGAGAAGGAGAAGAAGAAGAAGAAGAAGAAGAAGAAGAAGAAGAAGAAGAAGAAGAAGAAGAAGAAGAAGAAGAAGAAGAAGAAGAAGAAGAAGAAGAAAAAGAAGAAAAAGAGGGAGAAGAAGAAGAAAAAGAGGGAGAAGAAGGAGGAGGAAGAGGAGGAGAACAACAAGGAGACCAAGAAAGATAAGGAGGAGAAGAAGAGAGCTTGCTGATACTTGCCTAAGAAGTGCTAAAGAAGGGCTGGAGAAATTGCTCAGTGGTTAAGAGCAGTGACTGCTCTTCAGAGGTCCTGAGTTCAATTCTCAGCAACCACATGGTGGCTCACAACCATCTGTAATGGGAATCTGATGCCCTCTTCTGGTGTGTCTGAAGACAGTGACAGTGTACTCATATAAATAAAATAATATAAATCAATCTTAAAAAAAAAAAAAGAAGTGCTAAAGAAGACTGGAGGCAAATGTTGGAAAACTAGACAGCCTTATAAGTGCATTTGCTTAGAAGCCAAGCATGGTGGTACACATCTTTAATTCTAGCACTCGGGAAGCAGAGGTAAATGGATCTCTGTAAATTCAAGGCCAGACTGGTATACATAGTGAGTTCCAGGACATCCAGAACTACATAATAGAGAGTCAGTCTGTATGTATGTATGTCTGTCTCTGTCCCTCCCTCCCTCCTCCCCTTCCTCCTTCTCCCCCTCCCCACACACACAAACCACACTCACAGTGCATATGCTTAGAAATAGTTGAAGGTAAAGAATCATAAAGAAATGCATAGGCTACTCCCAAGCATTGGAAGGATCATGTATCATGTAGGTAAGGTCTCAGGTGTGTTCTGTGGTGTCCTGGAAGGAAGCTAGGACTTATTAGGTCATGATATGAAAAACAGGGCAACAGGAAATAATGGGATGAGCTGCCTGATGCTCCCTGTAATGGAAGACAAATGCTGAGGCCTGGAATTTTATAAAAAGAATTTCAGTACCATGTTCATTAGCTGGAAAGAACACAAACTATGTAAGATGTTAACAAACAGATAACTCAGAGTATTAGAGAAAAAAATTGATTCATGTATAGTACTAATTGCTTTCAGTTAAGAATGATAGCAGAGATTTCTTCTCAGCTCTTTGGATAAGATCAAGTGAAGATCTACAGTAGAGAGTGGATGGTGTAGAGCCTAGCGGTGAATATTCACACTTTTTCTAGCATGTATTCTCTAACAGTATCTCAGAGAGAACTTGCAGGGCAGTGTGTATTTTGCAGACAATAAAGTGCAGCATTCTATCAACAAATATTTATTGATAGCTTTCTTTAGGTCAGATACTATCCTCAGTTCATGGGATTTTTATTGAACAAAACAGACAAAATTTACAGCCTAATCAGCATAAAAAATAAGAAGGAAAGGAAAGAAGATCAGAGATACTATTCTATGAATGTCATCCTGGGGGAGGATTCTCATGACCGGGATTCACTTCCTAGGACTCTACGGACATCCTTTTCATATGGAATGACATGAATGAGCCCTCAGTCTTCAGAGGGCCAGAGCTAACCATGCAAAAGAATGCTGTTCATTATGGTGACTGGGAACACAGAGAACTTCACAACATCTACGGGTTTTATCAGGTAAGACATCTAAATAGAAGTCAAATAGATTCATGTGGCCTGCTTTTAATCAGGGAATCAGTTGTATAATTGAGTGTGCTATGCGTGTTTCTTGTGTGTCTTTGTTGTAAACTGCAGAGAGTCTTAGGTTACAGCCAATTTATTATTTCTCTCTGTGCTTCCTTTTCCTTCCACAATAAACCTGATAAAATTTTAAATATTTGTACTACTAAAATATGTCTATTGGCACAGGCAATCTACAAATATGTTAGTGAATGTAAATAAAGCAAGGTTTTAAAATTTCATAAATATCTATCTATTGCTAGCTTAGCTGAGTTTGGCGGTATACATGTGCAATCCTAGTAGCCATAGTTTGGAAGGACTGTGAATTCAAGGCCTACCTGGCCTACATAATGAGTTCCAGGCCAACCTAGACTATACAGCAAGACCCTGTCACAAAAGCAAAGGCAGACAGTGGCTAGAGTGATGGTTAAGATCAGTGCTTAGGAGGGCTTCCTGCTCTTCCAAAGGACCTGGGTTTGGTTTGCAGCACCTAAGTCAGGCAGCTCACAAAGCCTGTGACTCTAGCTCCAGGGCATCTAACACTTTCTTCAGAAGTACCCACACAGGGAGTATACACTTAGTTACACATAAATTTTTAAATATTTTTTAAAGGGCTAGAGAAATGGTTCAGTGGTTCAGTTCCCAGCACCTACTTGGTGGCTAACAACTGTCTGTAATTCCAGTTCCAGGTGCTTGCTCTGGTCAATCCCGCTCCCTCAGGCCCAAAGATTTATTTATTTTTATACATAAGTACACTGTAGTTATCTTCAGATGCACCAGAAGAGAGGGTCAAATCTCATTATGGGTGGTTGTAAGCCACCACGTGGTTGCTGGGATTTGAACTCAGGACCTTCGAAAGAGCAGTCAGTGCTCTTACCCACTGGGCCATCTCGCCAGCCCGGAAAAAAAGCCTTCTAAAAAAGCAAACAACAAGTGTGTGTGTGTGTGTGTGTGTGTGTGTGTGTGTGTATTTTAATCAGTGTATAGCTTAGCTTAACAGTTCCCCCATCTGAGGATCAAGTATTTAAATATATGAGCCTATGAGGGCTGTTCTCATCCAAACCATCACTGTACTTTTTTTTTTTTTTTTTTTTTTTTTTTTGGTTTTTCGAGACAGGGTTTCTCTCTGTAACCCCGGCTGTCCTGGTACTCACTATGTAGACCAGGCTGGCCTCGAACTCGGAAATCCGCCTGCCTCCGCCTCCCAAGTGCTAGGATTAAAGGCGTGCGCCACCACCGCCCGGCTCATCACTGTACTTTTTAAATGTGTAAGCTCTCCTAATTTACTTAGCCTTCTCAGAAAAGATGGTAGAGTTGTCTTCTATTTGCTAATCATATCCAAAGATTGAGAATCACTTACGCTAATTTATACCCGTGAGTCTTTGTTATTTTTGGAATGTGGCTGCATGGCTATAGGTCTCCCACAGTCACTGCTTTCTAATGGGAGCTGCTGGCTGGATATATAGACTTTTCCAGGCACTATATGCTTATTTTTCTAAAAGCTTTTTGCTTTAGTTGTCAGTTATATGAAGAATTTCTTAGGTAGGCTAAAGCAGACATTTAACATCTCTGAATTTATTTTTTACCAATGAAAACTATCTGACTCACAGATTATTATACAGATCTTATGGAAATATATTGTAAAATGCCTACCAGTTATACCACTAAATAAATGGTAGGTTGCTGTTTTGTTTTGTTGTGTGATGTTTGTTTATTTTCTGCCATGCTGGGCCTCAGGCATGCTGGGTAGCCACTCTTCTCATCTGCATCCCTATTTCTGTTTACTACTATTTCATTAATATCCTAATCTAATAAATGTTTCCATCTTTACCAGGCAAATTAATGTCACTCATTGTATCACCAAAAAGACTTGATGGGCTTATGATTTCCCATTTCATAGTCCCTCTGACTGTTTACCTTTCTCATGTTAGTAGTCTATTGAGCATGTTGGCATGATGCCCTCATCCTGTCTCCTCTTTCCAATCTTTCTCCATTGACTAACTTACAGCAAATGGCTACTGCAGAAGGATTGATACAGCGATCTAAGGGGAAGGAGAGACCCTTTGTTCTTTCACGTTCCTTCTTTGCAGGATCCCAAAAGTATGGTAAGGAATGGCTCACATTATAGAATACAATGTAGCTACCCATTCTTTTCCTTTGTGTACCATTTATGATATATGCTGACACTATGTTCCTCTTCAATAGTCTTATAAATTACAGTATAGAAAATGATGTGTTCTGACATGTGTATTTTAACTATGAAATAAAAAACTTAGAATTGATAAAATGACTAACTAGTAGGCAAGAGGCCCTGGGTTTAAGGCTCAGCATCATATAACCCCAGTCAAGGTAGTGCATGTTTGTAATCCTAGCACTCCGGAGATGGAGGCAGGAAGAACAGAAGAAGTTCATAGTCATCCTCCAAGGCTATCTTAGGTTTTAATAAGACCCTGTGTCCCTCCCACATCCCAAAAAACAGTAAAAAATTTTCATCAGTGTCTTAGGATTTTTTTTTTTTTCGAGACAGAGTTTCTCTGTATAGCCCTGGCTATCCTGGAACTCACTCTGTAGCCCAGGCTGGCCTCAAACTCAGAAATCCGCCTGCCTCTGCCTCCCAAGTGCTGGGATTAAAGGTGTGTGCCACCGACGCCCGGCTAGGATTTCTATTGCTGTAAAGAGACACAATGACCCCAGCAACGCTTGTAAGAGAAAAAATTTAATTGGGCCTGGCTTACAGTTTCAGAGGTTTAGCCTACTATCATCATAGTGAGAAGTACAGAGACATGAAGTCAGACATGGTGCTAGAGAAGGGACTGAGAGTCACACTACAGCTGGCTTGAATGTCTGAGACCTCAAAGCCCACCCTCTAGTGACACACCTCTTCCACAAAGCCACACCTACTCCTACAAGGCCACACCTCCTAATAGTGTCACTCCCTGTGGGCCTATGGGGCCATTTAATTCAAACCACCACAATCAAGTTTAGTTCTTTTTTTCCTACTAAAGAGATGGCCCTTGTTGGGAGAGTGACTCAAGAGCACTCAGTTTTCTGGCATGGCCGTCTCTGATATTATCTTTGACTTGTAAAAACCAGCGAAATGCGCCTCTAACGTACTGCTTCAGCCTCCTGTCTCACTCAGCAGTGAGGCTTAAAATAGGTCTGGCTGCTGTCTGTTGCCAGGGTCGCTTATGACTGGATCTCGTTTACAGATCTGGTTCAGTACAACCACTCTGTGGCAGGAAGGCTATTTTAAGGCCCTGGGTCTTAAAATAAAAGTGATTTTTAAGAACTTAGGTGCTGATGCAAAGAACTTAGTTTTGCTGTGTGGTAGACATTTTCAGGTCTTACACTCTACTGGTAAAAAGAGGAAAAAAGGATCCAGGATCTCTAGATGTAGTGAAATAAGATTATATTCCCTCTTACTGTCTCTTTAATGGTATAGAAACTGTCATCATAAACTCTTACCAACTATAATGTGAACTGGAACTTTGGCTTTATCAGTGTGACTTCTAGACTCAAATCTATTCAGTAACTAGGAAAGGTTATGGATCCACTGTTTACCATAGTTCCCTGATCCATAGAGCTAATAATAGTGTTGTTGTGACAACCAAGAGGGACAAGAAACCCAGAATTTGAATATGCTTGGCCTACAGAGAGTGGTACTGTTAGGAGGTGTAGCCTTGTTGGAGGAAGTGTGTCATTGTGGGGGTGGGCTCTGAAGCTCTCCCCAGTGCAGAAGAGTCAGTTTTCCCCTGCTACAGTCAGATTGAGATGCAGAACTCTCAGCTCCTCCAGTGCCATGCCTGCCTGGATGCTGCCATGCTTCTGCTTTCATGATAATGGACTGAACCTCTGAACTGTAAGCCAGCCCTAATTAAATGTTCCTTATAAGAGTTGCCTTACTCATGGTGTCTCTTTACAGCAGTGGAAACCCTAAGATGGTTTTGGGTTTGGGATTTTGTTTGTTTGTTTGTTTGTTTGTGTGTTGAGATAGGGTTTCTCTCTATAGCCTTAGCTGTCCTGGATCTTGCTCTGTAGACCAGGCTGGCATCAAACTCACAGAGATCTGCCTGCCTCTGTCCCCTGAGTGCTGTGATTAAAGGCATGCACCACCACGACCCAGGGTTTTATGGACCTTAGTATCTTTTTCACATTAGAAAATTGATACCTTTGGCAGAAATATCAGAATTTGTTTAATGTGAGAAACCTGTTTCCCTTTTTGTTATTTTTGTATTTTACAAATATGGAGTCTAAATGAAATGGAATGCATTGGAGGATTTGTGTGTGTTTCAACACCTCATTATGGGTGATCTAGGTGCAGTGTGGACAGGAGACAACACAGCAGAATGGAGCTATCTGAAAATCTCCATCCCAATGTTACTCACCCTCAGTGTCTCGGGGATCTCCTTCTGTGGAGGTAAGCTGGTTGCTGTCCTGAGGCATCGAACAGGAGAGAGTGAGACATGAGGGCCCTCGGTGCTCACTAGCTTGTTGAGGCGAGGATGAATGCAGGGAAGAAAATGGGAGGAGAGCAGAAGTGTCACTTTAAAACTTACTGCACAGTCTGGCATGGTGGTGCCCACCTTTAATCCAACCTTCTAAAGGCAGTGGTAAGAGCATCTCTACAAATTCAGGGCCAGCCTGGTCTACATAGCAAGCTGCAGGACAGCAGGGTCTACATGGTGAGAACCTGTTTGTTTGGGTTTGTTTGTTTGTTTGTTTGTTTGTTTAAATCTTACATGTATCTTGTCTGAGTTAAGGGCATAAGGTTGAGGACATTTTGTTTCCTCAGCGCTGCCTCCAGATACACAGTAACTGAGTGTTCCAGAAACATGAGAGCACTGTAACCAATGCCAAAGCAAAGCCAGCCTAGCTCAGTAGAGTGCTAGCCTAGCCTGCTCAAGGCCTGGGGTCTGACAGGCAGCAGGGCAGCCAAGGGAATAAGAGAATCAGCCTTACAGATAGAGTGCTAGCCTAGCCTGCTCAAGGCCTGGGGTCTGAGAGGCAGCAGGGCAGCCAAGGGAATAAGAGAATCAGCCTTACAGATAGAGTGCTAACCTAGCCTGCTCAAGGCCTGGGGTCTGACAGGCAGCAGGGCAGCTAAGGGAATAAGAGAATCAGCCTTACAGATAGAGTGCTAACCTAGCATGCTCAAGGCCTGGGGTCTGAGAGGCAGCAGGGCAGCTAAGGGAATAAGAGAATCAGCCTTACAGATATTTTGTGCTCAGCAGATGTAAGATTCAACAGCATGATTTAAATTTCTTTTCTTTAAGATGTGCTCTGTAGCTCCAGGGCATGCCTAGCTCACAAGAAGCCCTCAGTTTGATCCCCAGCCTCACATAAAAACACGCAGGGTTGCACATACCTATGATCCAGACTGGGATGTGGAAATAGAAAGATCAAAGATTCAAGGTTGTCCTCTGAAGTCTGACTAGACTCTGTCTAAAAAATATGGACTCTAGAGATGGCTCAGAAAGTAAAGTGCTTGCTACACAAACATGAGGACCTCAGTTCTGAACCCTGCACCCATGTAAAAGAGCCAGATGCAATGGCACATGCCTGTGATCCCAGAGCTGGGGAGGCTGAGACAGGAGGATCCCTGTTGTTTAGTAACAAGCCAGTCTAGACATCAATACACTTCAGGTTCAACAAGATGACTTGTCTCAAAAATTAAAGGAGAGAATGACTGAGGAAGACATGGAAGTCAGGTTGTGGCCTCCACATGCCTTCTCACACATGAACACACACACACACACACACACACACACACACACACACACACAAGATGTGCTCTTAGAAAAGATAGATCAGTTAAAATGCATGTCTGATGGCTTGCCTTTCCTTGTCCTGAGAATTCAATGCTAATAAATGTTACCAATATGAAGACACTCAGAATATACTGCCTCCAGTTCTAGCTGCAGTACACAGACACACCCCTGGCCAGGGAGACTGCAATTTCTGAGTAATGGAGGATCCAGAGCACACAGGACAACCGCTCTTACAGAAAAACCTGTGACCTTTTGACAAAAAAGAAAGAAGGAAAGAAAAAGAAACCACAGGGCATTCTGCCAGATCGCTGGCTGGTGTTTGGGGTTCAGACTCCCCTTATCTGAGGCCAGAGGTCTGCCTGTCGAGTTTAGTATGCACATAGAGTGTCTCCTCTCTTTTTCAAGGCCTTATTTTACCTTAGCATGTTATTGGTTTCAAATGTGGCTTCTTCTTCTGGTCTCTGTCTGGGTAACCAGCTGATGTGGGTGGCTTCATTGGCAATCCTGAGGCAGAGCTGCTACTGCGTTGGTACCAGGCTGGAGCTTACCAGCCCTTCTTCCGAGGCCACGCTACCATGAACACCAAGCGGCGAGAACCCTGGCTGTTTGGGGAAGAATACACTCAGCTGATCCGGGAAGCCATCAGAGAGCGCTACACCCTCCTGCCCTATCTGTATTCTCTGTTCTACCATGCGCACGTGTCATCTCAGCCTGTCATGAGGTAAGAGGCCACCCTTTATTAGGAGCTCCAGCAACCAACCAACAGATCCCCTCAGCAGTGAGGGGCCGGAAAAGGAGAACAAAAGCCATGTGTTTAATCAAGTTTCAATCAGTTTCATTTCCTCTGGCGGTGCTGGCTGTTGAAAACACAGAAGCTACTGTCTAGATTCCTACTTCTCATGATTAAAGTATTAGTATTTGCTGAGAGATGGAAATATTATGTGTCAGCAGTTCCTAAACTTACTTGAGACCAGAAGTTTCCTGGTAACTCTAGTCATCATTTAGGGTTAGAGACACCTGCTTTGTTACTATTCTGTAGAAACAGAATATATTGTTGCAAAGGCTGGCAAATACATAACAAATTTCATTTATTAAAAAATATTGGGCTGGTGAGTTGGCTTAGCTGATAAGCACTTGTTGCTCTTGCAGAGGACACGGGTTCAATTCCCAGCACCCACGTAGTGCCTCACAACTACTTTTGACTCCAGTCGTAGGGGAATCCAATGCCCTCTTCTGACATCCACAAGTACCAGGCATGTATGTGGTGCACATACATATATGCAAAACACTCATACACATAAAATAATTTTAAAACTCTAAAAAAATTTCAAATAAAAAATAATAAATTTCTTGGTGCTGGAGAGATGGCTCAGCAGTTAAAAACGCTGTTCTTAAAAGGACTTAACTTTGGTTCTCAGCACCCATGTCTGGTAGCTCACAATCCGCTGGAACTCCAGCTCCAAGGGCTCCAGTGCCCTCTTTGGCCTCTGCAAGCACTTGCACCCAAAGGGTACACACATACCTAAGTAACACCATTCTCATAAAATTAAGGGATGGATAGACGCACTAAGTCGCTATCTAGTCACAGATAGTGAAGGTCTTGTTGTTTCTCTGAACCTGAGTCGTATGAAACAATAACTATTTAAACTTAAATAACTACTTAAAATCTTGGCAATTTCTCACCCTCCCCCAGAGTGTTACCTGCTTGAAAGCAAGGAAAATCAGTTCCTCTTCATCTAAATAAATAATAATTAAATGATACATGAAAGTCACTGGCTGGGCTGGAGAGATGGTTCAGCGGTTAAGAGCACTCACTGACTTCCAGAGGTCCTGAGTTCAATTCCCAGCAACCACATGTTTACTCACAGCCATCTGTGTAGCCTTGGCTGTCCTGGAACTCACTCTGTAGACCAGGCTGGCCTCGAACTCAGAATTCCACCTGCCTCTGCCTCCCAAGTGCTTGGATTAAAGGCGTGCGCCACCACCACCCAGCCATCTATAATAAGATCTGATGTCCTCTTCTGTCATACAGGCATACATGCAGATAGAACACTCATATACATAAATAAATAAATCTTTAAAAAAAGAAAAAAGTCTCTAGCTGCAAGAAGTGGCATAGAATTATCATAATAAAGTGGGTTTTTTTTTTTTGCAGACATTTTACAACAGAAACATTATACATTTAGACTTGCCTTAGTTTTTGCCTGCAAGAGTGGTAGGTAGTTACTCAATAGGCAGATAGGAGTGTGGCACACAAGAGGAGTCTCAATATTCCATTAGGACATTCAAATTGATAGAAAGCTCTTTCACATAATAAATGTAAAGTAGCCATAGCAACTGCTCATAAACTCTCTGGTCATATGAGAAAGAATCTTGGCTCTTTGGTATTTTCCAATTCCTTTTGGAGAGATATAACACTAAAAACATAAAAATCTAATAAAACATTTAACACCAAGAATAATAAAACAATATTTTAAGTACAAATTCTGTTTCCTTTTCCCAGGCCTCTGTGGGTTGAATTTCCTGATAACTTAGAGACTTTTGCTGTGGAAGATGAATACATGCTGGGTAAGTATTTATAGGTCAATTATAGTTGTGATAAATTCTGTAACTATGTTTTTATTATATTTTCTAGTGAGAATCCCCAAGGCCCAAGAAAGACAACTAATAAAAATAAATGAGATTCTATCACCAATTTTATTTTGAGTCAGGGTCTCATTTAGCCCAGGCTAGCCTGGAACTTACTGTGTATCTAAGGGCGAGGTTGATTTCTCATCCCAGGTTCTGGGATCACAAGTTATGCCTCACCACATCTGATACTGGGGATTGAACCTAGAGCAGCATGCATGCTAGACAATCACTACAACAATTAAGCTCCACCCTTGCCATCCTTCACCAAAGTTTTAATGTAATAGTGAGACTGTAGCTCTATTCGGTTGTAATGTAGCCCTCACCATATTATTCATATTAATACCAAATAAATCCATTGTATTGGTGAATATGATCTGAGAGTTTTGTTTGGGACTCACTCCCCTAAAGCCTGGCGAGACTGCTACAGGGAAGGTTAGTATAAGAAAGTAGACCAGATGGTTATAGTAAAACACAGAATTACAGTGTTGTTTTGTTTTGTTTTGTTTTTTCACCTGAGACAAGGCTTTGTAGCCCAGGTTATCCTTAGATTTGTAATCCTATTCACCAAGGTCTAGAGTTCTGAAACTCCAGGCATATACTACAATGCCTAGCTGGGCTTCTTTAATGAGGATCAACCGTGAAATCTAAAACATAGAAATTTATTGTATTTAAAATCAAGCCCAAGTTGGGTGGTGGTGGCGCACGCCTTTAATCCCAGCACTTGGGAGGCAGAGGCAGGC
>NW_022196897.1:105635497-105645909 GCF_008632895.1 Mastomys coucha
AAAAAAAAAAAAAAAAAGAAAGAAAGAAAGAAAAGAAAAAAAAAGAAATCAAGCCCAAGAAGCAAAACTAGATATTGGGGCCCAAAGAATCAATTCCATTCTAAATGGTAGAAACCACCAAATGTAAATAATGATAATGGTGGTAATAAGAATATCAGGAACAAGAACCCTTGGAAATATAGTGGAGGGTATACTCTTGTATAACATGCACAAGTCTCTGTGTCCAATCCCTGGCACATGTAACTTCAGTTTAATCATCACTGCCTTGGAGTGTCTTTCATTAATTAATCCTTGCTTCCTATACCTTAGTTCTAGCCTCCCACTCAAAGTCAGTTCTGTCCATTCAAAGCCTGCCCTGCCTCTTACGTAATTTTCACTGTGCCTTCTACTTTTACTTCTCTCAATATTCACTTTAGCCCTAACTCACTTGTAATTACTTTTTAATATCTGTCTTCTTCACTTACCACAAACTCCATGAAGACAGGAGCTGAATTTGTTTTACTCACTCATGTAAATGTCCCTGGAACCTAGCATGGCACCTGGAACTCAATCTTTATTGACTAGAAGAAACAATCTGAGATAGACATAGCAATTCGTGCCTATAATTCAACACTTATGAGTTCAAGGCGTCTGTTACGTAATGAGACCCTGGAAAACCTTTAAAATGAACTCATAAGTAAGTACACTTTATACCTGTATAATGCCAATATGAAAGCAAAAGCAATATTCCAGGCTCTCCCTAAGAGAGGTCCAGACTGCAATGGTAAGGGCCTGAGGAGCTGCACAGACCAGACTTCTTGATCATTTCACAGCTCACTCAAACCAGAGACATTTCCTAGCGTAGGAGGGTGTGGTGCTTCCTGATGGTGGGCATCCCTGTACTTACGCAGAAAATGAAACTGGAACTGAGCATGGTGGCCCAAGCCTGTAGCTAGGCCCTAGCATTCAAAAGGCTGAGGCAGAAGGCTTATCCCAAAGCCACCCTGGATGCAGAGCAAGTTCCAGGTCTTGGCTACATAGCAAGACCCTGTCTCAAAAAAAAACAAAAACCAAAGCAAATAAATATATGAGACTGTGATAGACAGAGTCCCTGCCCCACAATCCCAACAGCCACAAGTGGGTTTGATCATTACCTTGTTGAGCCCATGCCCTTGATCCTCCAGTGCTTCTATCTGGTGAATTATTTGTTCAACTCACCATTGTCTCTGCCTTACAGAAGATCACAGTCTGGTGATCTTAGGGTCACAATAGTGTTCAACAAAGGGAAAGGGGCTTTCCAGATTTCCTATGATACTCAGCTTTACCTCCCCTTCATTTTTTAGGAAGTGCTTTATTGGTTCATCCAGTTACAGAACCACAGACCACCATGATTGATGTATTCCTGCCAGGGTCAGATGAGGTAAGAGCAGTAGCAGACACATGTCTGGTGTCTCCCAGCTCTCCTGCTCACCTCCCTCTTGGGAAAGACATCGCTTCAGCATGCAGTTATGAACTTGCCTCAGACACTGTTTTCCACAGTCATGACACTATTCTCAGAGGCTGACAAACTTAATGTAGGGAAGATGGAGAAGAGGAGTGGGTGGGGAAGAGCCTGAGGGATGTTTTTTACTTTCATACTCTGATATGTGTGAGCCCTCATGGAGATGGGGTGCTTGGAGGAAGAGGATTTATCCCACCTACTTACTTTATGGGATGCCTTTTGATAACTCACCAACTAACCTTTGTTAGAGCTCCCAGATAAGAGTTTGGACCCTGTCTCCAATTCTCATAATCACCCCCAAAACACAGTGCTGTAGGAATGAGTAATCACGTTTCTGTGGATTTCCTCCCAGCCTGTTTGTTTCTTCTCTGATGCTCTTTATTCCTGCCTGTAGTGATCGATTTGCTTGCTATGTGCTGTCCTGTGTTTTCGTTGTGTTTTTACTTTTTTGTCTTACTCATAGTTTCAAGTGTTAAGTTGGTTTATTTATAGTGTGTGCATGGTGGGGGAGCCTCACGTATCACAGCATGCAGGTAGAGGCCAGAGAACAATTTTGTAGAGTCGGTTTTCTCATCCCACCTTTATGAAGGTTCTGGGGAGCAAATTCAGGTATCTAGTCATTACCGTTGCTTGTCGAGGCATCTCATCAGCTCAAGCACAAAGTCTTCGCAAGACTGTCAGAACCACGAAAGCATGTTCTCACCTTCTACTCCCGGATAGCTCCTAACTGCCGTGCATATCTAGCATCTAGCACAGAAGTAGATTGTTCAGCAATTAACTTTTGAATGTATCAATAAACAAGGAATAGTCTTTAGTTCATCAATTATACCCCTTTGGTAACCTCCTCCTCTTCCTCTTCCTTCCTCTTCCTCTTTTTTCCTCTTCCTCTTCCTCCTTCTTTTCCTCCTCTTCCTCCTCCCCCTTCTCTTCTTTTTGAGATAGGCTCTCATGTGTCTTGGGCTAGCCTTGAAGCTTAGGATGAACTTGAACTTCTGATCCTCCCACCTAGGATTACAAGCATATACTACCATGTCCATTATATACTGAGGATCCAACACCAGGCTTTATGCATGCTTTGGAGTTTTCTTAAAGGAAGAATATGTGGGACCTGATGGTACAGGCCCATAATTCCAGCAGGAAGATTTCAAGTTCAAGGTTTATGGGGGGGGGGGGGCTACATAGTGAGTTCAAGAACAGCCTGGGTAACTTAGTAAGACTTCATGCTAAATGAAATAGGACAGGAGACAAGCACTTCCTTAGGATGCATGAGTGCCTAGGTTCAATTCCCAGTAAAACATACACACTCACTCACACATACACACACATACACACACATAGGCATGGGGTGTGTTTTTCCTAAGTTTTCCCACAAATTTTAATTATATTTACTTAAACTTCTTTTTATTCCTTCCTTCCTGGGATTGCAATTTATTAAAGGGCAAGAGGAGATAGTGGATGGTAAAGGCTTCTCAGACGAGAGATTGCCCACTCTCTTTTCAGTACGGTTGGTTTCTTTTTAGGTCTGGTACGACTCTAAGACATTTGCATATTGGGAAGGAGGATGTACTGTGAAGATTCCAGTAACCTTGGATACTGTAAGTTATTTTCAGAGTATTATTTCCCCCTACTTAACTGTGTTAGTCTGCTCAGAATACAGCCTGGGAGGCTTAGACAGCAGAAATTTATCTTTCCATACTTCTGAAGATATAAGACTTATATCAGCCAGGCACGTCTTTAATTCCAGCATTTGGGAGGCAGAGGCAGGCAGATTTCTGAGTTCGAGGCCAGCCTGGTCTACAGAGTGAGTTCCAGGACAGCCAGGGCTATACAGAGAAACCCTGTCTTTAAAAGACAAAAAACAAAAAACAAAACAAAACAAAAGTCCTATATCAAAATGCCAGCTGACTCGTGTCCTTCTGAAATATTTCTTCCAGGCATGTAGGGGCTAATGGGATGGAGAGAATAGGGAGCAACATTCTTGTAAATGGGGCTGAAGAGTTGGCTCCATGGTTAAAAGCACTGTTGCTCTTGCAGAGAACATAGGTTTGGTTCCTAGCGCCCATATAGTAGCTGCAACCATCTGCAGGTGATCCAATGTCTTCTATCTGATCCCCACAGGCACCAGGCTCACGTTTGGTACACATACATACATATAGGCAAAACACATACATAAAACAAGATAAATTTAAAATAAGAAAGTGTTCTTGTACGGATGCTATTCCTGTCATATCAGGAGTAATCTTTATGAGCCTGTCTCCAGATGATAGTTCTTTCAGTGGTTGGGGCTTCAGCATATGCATGGGGAGACACAAACATTCTGTCTATAGAGTATTTCTGTAAAAAGTGAACCAAGAGTGTGTTTGACATGATAACTCAAACTGTACATATAGAGAAAATAAATTACAATAGTACATGCCTTGGGCTGTGCTTGGGAGAGAGTGTGGGAAGCCGTGGAGGGAGACTGCTAAAGGATACAGGTTTCCTTTAGAGGTGTCAAGAGGGTTTTAAAATTGATTGTGGCAATAGTTACTTACATGCCTTAATAAACTGACATGGCTTGATTAAATACTCTAATTGTAAATTTTGAAGAATATGAGTATATCAATAAAGCCATTAAGGTATGTGAAGAGTTTAAAAATGTGTATACTCTGACTCTTGGCATGAAATACTGAGGATAAACAGCTCTTTCCTATATGTCTATACTTGTATCTAAGAACAGTAACACTGAGAAGAGAAAGAGTGGGCACCACAATGCTGAATGAATCGTCAAAAGAATTCAAAGGTGCATCCCTGGGCCTCTGGGCAAGAGAATGCATCAGTTATAAAATTAGAATCAAGGTGTCCATCCTGGCTGAATCACAAGCATGACCATATGCCCTGCAGAATGAAAATAAATGGAACAGTGGTGTTGTTTTTTAATGAATTATCACCAGTGGTTTCATTATAAAGAATCTGGTTCCACATGAACTTTCTTTTTTTTTTTTCCTTTTTTATTTATTTATTATATGTAATACACTGTAGCTGTCTTCAGATGCACCAGAAGAGGGTGTCAGAACTCATTACGGGTGGTTGTGAGCCACCATGTGGTTACTGGGATTTGAACTCATGACCTTCTGAAGAGCAGTCAGTGCTCTTACACGCTGAGCCATCTCACCAGCCCCCCACATGAACTTTCAGATCCAAAAGAGACCTTAGTAATCTTCTACCCTAATCCCTTTGTCTTAGTCACTGCTCTGTTACAGTGAGCAAGGCCACTCTTACAAAAGAAAGTATTTGATTGGGGGCTGGCTTACAGTTTCAGAGGCTTAGTCCATTGTCATCAAGGCAGAGAGCATGACAATATGCAGGTGTGGTGCTGGAGAAGGAGCTGAGAGCTACATCCTGGTCTGCAAGCAAAGAGAGACATTGGGCCTGGTTGGGGCTTTTGAAACCTCACAGCCCACATATTTCCACTGACATACTTCCTTTAACAAGGCCACACCCCAGTCCTTCTAATCCTTTCAAATAGCGCCACTCCCTAGTGACCAAACATTCAAATATGAGTCTATGGGGGCCATTCTTATCCATTTGCACACAAAGAAACTGACAGAGAAGTTATTTTTTTTTGTTCTGAATCCCCACTGGGTTGTGACAGAACTATGACAAGTCCCTCCCACCTCCTGCAAATTTTCTGAATTCTGAGTCTGCAGCCCATTCCTCTATAACTTATCACCTTGTTCTAAGATAGGAAGAAAGGAAGGGAGGGAGGAAGGGAGAGAGGGAGAGAGGGAAAACGGAGAGCTAGTTTTCTTTTTTGCTGCCTGTGAATGGGGGGTGGGGAAACATATCTTGACCACTCCACTGTCTCCCCCAAAATCACACCTGTTCTTGCCCTCCTCTCCTTACTAACACTTTACTCAGAGAAAAACACATGCACTTACATGATCTGGGTAGCTCCTTACCAGAGGTAAGAAACCTACCTACCTACCAGGCTCTTCTGCTGAGCGAGAGCCATTCCAAAAAACTGATAGATATGAACCATGGCCACAACCTCCTTGAAGTTCTCTTGATGCTTTCTGAGTTCGTTTTCCTGCTGACTTGCCCAAGCAGAGAAGTAAAAGTGTGCAAACTCTGGGAGAAACCAACAGAAGTCATCCTCACAGGCAGAGAAACACTTTGTTACACAAGTCCCATTGCACCTACTTACATAAACAGAAAAATCCACTCTTTAGCAAGTCTCTAGAGTAATATGCTTGCTATTTTATTGACAAGGATGTTAAAGGTCTAAAATGGAATGTCCTTTCTGGTTAAGTTGAAAAATAAGTCTTTAGGGGTAAAACTGGGCCTCTAACAAGACGAGTAGAATAAAATTCATCGTTTCATTGAAAAAGTGGCAAGGGCCATGTGCTGGCTTGTTTGTCAACTTGGGGTGAACTAGAGTCAGCTGAGGAAGTACCCCTCCATCAGACAGGCCTGCCTGTATGCATGTCTGTGTGACATTTCCTTGGCTGTCAATTGATGCAGGAGGGCCCAGCTCACTGTGGGCAGTATCACCAGAGCAGGCGGTGCTGGGAGGCATAAGGACTATAGATGAGCATGAGCCTGGAAGTGAGCCAGTTAGCAGGGTTTCTCAATGCTCTCTGCTTCAGTTCCTGTCTCCAAGTTCCTGTGTTGACTCAATGAGGAACTGTAAGATGTAAGATGATATAAACCCTTTCTCCCCCAAATTGCTTCCAGTCAGTGTTTTATCATAGCAACAGAACTCAAGACAGGCAGGTAGAGATAATAAATTGGGGGATATAGGCAATTGCCCCAATATTTTAAAGTATGGATGAGTTGGGGCCTGCAAGTTAGCTCAGTGCTTATCATGCAAGCTTGCCATGTTCTGTTCAATTCTCAGAACCCACATAGAGTAGAATGAGAGAACTGACTTCACAAAGCTATCTTCTGACCATCATATGCATGCTATGACATGCATGTGCCACATACACATACATACATACAAAAAAATTATAAAAACACAAAATAAGTATAAATAATAAATAAGTAAACAATTATTGAAAGGCAAACTTAAAGAGAGCTTTATTAAATGTTTAATACTGACCAAGAGATGGACTTTGGTCAAAACCATTCTCTGGAATTTCCCAGTTGGAATGTCCAAATAAATAATTTTTTTTAATTTTGTTTTATTTTATTTTATTTTTGGTTTTTTGAGACAGGGTTTCTCTGTATAGCCCTGGCTGTCCTGGAGCTCACTCTGTAGACCAGGCTGGCCTCGAACTCAGAAATCCACCTGCCTCTGCCTCCCAAGTGCTGGGATTAAAGGCGTGTGCCACCATGCCCAGCCAAATAAATAATTTTTAATGGACAATTTTTCAGTTGATCCATTTTATTTTAATCCCACAGTCCCCAGGCTTGCCATTTCTCTGCCCACAGATATTCTTTGCCTGAGTTTATATCTATAAGGGTATGGATCTCGTATAGTGAAATACTTAAAAATTCTACTTGGAAAGTTCTCTGTATGGGTATGTCATTCCTGAGAGTGTTGCTGTGTTACAGATCCCAGTGTTTCAACGAGGCGGAAGTGTGGTACCAATAAAGACCACTGTGGGGAAGTCCACCGGCTGGATGGCTGGCTCCCCATATGGGCTCCGGGTTGCCCTAAGCACTCAGGTATTTGGAAAGCCAGTCACCTTTTTCCTATTCTATCTCTTTACAATGGTAGCCTTTTGAGGGTAAGAAAAAGTAATAAATCTTCTATGAAACAATGTTCCTGATATTTATCTCAAAATCAGGGGCTGTCATTTGTGAATTACTGTGAATTCTGCCCTTCCTGGCATTGTTCTTAGGAACTCTGAGACCCAGGAACCATGCAAACGTGCTTCTGGGGAAATGCTATGCCCACCTCTCAGGTTGGCATGGATTGCTACTGGAAAACATCTGTTGTGCAGTCTGCCCCGTAGACTAGTCCTGAAACTCAGCCTCCTATAGAACAGAGCTGTTGAAAATGTGTCTTAACTATTTGGAGTATACCCGAACCCATTCAGTGGCTTCTATTTTCATGGGCAGCTCAAATAACTAAAGTCTCCTTGAGTATGGGTTGAGTGTTGAGAGAGACTTTTGAGCCAAGTGAAGCTTGTGGTTGCACACCTCTCATTTACCTCAATGCCTTACAGAGCCAAAAATATATCTTGTTATAGTTATACTTATTTATATTAATATTGTAAAATAAGTAAATTATAGCTTTCTTGTCCATGTGTTTTATTGAAGCTTGTCTTCTTCAGGCATACTCTGGTCTTGGATCCATGTGGGATCCCAGGAACGAATGCAGTAAGCTAGAGACCCAGCCTACAGCCAACAGTGTTAGTAACTAACCTGCCGTGTGGAGGGCTGGAGTGTTTGCTATAGAAGGGTCCTCCCGCTTTGAGTACAAAGGGCATCTAGAGACAGTTACCTTCATCTAATTATATTGTGATATTTTTCAACTTCAATTCTGTTCTGTGAACGTTCTTGATGTGTTCTGGGATAGTATTATCACAGAAGTCGTTACTGACTATACTTCATATTTCAATGTCCTTCAACAAAGTCTAACTCTGGGTAGCCCTCTCATGTCCCCACCCTGCTCATATTATTTTATGGTCTACCCCAGAGTGACTGGACATTGAATATGTCAGGAATGTGGGCATAACTCTGCAGTTCAGATGCTCTGCTTTTCAGGTTTCTACAGATTGTCAGCTGTTGCTCTTTCCTTCAGAAGAGGACATATTTTCCTATAAAACTATTGCCACTGGCTGATCCTCTGTAACTCGCCCCACAGGGTTCTGCTGTGGGAGAGCTGTATCTTGATGATGGCCATTCGTTCCAGTACCTCCACCAGGACCAGTTCCTACACCGCAAGTTCTTGTTCTGCTCCAGTGTTCTGAGCAACAGGTGAGGGCAGCTAGGAGCTGTGACTCTTCTTAGGTTACGTCGACCTCCTGGCATCTTCAAGTAAATGGAGAGCTCAAGTTTTCAATTTAGGGGCTTGAGGAATGGCCTTTGGGTTAAAGAGCCCTGGTTGCTTGTGAAGAGGACCCAGCTTCAGTTCCTAGCACCCATATGGTCTGTAACTCAACTACAGGAGATCTAACCCTCCTCTTCTGCCCTCCAAGGGCATGTGGTGCACTTAAGTACACACAGCCAATTTTATATTCTTACAATAAAAGTAATAAAAATTATTAAAAGATATTATTTAAATTAATGAATGGTTAAGGCCATTTGTATTTTCCTTTTTTTTTAAGATTTTATTTATTATTACATCTAAGTACACTGTAGCTTCTTCAGACACCCCAGAAGAAGGTATTGAAAGACCCTCGTGGGGAGACCCCCACTCAAATCTCAGGAGGATGTGCACCCAAGGAAACACGAGAGACTGTCTTGATGAAACACAAGAGGCAGTTTAATTTCGGAGCACCGGGTCAACACGTATCTCATACAAGAGACAGAGGAATTGACCCCCGAGGCTCAGGGGCTAGGGGTTTATATAGGACAAAGGTCTTGGGGGAACAGGGGAATCAGCATAGCTATACATGATTGGCTAGTTCAGATATCAACTATAGTACGTGCAGATCAGAGCAGGAATTCCTAAGGTTGGTGCTAATCTGAGTCAACAGAGCATCTGGCTGACCTCAAACCATATCTAAGAGGACCAGATGGCCCATTACTCAGTTGGGTCATTTGCCCAGACATGTCCTTGCATGTTTTTTCTCTTATTTTTATGGTTTATCTCTTCTTGGCCTGCTAGTACCGGGGATGTCTAACAGTTTCCTTGCTTTTGTTCAGGCCTATTTGGAATTTTCTTATTAGCCAGCACAGGCCTCAACCTTAATTTTCCTTTCAGTATCAGATCTCATTACAGATGGTTGTGAGCCACCATGTGGTTGCTGGGATTTGAACTCAGGACCTTCTGATGAGCAGTCATTGCTCTTAACCACTGAGCCATCTCTCTAGCCCTGTATTTTTCAATCACTGACCATTAAAGCTCCATTTTTTGCCTTTATCTTTTTTCCCCCAAAATAAAACTGTCCAGTCTAAGTACTCCTTAATACCATCATTCCTCCATATACCAATTAATTAAATGTCTGGTTCCTTTCAGCTTGATTGTAATATCCAAACCACACTGTATCTCTTGTGCTCTTCATACAGTTTAGAGAGATTGATGTTGCCCTGATTACCTAGTGCTTGGCACAGGGAATCATTTGTTTTCAACCTCTTTGTCCTATTGAGTTTGGCTCCTATGCGGACCATGGCTCCATAGAAACAAGACCTCTCAGGGTAGAGAGATTGACCTGGAGGCCAGTTAAAGCCCCATCCTCTCCTTTTCCTAATACTGTCTGTATCTTTCCAGGTGTGCCGATGAGAAGGGTTGTTACCGCAGCAAGTGCATCGTGGAGCAGATCTTGGTCTTGGGCCTTAGGAAGAAGCCTTCTTCTGTGACTACCCACTTGTCTGGTAAGCACACAGCTCCTTCTTACTGCAGCATTTGTGCTGGAAACACAGAAGTATCTGCAGTGGAGAGATGGTTTGTTCCCAAACTGTTACACTGTATGAAGCTCAGGACATCTCTGCCCTTGTGGGTGTTCTAGTCTCTAGAGCAGCAGTTCTCAATCTGTGGGGCACAAATAACTCTTTCACAGGAGCTGCATATTAGATGTTTACATCAGGATTCATAACAGTAGCAAAATTACAGTTATGAAGTAGTAACAAAATAATCTTGTAGTTTGGGGTCCCTGCAACATGAGGAACTGTACTCAAGGGTCGCAGCATTAGGAAGGCTGAGAATCACAGCTCTAGATTTAGCAGGCTAATCTGCTTCTCATCTGGAGTTGTTCTTTCTCCCACAGCTAATATATACTAAGAGAAACTATTGGAACCCTATAAAAGTGGTTTCCTTTTTTTTTTTTTTTTTTTTTTT
>NW_022196897.1:105645939-105653042 GCF_008632895.1 Mastomys coucha
AGACCAGGCTGGCCTCGAACTCAGAAATCCACCTGCCTCTGCTTCCCAAGTGCTGGGACTAAAGGCATCTGCCACCACGCCCAGCAGGGGGTTTCCTTTTTAAAAGACTTATTTACTTTATTTATATGAGTATACTGTAGCTGTCTTCAGACATACCAGAGTGTATTGGATCCCATTGGTTGTGAGCCACCATGTGGTTGGTGGGAATTGAACTCAGGACCACTGAGCCATCTCTCCAGCCCTCTAGGTGTTTCTTAATGTGTAATGGGTTACAGCCATCTCAGCCCTGGGAGCAGAATAAAATCCTACTTTGAAGAATTCCACCCACTGCATTCTTAGATAAATCACTTGGCTCCTGATAGTGTCTTTCCAACCAGGATTATATTCAAAACAATGGGATTTTTCATGTTTTAAAGCATTCACAGAGTTCATGAATAAACGTGCTTCCAGGTTTTCTCCTAAGTGAAGTATAACACTGTTTGAGAACATCAGATAATGTATCAGATTTGAAGAAGGAAAAAAAAAGATATTTTTTCTCCTGGTTTCTCACAAACTGCCTTTTTAACTTCTTGCTGTTTAGATGGTAAAGTTCAGCCTGCAGCTTTTACATACTGTGCCAAAACATCAACCCTGCATCTGGAGGAGCTTTCTCTGAGCGTTGGTGATGACTGGGAGGTCCGAGTCAGCTGATGGGCAGGCTCCCTGGTAGAGAATGGGGAGCCACCTGATCACTCTACCTTCTTGGCCTTCTGCGAGATCTGCGCTGCCATCAAATTTGCTTCCTTGGGGAAAATGACATTTCACTTATCCCTAGTGTATTGATGACCTGTCAATTCCAGGTTTTAAGATTTTAGCCAGGTGCAGTGTAATCCTAGCACTCCGAAAACGAAAGCTAAAGCAGAAGGATTGAAAGCTCAAGACCAGCTTAAGCTATATTGCAAGACCTTGTCTCAAAAAAAAAAAAAAAAAATCAAAAACAAGATTTCAGATTTTACATTTAAAGATGTATTATTGACACTCTGTACAAACACTGCCCTTCCCACAGACCCATAATTCACTGAGACACTGAAAGAGCTCAGGGAGTGGCCTGACTTGGAGCAGGGCTCCTGAAAGGCCCATTTGTGGGGCTTGCCTCAGGCTGTATAGCGCAGCCACTCTGACTGTTGCAGCAGCAGAGTTGCCCAACCCAGTCTCCAAGTAGATGGCAGTGCCAGGCACCTTTAGGGTTCCCTTCTATCAATAGCAGTGTGGGTATGGCAGCTTCTGCTGCAGATACTCCATGGGCAAGGGCTGTGGAAAGTTCTTCTCCCCTGAGAGTGACTCCGCAACACTCCAGATCCTCTTTCACAC
Organism: Mastomys coucha; assembly: GCF_008632895.1. Classification (NCBI taxonomy): domain Eukaryota; kingdom Metazoa; phylum Chordata; class Mammalia; order Rodentia; family Muridae; genus Mastomys; species Mastomys coucha. The sequence goes on from NW_022196897.1 coordinate 105,647,290, forward strand.
TTCTTAGATTCAAAAGTACCAAATCAATTTTCAAAGTCAGATTTACTCCTTTTAAATATATTTTATTAAAAGCTATCTACTAACTAAAAATATTTATAAGGTGAATATAATAAGATACAATTAGTAAAAATGGAATAAATACTCACATCCCACAGGTGAACTTTAAAAATAGAGCACAGGGCCGGGACTAGAATAGCACAGTGACTGGCACTTGTCTTAGGCATGACCAAAAACCAAAAGAAGCAATATTCCAATACACTGTCTTTAAAAACCAAAATGAATGCAAAAAAAAAAAAAAACCACACAGGCTTAAAGGTTTTAAATAAAGACACCTCAGTATTACGGACTCTTCCTTTCGCATTAGGTTCCAATATGGCTTGGCATGGGCTAGAGTATCATACCACACTGTGATGTCCCTGGCTCTGGGGACTCTAGAGGCTCCCTGCTGTCTGCTGCAGCAGTCGTTGAGGTGGTCTCAGTTCCTCAGCCTCGGAGCCTCTCGCTACATTCACTGCCCACTTGCAATTGCCCCTGTTCTACCTTCTCTCTCAGCCACAGTACTGTCCCCTGGCTCCACCCATACAGATCTTACCATCCTTCCAGACCCAAGCCAAGCCCTACTTTTCCATAAAAATTCTAACCTGACTCCCCCAGCCTCCCAGTACCTACTAGCAGTGATTTTGCCTTTGTCTGAAATGCCGCCCCACAAATAATCATACCCTACTTTGCATTCTCAGGGATGTGCCTTAATATTTCAAGCAGGACTGTGTATCTCCCTACTAGAGCATATGCCCCTTAAGATCATGTTACATTTCTCTCATATCTGTTATATCACTGGGGAAGTGTGGATGAAAACACCTGCTCCCCATAGGCTCATGTGTTTGGACAGTTGGTCCCCAGTTGGTGGCGCTGTTTGGGGAGGCTCTGAAACTTTTAGAGGTACATCTTTGCTAGAGGAAGCATGTCAATGATCAGGGTAAAGGTTAGGCTTTGTCTTATAGCCTTATTCAATTTTCTGTTTGCTTGCTCTGCTTCCTGTGTGTTATTGAGATGTGATCTCTCTCAGCTTCCTGCTTCAGCACCTGCTGCAATGCCTCCCTTGCTGTCATGGACTCTCCCTATGGAACATGAGCAAAATAAACTCTTCGACAAGCTGCTTTCGGTCATGATATTTTATCATAGCTTTTCCTCTTGGTTTGCTTCCTGGTCATGTGGTAGATGCTTTTGCTTTGCCACAAGATTCTCCCATGATATTCTGCCTCTTTACAGGTCCAAAACAATGGAGCTAATTTATAAGGGCTAAATTCTCTAAAACTATGAGCCAAAATAGCCCTTTCGTCTGTCTAAGTTGTTTATCTCATTCACTGGGTTATAGTGATAGCTGATTGACACTGTTGGAATGGTCATTCAACCCAACCTAACCCCAAAGGAATATTAAATTCAGTCTTCTTTCTAACCCCTTGCTGAGTGCTTAAGACACCCTAACAGCATTTTAAATGCATCACATGAGTTAACTTGTTTAATCCTTACACCAAACCCAACAACAGAATGACTATCATTCCCACGCTACAGGAGAGAAGATTGGTTCAGAGGAAGAAAGTTAACGAGGCTAATGCTACACAGCCACAGCCAGAAGATGCCAACCTCCACTTCGATCCTGGACAGCCAATCTTTCAGAGACTGCTCAGCTCTGTTCTTCTTCAAGAGTAGTAATGCCTTGAGCATTTTCTCGGAGGGACAGGAAGATAAACTGGTGATTCCAATAGCTGAGACATAGGGTCCCTTCAAGTTGAACTGCCAAGAATCATGAGCCCATGCTCCCTTTCAGTGTGTGTGTGTGTGTGTGTGTATGTGTGTGTGTGTGTGTGTATGTGATGTGTATATGTATGTGTGTGAGTGTGGGCATGCACATGAACACGTGCCATGCCACACAGAGGAGGACAACTTGGGGTGTTAGTCCTTGCCTTCCACCTTATTTGAGACATGGTGAGACACAGTTGTTTTGCTGTTTTCTGCTGCATAGGCCTGACACAACATACCCATGCCTCTACGGCTTCTCCTGCCTGTGCCTCCCATCTCACTGTGGATGTCCTGGGGTGGCAAGCGTGCTATGGCACCTAGTTTTAAGTGGGAGCTCAGATCCTCACACTTACATGGCAAGCGCTTTACCACTGTGCCATCTCTCCTGCCCTATGCCCCCATTTCAGTTGTTACCTCCTACTCTTTCCTGTCTTCTAAACTTAGATCTATAGGGCTGGTCACTTAGGAACAGGTGCAGCTGCAAGCTGGGTCAAGCCTCTACTCTGCCAGACATCAGATATAGCCGTTTCATTATAACCCAGAGAGCAACTACCATGGTAAAAAACAAAAACAAAATGAACAAACAAACAAAAAAAAACCAGGTAGAAGCCAGGTAACCAACTCCCTCCTCCAGGCCACTTTGATTCCCCTTTAAAAGCCCTGAAGCCAAGTCTTCCCTAGACCTTACATTTTAGGACTTGACACTAAGCTGGCTCTGTTTCCAGTTCTGTCTAGATGCTGATGTGGTGTAGCTAAGTGGTCTAGTCAATAATCTACTAGGATACACATTACGTAGTTAACTTGATCTCAGTGTGTCCAGTGGGCAAGAAGAGAGGAATTTCCTTGACTGGAAATTCTGCTGAGTGGCATTTTCTACCCAGTTGGACTGAAAGTCAACTCCAGAACATTCTAGAAAAGGTACTGACTCTAAAATACTGTTTTCCATGTCTCTAGTGGCTGCTGCCTCAGTAGCCTGTATGGCTGCCTAGTCCTTCACATACTTTGCTGATTTCTGGTGTTTGTCTGTCTCAAATACTCTCACTTCTTGATAAGCAGCGTTCCTAATGTCAATGCAGAAATATCTCCAGCGAGGTCCTCCCCGACCACTCAGTCCAGCCACGCACTGGCCTCTTGCTTTCATGCTCCACGATCTCACTTCACATCTATTTTTAGTTTTCCTGGCTTAAGCTTCTTCAGGCCACTGAAACACAACCCTCATTCTCTTCTTCTCCCTCTGGCAAGCGCGCTGCTGGGAGGCACCCCCAGGTAGAAACTGCGTCTAAATCCTCTATTGCCTCTTCCTCAGGAAAACCTATTGCTCTAAGGTCATAGTCACCTGTTTAAGCTGGTCAGAAGCCAGCCAGTTTTCTGATAGAACTTTAAACTTTGAAGAGACCGTGGCCATTTTTTTTTTCCCTCAGATGACAGAATCACTTCAACTTCCGCTTTGTAATCGCTTCCTTTCCTTGAAGGTAGCCGAATCTCGTTTTCTTTAAAACGTCTTCCTTACAAAGTTGCCTGCCATGCCAACTGTTATTAGCCCAACTGTGGCCCCAAGGACAAGGGCTGAGCCCAGGTCCCCGGGGCCAGTTCCTCACCCAGCTCAAGGCAAGACCACGGAGGCTGGAGGTGGACACCCAAGCGGCATCTATTCAGCCATCATCAGCCGCAATTTTCCAATCATTGGTGTGAAAGAGAAGACATTTGAGCAGCTCCACAAGAAATGCCTGGAGAAGAAAGTTCTTTATCTGGATCCCGAGTTCCCACCGGATGAGACCTCTCTCTTTTACAGTCAGAAGTTCCCCATCCAGTTCGTGTGGAAGAGACCTCCGGTGAGTAGCTTACTGGTTTTGTAGCTGGCTGGAGTTGGCCTCAGAGAAGTCCTCCCACTCAGCACCTCCCAAGCACAGCTGGGCACATGGACACGGGGGAAGGATCCTGGCAGGGGCCTGGGCTCTGGCTGCAAGTATGAAAAAGAGAGGACAGGGTCAAGTCTAAGAGAGAGCGGGCAGGGCTGCTTCTCTCTCACTTTCTCTCTTTCTGCTGTTCCCAAAAGTAATTAGACCCCAAATTCATCTTAAAAATGGCCATCTCTTCCCCAGAATCAGTTCCACAGTGTCCAGAGCTGTACTCTCTGCCTAACTATGTTGAGACATCTTCCATTTCTCAGGCTAAAATCATGAGATGCGGTTCTTTCTGTTTTGGATATTTGCCAGTGACCGTGGATTTCTGAAACACAGAAGCCAGGGAAAGAGGAGAAAGGCAAGGACTACTTTTTGTAACATAACATTGAGATTAGAAGAATTTTTGTCTGTATACCTCACTGCATAAATTAGGATGCCAAAACCCAGCAATAGACTCAGCATATGACAGGACCTGGATGAAACCCTACTCGCTAGCCTTCACTAACAGGGATTCGCCAGAGGGAAAATTATGTTTCCCTGGCTCCCTTCTCTGATCATGCCTCCAATGTGACTCTTGTTTTTGAAACAAGAAACATTTTAGTCACAAACCAATCTGGGGCTAGGAGCAGAGCTTAGTGGTAGAGTTCTACTTAGCATGTCAGGGGCCCTGTGTGTGATCTCTGGCACTGCTAATCAATCAGTAAATAAATATAAAAGGGGGGAGAGAGAAAAAGTGATCACGTCATATAGAGAGAAATAGTTATTGTAGGTCCACTAAGAAGAGTGTTGTGAACAAGAGACCAAAACTTACACTGTTGTAAAGTCTAGAGTATTGAGGAGAACGTGGACATTGAGGTCCAGTGGTCGTCAGGACTCTGTCATCACTGAGTGGATGGGGTCAAAGAGAGCAGGCCAGGTCAGGGGTGAGAAACCTTTCATGAAGAAGTGATGTTGGGCTCCTCACAGGATTCATTGGCCATCTTTTCCTCTATTGTCTAACAAGAGCTGTCTCCTCTCCCCTTCTGCTGTCCTTTGGTAAGGCCCATCCATGGCTGTCATGAATGTCCTCAGCTTAGAAGAGCATGCTGCAGAGGACTGGGTGTAGCTTATCACACACCTAACATGTGTGAGGTCCCAAGTCAAGAAGGTGGGCAACCCAATCAATGCACTTAGATACACCATGCCCCTGCTCAGCCCCCACTGACTGCAGCATAAGTCCAAGCCACCTCGCTGAGCACAACCCTTCTCAAGCAGGCCTGACCTCTCACCTTGACTCTCGTCCTTAAACTTGATGCTGCAATGAGACATCTGGTTGCAGCAGAACATCTGGCTGCAGCAGAACATCTGGCTGCAGTGCCCTTCCAGGGTTTGGCTGATTGGCTCCCCCTTGCATTCTCTGCTTGACTCTTCCTTCAACCTTTCTCACCTCTCCTGGTGCTGAGAACAGGGTCTGTTCATGGTCATTTGTAGTCTCCAGACATATTCTGAACATAATAGTATACAGATGCTGCTAGCAAATGAATACCCACATCTAAGGGTCTGACCCAGGACAGCCCTGCCTTCCAAAGTAGGGAACCCCTAGAAGCTTTGTCTAATAGTACTCCAATGGCAAAGGGACCAAAACCTACAAACACTGTTTTTACTAAAATCACTGATGGCTTTGAGCCTAAAAGTTAGACTTGCAAATCTGCCATGTTCTGTGGCAGTGACCGGTTTATGAGCTCCTATAGACCAGTATGCTCCAAGAGACCGGGCTGTTTGATATTCAGCTCCTATCACCATCACCAACAACAAAGATCCTGAATTTTCAAACCATCTTGGTTAAAGTGCCATTTGTCCTTCTGTGGTTAAGATCAGTGGGTTGGAGAGATGACTCAGTGGTGAAGAGCACTTCCCACTGTTGGTGAGAACTTGTGTTTGGTTCCCAGCACCTACATGTGGTGGCTCACAACTATAAAATGCCAATTCTGCTGGGCGGTGGTGGCGCATGCCTTTAATCCCAGCACTTGGGAGGCAGAGGCAAGCGAATTTCTGAGTTCGAGGCCAGCC
>NW_022196897.1:105653068-105701106 GCF_008632895.1 Mastomys coucha
GGCCAGCCTGGTCTACAGAGTGAGTTCCAGGACAGCCAGGGCTACATAGAGAAACTCTGTCTCGAAAAGCCAAAACAAAACAAAACAAAACAACTCCAATTCCCAGGGATCCAATGCCTCTGTGATCTCTGCAGGCTCCAGCACACAAGTGGCACACATACATACACTCAGGTGCACATACATATGTACATATAGAATTAAAGATCAGGGCATACTTGTATTGATTAACATACATTCTAAATTGTGTTTAGAGGTGGGCATAGTTGGGACGGGTCATGGAAGTGTTATCCAAGCCCTTCACTTTACATGGTTATGGTCCTGAAAGTGAAAAGGACTTATATATATTGAAATGACTCCAGAACTTTCTAAAATATAAAACCCTTCTTGGGAACATTCATTCTCCCAAGCATTTCCTTGGGCAAAGTAACCTCTGTCAGGCCTAAGAATATGAAGAAGCATGTCCTGTCAGGAAAAGGAGGAGATGAGGGCTTCATTTTGCTGGCATATCTGCTCCCCACTGCCTGCTGTTAGTGGTTTTTGTTTGTTTGTTTGTTTGTTTTTTGTTTTTTTGGTTTTTCGAGACAAGGTTTCTCTGTATAGCCCTGGCTGTCCTAGAAGTCACTCTGTAGACGAGGCTGGCTTCAAACTCAGAAATCCACCTGCCTGTGCCTCTGCTGTTAGTGTTTTAAGCCCGCATTCAGTGTCTCTAACTTTCACTCCTTCAACACCTGGGCCTGAAGAAAGCTGCCAGTTAGACAGAAGCCCCTTGGTACCTCCATTCAGGAGACCTACTGCTTATTACCATAACTGGAAATTCCTTGAATTAGGCTCCAAGGGTGATGTTTAAGTGAGTTTCCTAAACTGCCACTAATCAACAACCATGTGTTACTAAGTTGAGATGTTCATCCAAATACTTGTTTGATCTCTGCGTCCATAGCGGGTAACGGCCACCCCCTCACCCCACCAAGCACTTTGGAAGGAAGCCTGGTGGTGTAAGATCCACTGTGGCTTCAGCACTGTGGGGAAATATGAGGGAAGTACTGCAGTGGGTAGAAAAAGAGACTAATGAGACTCTTGCCCACCAGCGGGAGTTCAGCCACCTTGGCTAGACTCTGCCGCTCTCTGTGTGACCTGTGGGCTTCCTGCCACCTTATGCCCCTTCTAGGATCTTCACTCTCCAGGCTGAAGTAACTTATCCCCAGTCCCAAGGCAGTTATTACAGGAATACAAACAACAGCTAAAGTACACTATGATTAGCAGGAGTCTTGTTCCTGATATAGCATCTTGTCTGATTGTTTGTGTGTCTTTAGCAGATGGACTTCCTCTCTGAATCCTTACCATAGCAGAAACTTTCCATCAAAAGGAAACACAAATGGAAAAATGAGAGAGAAGGGGGGGAGGATAGGTGTGTGTGTGTGCATGTATGCATGTGTGTGTGTGTGATCCCATGTCTGTAGTGACCAGAAGAAGGCAGCTGAAGATGGACTTACAGGTTATTGTAAGCTGCCTGATATGGGTGCTGAGAACTGAATGCAGGTCCTTTGCAGAAGTAGTATGACCTCTTTAACCTATGAGCCATCTCTTCACCCTACATTATAATTACATAAAAAAATACTTGAGCCAGGCCTGTGGATACCTGCCTGTACTCCTAGCTACTGAGGAAGCTGAGACAGGAGGACTGCTGACATTGTCAAGTTTGAGGTCAGCCTGGGCAATATGAGGATCTTGTCACTTAAAGACAAACAAAACCGGGCAGTGGTGATGCACGCCTTTAATCCCAGCACTTGGGAGGCAGAGGCAGGTAGATTTCCAAGTTCCAGGCCAGCCAGGTCTACAGAGCGAGTTCCAGGACAGCCAGGGCTACACAGAGAAACCCTGTCTTGAAACCCCTCCCCCCCAAAGACAAACAAAAACAAATTAACAACAGCAAAATACAGAGTGCTTTTCTTATAGGAGGCAAACATGATTGTTTTCTAAAGGGAAAAAGAAAAGGATCAGCAGGTTGATGTATAACAACAGTAAAAAGTAGACTGCAATGGAACTGGACTAGGAAAAGCCTGAGGCCAGCCACTACCCCAAGTTCTCCCCCCACCCCAGCACACATTTGCACATGCACACTGCTCCTGCCATTCTCTATGGCCTAACAGTCACTGAAGCTGTGAAAAACTTGAGACAAGTAACCTTTTGGGAAAGGGCAGACTTGTCCTGCGTCTTGTCTTGGGGTGACTGTGGTGAGCTAGCATGCCAATGTTGAAAGCACAGGAGTAGAGAAAAACAAAATAAGAGAGAAAATGCCCAGGACTCACTGAGTTCTGGGGTGGAGGAGACAGAGGAGGAGACCCTGCAGCTCAGAGGCTGTGGGTTGAAGATCTGTGTGAGTCTCCAAGGATGCCCCAGGACCTCTCCCACTTGGGAAGCATTCTGGCTACTCCACAATGCCAGTACAGCCTGAAGCTGCTATTAAACACTCCACGTAAGTCCAGGAGAAAATGTTGAAGAACAGTTGTCAACGATCTGAGGTAGTCGGCTTTCCTCCTGACAGGAAGAGTCAGAGGGACAAAGGAACCCTCCTTCAGCACATACGTGCCCTGATTTCCACATTAGAAAACTCTTCATGTCTAGCTGGAAGTCATCTGGCTACAACCCAGACAACAGTGAAGAAATCCAGTGGTGTCCTCTGTTTCTGGGTTGTCACTTTGCCCCTGGTGGCTTTATCAGACAGTTACTGGGGCTTTTCCAGTGCAGGGCATGAGACCCCTCAACTGCACAGCCAAGCCTCGTTATCTACAGATTCTATATTTGTTATTCTCCTACTTAGTTAAATTCATTCGTAAGTTTTGTTTGTTTGTTTGGTTGGTTGGTTGGTTGATTTTTTTCGAGACGGGGTTTGTCTGTATAGCCCTGGCTATCCTGGAGCTCACTCTGTAGACCAGGCTGGCCTCGAACTCAAAAATCTATCTGCCTCTGCCTCCCAAAGTGCTGGGACTAAAGGCGTGTGCCACCACCGCCCGGCCGGTAACTTTCAAATCAGTACTGTGCTTCTGTGGATATTTGTGGACTTGCTCAGGACTCTGAAAACCTCAAGTCATCATACTGGTTCCCAGCTGAGATCAAACAGTAGCCCACACATCAGCACCCTTAAGGAAGGGCTGTCTCCTGATTCCAGGAGGCGTCTGGGACTTATGAGCTCTTCTAGACAGCCTCTAAAGTGAAGCCTATAGCCGAGGTATCCTCTCTGCCTGGGCTCACTCAACCAGTATCACTCAATTCTGAAATGAAGAAACACTAGGCTAATACAAAACAACAATTGCCCCAAGTCATTGTGAGATTTTGAGACAGCTGGACTCCAGAAGCAGCAGGCAGGAACACCCAGCCCAGCCTAGGACGTGGCTCATTGCCCAGTGAAGTTACCTTCTCAACGAACGTAGGCCTCTGCGGCACATCTGTTACAGAGTGTCTGCCGTCTTCTGTTAGACAGTTGAAAGGGAAGTTGGGCTTGGCACTAGCCACAAAAAGGAAGAATTGGACCACAGTACACAGGAGTTTGAGACAGGATTTGAACAAGTAGCCCTGGTGGAAAGCCTGGTCTGCTGCTAGCTGCAAGTCAGGAAAACAATCCAAGTTTCACTTTGCTTTTCCATAAAGGAGCTAAATGTACTCTCTGTTTAGCACTATACTATGTGGTGTCCCTAAAGTCCTAGTTCAGTGGCTCTCCATCTTCCTAATGCTTTGACCCAGTTTCTCATGTTGTAATGAACCCCCAACCATACAACTATTTCCATTGCTACTCCATAACTGTAATTTTGCTACTGTTATGAATCGTAATGTAAATATCTGATATTTCCAATGTTTTAGGTGATCCCATAGGGGTCTCACCCCACAAGCTGAGAACCATTGTCTCAGGTGTCCAGAGTAAGGCAATAATAGCCATTAACAAGACAGCCCAGGACACAGGTTCTGAAACCAAGGGAACCAGAACTGTGCCCACCACTAAACCACGTGACAGACTATTCCCGGGTCTCAGCTTCCTCATCTGTAAAAAAACAAACAAAAAATCCAGCTTTCACAGAGTTGCTGGAAGGATAAAACAGGATACTGCATCCAACATACACAAGCACACATGCGCACACACAACACACACACACACACACACACACACACACACAGCACAGGCAGTGAGTGGTGCTGGTAGTAACTGAAATGCTAATACTAACTGAGATGTCTGGTCTGGCTGCAGACAATCACAGTAGCACCAAACCACCAACCCAGGACCGAAGAGGGGAGGGGAGGCGGCAACCGTTTTTTGGTGAAAGTGAAGGTTCTAGAAATAACAGTTAGGATTGCCCCAGCTCCTCCTGAGGGTCATGATGGGGACAGAGCTCCAGGGACCACAGTGAATACGTTAAAATGGCTTGGCAGGATAATGTAGGAAACGAGAAAGGCAGGGAAAAAATTGACCAAGAAACCACAAAAAAATGCATTTCCCTTATACAAAAGCCACAGCATCCTGTTTGCACATTTGAGTCTTTCTTTTTTAAATGACTATTTTGTTCCTCCACCTCCTCTTCCTCCTCCTTCTCCAGATTTTGAGACAGGGTCTTCCTATGTTGCCCTGGCTGGCCTGGAACTCACAGGCGTGCCTGCTTCTGCTTCCTGAGCGCTAGAGTTAAAGGTGTGAGCTACTGGGTCTTATTTTATTTATTATTATTATTTAGTGTGTATCTGTACATGAATCACATGTGAGCTCTTGGACCCATGTGTGTCAGAGGAGAAGTTTGTGGAGTTGGTTCTTTCCTTCCACGCCTACATGGGCTCCAGGGTTTGAACTCAGGTCATCATATAGCAAATGCCTTTACCCCCTGAGCTGTCTCACCGACCCCATTCATGAATTTCTAACCATCTGCTAATGTCTTTTGCTCTTATAACATGTCTTACCTCTAATTTTTAAATTGATTTATTTATTGATTTATTTATGTGTAAGTGTACACATGCATCTGCCATTGTGAGGCACCCAGGCTTCAAGGTCAGAGGACAACTCTCAGGGCTCAGTTGTCTTCTTCCACCACATGGGTCGCAGGAACTAAACTCAGATCGTCAACCTTGGCAGCAGGTGCCTCTACCTGCTGAGCCATTGGTCTGTTATTTTTCTCCTTTGTTTTCTTAAGCATGTTATCTTAGTTGGGATTTCTACTGTTGTGAAGAGACACAACCACGGCAGCTCTTATAAAGGAAAGCATTTCACTACAGCTGGCTTTCAGTTTTAGAGGCTTGGTCCATTGTTGTCATGGTGGGGGACATAGCGACATGGTGCTAGAGAAGCCGAGTTCTACGTTTGGATCTGTGGGCAGCAGACGGAGACTGTGCCATGCTGGCCAGACTTGAGCTTATAAGACCTCAAATCCTGCCTCCAGAGTGACAGACTTCCTCCAGCAAGGCTGGCCACACCTCCTAACAGTGCCATTCCCTATGGGCCAGGCATTCGAACCGGAGTCTATGAGGGTCGCTCCTATTCAGCCGCACAGATATCAGCCGCACTCATGCTCACCACGGAGGCAAGCTTGTCATTTCCTTCCTGTGCTGTGCAGTCTGAGTATCTGATACCCCAGCTTCGTTAACTGGTTGGGGACGGTCCCTTCTTCCATTCTGAGATTGTATAAGATAAAAACTAGATGCTCCTTAAACAGCTCTTGTTAGCGTTTCCTCTAAAGGAAATTTTATATCTACAGATATAACTGCTTTGATAATCACAGAATAATATGAAATTATTTTTCTTTGTAAATCAGTGCTTGTTGTTATTTTTCTAGGAATTTATGATAACTTCCTATGAAATTTTTACTTTTGCCAGAACTATCTTGTTAGATGTAGGTACATAAACATTTGGAGTGAGTGTTTATATAATATATACTTATTCTTTCAATTTCAACATTCCTGTGTTCTGATACCTTAAAATCACTAAAACTTAAAAAAGATATATTCAATTTTGGGGATAGAGACATGATTTACTATCTGGCTGCTCTACCAGAAGACCAGGGTTCGATTCCCAGCCCTGGTATGGGTGTGGTGGTTCTTAACTGCCTGTAACTCTAGTCCCAAGGGATCAATGCCCTCTTCCAACCTCAGGCATGCACATTAGTGAATATAGTGATACATCTCAGCCAGAACACGTGAACACATTAAAATAAATAGATTTTTTTAAAATGTTAATTCAATCTCTAGCCAGCTTTGGCAGGTAAGAATCTGAAATCCTAGGACTCAGAGGAGGAAAGAGGCAGGGGGATCAGGAAGATCAGGAAGTCAAGGCTAGCCTTTTCCACAAAGTGAGTTCAAGTCCAACCTGTGGTATGAGACCAGTTTCCCAAAAAGAAAACAGAGCCCTCCAATTTGAAAAGAATATTTTTTATTATTTATGTAATTTTTAAACATTTATTTGTTTGTTGTGTATACATGTGTAGGGGTAATAAGGGATGGGCAGAAAAGTATGCTTAACATACATTATATGCCAGTAAAAAAAAATAATTGAGGACAATCTTTTTATTGAGAATTTCATACATGTATACAATTTTTTTTTTGTTTTTTTGTTTTTTTTTTTTTGGTTTGGTTTTTTTTTGCTATGTTTTGTTTTGAGATAGTGTCTCATTATGTAGCATTGACTGGATGGAACTCATTATGTAGACCAGGGTGGCCTCAAAATCACAGAGATCTACCTACCTCTGCCTCACAAGTGCTGGGGTTGACAGCATTTACCACCACATCTAGCTATATAATATGTTTTGATCAAATTCATAGCCATTTCAAGGAGGAAATTCCTCTTCCCTGCCACTACTTTCCCCTCCCAACTGTTCCACCCTTGTTCGTTTTTGTTTTATGTGAATGAGTTTGTCTGCCTGTATGCGCACCACATGCACACAGTGTCCTGAGAGACCAGAGGAGTGTACGAGACAGCTTTTACCACCACGTGAGTGCTGAGAACGGAACCCAGATCCCCTGTAGGAGCACGGTGCTCCTAACCTCTCCAGACCCACTGCTTCTCCTTAGTGCCGTCTGTATGTGCATGGATCTAGGGCCATCTACCGGAGGATGGGCAGCTTTTGGGGGCCACATTCCAGAAGAAAACTTAGTCTTCCCCCAGAAGCCATCGATTATTAATTATCCTCAGTCAGGGTAGCATTCCACGAACTCCTCTTTGTGAGTTCCCAAGCCAGATGAGGGACGGTAGAGCAGAGTGTTGCCTATACCCAAACTTCTCTCCGAGAGCCCAACGGGAGTAGAACTGATCTCTACTCAAATCAGGCTTGGGCCTACTCTATTCCATGGCGACAAAGGCCATGTCATGATAAAGCTACTTAGGCTGCTGTTTCCCCCACCAGAAAACTGGCTCCTCAGAAACCCTATGACCGGCAGTTGCTAATCCGGCTGATTCTTGCAAGGCTCTGCCCCACTGAAGCACTTTTTCCCTTGTCCTTTTTCCTTCCCATCCCCCATGACTATTTAAGCTAGTCTCAAACCAGCTGTCCTCTGAAACAGTACTCATTGCCTTCCACTTGTTCCCCAGCCCCTGAACCCTGAGACTGCTGTGGGCAACGGCCAGTTAGGGGCAAGGGACCCACTTCTCCCCAGCCCATGCAGAAATTTTTGGCTGGTTTGATCATCTGCAGGTCTTGGGTATGCAATCATATTCATTGTTTACATTTGGTTGTTTTTTTTAAAAAGATTTATTTATTTTATGTCTATGAGTACACATAGTTGTGAGCCTTCATCTGGTTGTGGGGAATTGATTCTTAAAATCTCTGGTCAGCCCACTTGCTCGGCTCCAGTAGGTAGACCCTGCTTGCTCTGGCCCAGAGATTTATTTATTACTATATATTACTATAAATAAATACACTGTAGCTGTCTTCAGATGCACCAGAAGAGGGCATCAGATCTCATTACAGATGGTTGTGAGCCACCACGTGGTTGCTGGGATTTGAACTCAGGACCTCTGGAAGAGCAGTCAGTGCTCTTACCCACTGAGCCATCTCACCAGCCTCATTGTTTGCATTTATAAACTGCACCATCATATCTGCCAAATACTATTTGACTACAGACTCCCACTACTTCTGGCTCTTCTGCAATGGTCTCTGAGCCTTGAGAGGAGAGGCTGTGATACAGATGTTCCATTTAGAGCTAAGGACTCCACAGTCTTTTTTTTTTTTTTAAGATTTATTTATTATTATATGTAAGTACACTGTAGCTGTCTTTAGACATATCAGAAAAGATCGTCAGATCTCATTATGGGTGTTTGTGAGCCACCATGTGGTTGTGAGCCACCATGTGGTTGCTGGGATTTGAACTCAGGACCTTCAGAAGAGCAGTCAGTGCTCTTACCCGCTGAGCCATCTCACTAGCCCAAGACCCCACAGTCTTAGTCTTTGAATATTGACTGGTTGTGGGTCTCCGCATTAGCTGTTGCCGACTGCACATAGAAGCTTCTCTGATGAGGGCTGAGAGATACACTAATCGATGTGTATAAAGACAAGAACATAGAGAGCAACTTAATACTACATTTAGCAAAATAGTATCAGGGACTCCCCTAGGTACTGTGACCTAACCAGTCATGGGGTTTGGCTCAGTTAACAATACCAGACATGAGTTCCATTTTATGGACTGGATTTTAAATTAAATCAGAAAGTGGTTGGTTACTCCCATAATATTTATGCCACTATCGCATGAATGGGGACATTTTCCCAAGACAGTCATTGTAGCTCACAGAGCTCATAGCTGGGTAAAATTGCATAATATTTTTCTCCCCGAGTAGTATAAGTACAACACAGCACTATAAAAATCTATCCGGTAGAAATGAAGCTTTCTGGTTACTACCAGCTTGAGTCTCCACATTCTATGACTGAAGTGTGTAGTGTGTTTAGGGATTAGATCTTACTATCAAGTTCAAGCTAGAGCAAGAGCAATAGCCTGTAATGCTTAGAGGAATCTATGGTCTACGATGACCAACAATATGAAAAGAGATAACCTATACCTGGCATTGGGTCCTCTATTTGATAGCCTATAGTGCCTGGGGGAGGCATGTCCCTCTATTACAGGTCTAATTCCATTTAAAATCTTTTATATGTACATATTTTAGGAAGTTTTACACAATGGTAGCTTTCCATGTGGCATTTCCAGTGGTCTTTAATGTTAGTTATCCCTCCTCATGTGCCCCTTATCCTACCCTCTCTTACCCCAGCCCACTTAAGAAAACACACTTTTAATTAAGAATCATTTTCAGCTACTACAGAATCCTGATGATAAAAATGATTCAAACTTTAGTGGAACTAAGCATCTCCCGACGAAGTGATTTAAAACACAGTGACTGAATCTGGGGAAAACAGCTCAGTAGGAAAAGTGGTGTAAATCATGAGAGCCCGAGTTCTGCCCCCAGGACCCATGTTTTTAAAAAGCCAGGTGTGGTAGAATGTATTCCTGTGATCCCTGTGTTAGAGACACAGAGGCAGGTGCATTCATGAGGCTAATCACTGAACTCCAGGTTCAGTGAGAGACCCTGTTGCCAGTGGTCAGGGTCTGAGCTGGATGTTTCCAAAGAACTGAGAGGAAGGGCACACATAGATTCACAAAAGAAGCAGACTGTAAGGGAAGTGGTAAAACAGATTGTAGAGAGGTAGAATGTCAAGATGGACAGTGGGCCATGTGAGTGCTTGAGGACCTAACTCTTGTTTGGAGCTTTCTATTATAATATTGGAGAGAAGGAGGAGTTGATTATTAAGGGGTATGGTTTAGGCAATTCTTTTTTTTTTTTTTGATGGATAGATTATGCTGTATTTTTATTTTCCCTACTGTGCCTGTCCCTTCCCACAATGCATCTGGTTTTGATCATATACACACACAGACACATACACACACAAAACTGTACACAGGCATAAGATAGTAAATAGATATTCTCCCTGAAATGTTACTAGAGGACTCGGTTTTATTTTTTTGTTTTGCTTTGTTTTGTTTTGTTTTCTAGACAGGGTTTCTCTGTGTATCCCTGGCTGTCCTGGAACTCCCTCTGTAGACCAAGTTGGCCTTGAACTCAGAAATCTGCCTGTCTCTGCCTCTGCCTCCCAAGTGCTGGGATTAAAGGCGTGCACCACCACTGTCCTGCAAGGACTCAGTTTTATATGACTAAGCATGTACCCCAAACCAGTTCAAGCCAGATTGGCCCTTCTATTGCTCATACTTTGATACATTAAATAGAAACCACCTAATTTCAGGAAAACAGTAAGTTGGGCCAGGTAGCACACCATTACTCCACACCCAAGCCAAGCAAGATCCCTGCGTTTGAGAACAGACTGTGCCGCATGGAGATACCTCTCTCCAAAGCGAAGAGTCGCTGTGTAAAAATAAATATTTTCTGTGTAACATCTCTATGAACATTTGGTTTTGGTGAATGCTTGGCATTCGGCTGTTTCTATAACCTTCCTGCTATGGGTGAGGCCTTACCTATCTACTGCCCACTTACCCTTAAACCCTGGATTTGGGTTGGTAGCAGGCCGCTCAGACCCCTATCAGAATGAAAGCTCGTAAAACACTGCCTTACTGGTTGTAACAGAGGGTTCTAGAATGCACGCAGATTTCCGTGTTTAGCACTGTCTGTCTTTCCATGTTCATAGGCTTGATTTTTATTTACCGAATTTGTTTAGCATTGGGACATTGCAAGAGTTAACGCCTGGTATTATGGTAAGAATGCTGAATTACTTCCTTACTTCTGCTTTACTTTCCCATGGTCAACACTTGGGAGAGTCCAAAGCCTTATTTGAAATTGGTTACTGACCGCCCCACCCCCACCCCCTACACACACACACACACACACACACACACACACACACAGAAAAGGAAGCAAGGAAACAAAGAAAGAAAGAAACAAACAAAGCAAGGCACGGTCTCCTCCATTGTTACCAGGGGTGGGGAAAAGTCTTTTGTTAAAGATGGAAGTATGTGTAACCTGACGCAGGTTGGGGCCTGGGATTGTGGGATACCTAGGTGTGTTTTTTTATAGACGGGTGGGTGTACACTAGTACTAGCAAGTGAGGAATCTAGGCTGCCAAGTGTATTACTACAAGTGTAAGGGGTACATAACCCCAAACCAAGTGGGAATTCCAAGTTAAACTGTCTCCTATGCTTGCAGGCCCCAACGCTGTCTCAAAAAAACAAGACGAACAGAACCTGAGGAACACCACCTCTGGCCTCCATTTGAAAGCACACACACACACACACACACACACACACTTATATACAGACACACAACACTCATACTCAAATACACATACACATACGCTCACACTCAAATAATGCACATATTCATACTCACATTCACATACTACACTCACATACAAACACACATTATTTCTCTCTCTCTCTTTCTCTCTCTCTCTCTCTCACACACACACACACAGAATAAATAATATACACAGAGAGAATAATAAATAAATAAATGCAGTGGCCAGCCCATACCTCAACATGGGGATATTTGAATCCTGAGATTAGGCCACAAAAACCTGGATTTTATTTATTAGTTTGCTTGTTTGTTTAAATTTTGTTTTGCTTTTATTTGTTTGTTTTGCTTTTGTTACAGTCTTCCTCTATAATTAATGCTGGCTTAGAACTCTCCATGATGGCCAGGCTGGCTTATAACTCAAAGAAATCCTCCTGCCTCAACTTCTCAAGTGCTGGGATTGAAGGTCTGTACTATCATACCCACTGGAAAGCTGCATTTTACATTGGTGTAGCATTTTAACGTGGATGCTGGAAGTTCAAAGACTACACTTTGAGTTTCACAGAGTAAATGATGGCAGTGGAGGTCAGTGAGCTGGCGGGAACTGGACGCCCTTCTAGTGTGCTGTCTGAGATCCCACCTTCCTGGTTTCTTCAGTTCTCTGTGTAAATGTAATGGCAGTGTGGGAAAGCCAAGCATTCTTAGCAATAGTACCCAGCACACACAGGCTGGGATGTCATGGGTTTGATCCCAAGTACCACACAACCAGATCTAACAGTCCATGCCTGTATTCTCAGCACTAGGGAGGTGGAGACAGGAGGATAAAAAAATTCAAGGTCATTTTGAGCTACATAGTCAGCTTGAGGCCAGCCCAGGCTACATGAGACCCCCATCTCACAATCAAAGTGAAACAGAAAACAGAAACAACAGAAAGCACTCCAACCCACATGTACCCACCTCTCCCAACTGACACATTTCCTACCCAGGAATGCTAACTGTGAAGCACTAGATGTTTGCATCCACCCCGGAGTCAACTGTAATAGGGACTTTTGCTCTGAGGTCCAGATGCTTGCCCTCTGCATCCTCATAGATCTGAGCCCCTAAGGTCTGCAGGGGGTGGGGCAGGAACATCGGGAGAATGAGGCTTCATTACCCTCAGACAAAGGCTTGCAGCAGATTCCTCCTATGCATTCAGCAGCCTGTATAGGATTAGTGTATACAGCATGTTTAGAAGGCCCCATGCTATATCCCATTGATGGCCAGTGTCAAAGGCATGAATGCCTTTTGCTGAGGCAAGGGGAGCTCTCTGAAACTATATTTTCTCTTTTTAAAGCAAGAGTCCCAGCAAGGCTGTTGTAGGTGCCCTAAAGGTCTGCAAGGCATTGTTGTCTGTCCCCAGAGCCATCTCTGGCTGGCTCTCTCCCCCTCCCTTGCTCCTTTCTGACTTGCCTGTGTTGCCCCTAGACCATGGGCTCAGGGGCCTCTAGCCAAAGCTGCTGACTCTGACCACAGCCTTTCTCTGGACTGTGTTCATTTGCATCAAGCTGCTGAGGGTGGAGGAGCTAGCTATATAGCCTCTGGGCCATTCACCAGAGGATTAGGCCTGGGCTGAGGGGTGCAGCAGGAGAGGCCGCAGTGAAGGCCCTGTTCCGCTGCTGGTCATCATGCCCTACCTGCTGCCGGGATTCTTCTGTGACAGAGTGATCCGGGAAAGGGACAGGAGAAATGGAGAGGGCACCGTCTCACAACCTCTCAAGTTTGAGGGGCAGGATTTTGTCGTTCTCAAGCAACGGTGTCTGGCTCAGAAGTGCCTTTTTGAAGACCGCGTCTTCCCAGCAGGTGTGCAGGCCCTTGGCTCACATGAGCTGAGCCAGAAAGCCAAGATGAAGGCCATCACTTGGAAGAGGCCGAAGGTAGGGGCAAACGGGGCATGGGATCTGCAGACAGATGCTAGGGAACAGGGAGTAAAGTGATCAGCGGTCAGGGCCCGAGGCCAGGGATTCACCCCAACTCTGAGCAAGTAGCTTATTAGGTCCTCCTTACCCGTATGCCACAGCCCCAAATGCCTAACCTTCCTACACTAGAAGCTACGGATGTCACTTTCTATTCCTGAACTGCACGATGGGGTTTAGGGTGACCTTTAGATCCTTGAGATTATACATATTTAAGAGTGCCAATGTGTTGATTTAAATTTCCATAAGATTCTAAGGTAGAATTGGCTTGGTTCTTCATAAGACCAGGAGTTTGGGGAGGGAAGAGTGGAGTGGTGAAGAGAACAGAGGCTTGTAGTTTCATGTCCACAGAAGGGGTGGACATCGAAGGAATAGCTGACTGGAGATGAGCCTTAGCCTTCTAGCCAAAGCTAGCTCATTAGCCTGGTGTCAAGTCTGCTTAAACAGAAAAGTCCCCTCTGATCAGCCAGACTCCTTCCTGAGTGAAATGGTTGATCCAGGCTGCCCTATCAAAGGGTGTCCTAGGAGCCCCAGCACGGCAGCAGGAGCAGGTCAAAGCATGTGGGACCTTCTTCCTGCAAGGAGGTGCCTATAGCTGCAAGAGAGCCTGCTCTATTTAGAGCTGGCAAGGAGTGTGTGTGTGTGTGTGTGTGAAAACCCAGAACATCTGCAAGGCAGATTCATTAGTGTATATGTGAATTTTTTAATTAGTTAAATTCCTTTTTAAAAATTTAATTAAATTTTAAATTAATTTTACAATTACAGGTTTGCATAAAAACTGTAAAGATAGCGTGCTGGGTTCCCATGTGCAATTCCTCTTACCTGTGCTTTTTACTCTCTGCAGTGTTAGTTGACCTGTAGTCAACTGTGGTGCAAAAATACTAAATGGGGAATTCTTGAAATACTTCAGAAGTTTTAAATAACCTTCACTATTGTATATTGTTTTAATTATTCTATTTTATTATAGTATTAGTCATTGCTCATTGCCTGATATTAAGTTAGATTATCCTCGGTGTGTGTAACGATCTATGTGGGCATTGGTCCTAGCCAGTTTCAGACTTCTGGGGGCCTTGGAATATACCTCACGAGTAAGGAGACTACCGTATACCTTCACTCCAGTTTTCCTTGTTATATCATGACCTGTACATTGTCTATCAGTAACCAAGACTGATATGTTATTGAAAACAAATCCCACATTTTATTTCCTTAGGGTTCTTCCTCTGTCTTTTTATGTTCCAGTCTTGTGTCCTTAGCCTCCCCTCTCAGGTCCTCCTTGTTTCCCATGAGCTTCGCACTTTCACAGAGCACTAGTGAGGAATTTTGTAAAACACTTCTCATGGCATCTCTCTTGACTTTTCTTCTGAGTAGACTGAACTTATGGATTTGTTTGGGTTTTTTATATATATATATATTTTTTTTAAATTTTAAGTATCTGAGTATTTAAGTATCTGTGTATGCCACATGCTGTGCTCCTGGTAGCCACTAGAGGGCACTACACCCCTTATAACTGGAGCTACAGACCATTGGAAATTAGGGTCCTCTGCAAGAACAGCAAGTGGTGTTCTATCAGAAGGCTGAGCCATCTCTCCAGCCCTGGGCTTATGTGTTTTGAGGAGGCTGACCACAGACAGAGGTCAAGTACCTCTTAACACAACACACATCGAGGGCACAGGCTACAAATGTGCCTTCTCATTGCTCAAGTTGACTACTTTGTTATGTTCACTGCCTTGGGTGCAGAGAGTCTTTTAATTCTGCATGAGAGGTCTGTGTTCTCTCTGTGTATGTCTCTGTGTAGCCATTCATACCAATACGGACTCGTGTATATTCATTGCCCGTTATTCCAGCTATACTCAATGGAAGTCCCTGTATCTGTGTCACATATCCCTAGGTTGGTTTTTGTTTATTTGATTGATTGTTTGTTTTGGAGGTTGTTTTGTGTTGTTTTCAAATATTCTTGAGAACATTCTGATTTTGAATCATTACAGGATGCTCCAGGTTCATCTGATATAATTCCTCCTCCAATCTTAGAATCAGCCATACTGTAGCCAGTGTGTGTGCACCAGTTACGTAGCCGAAATGTGAAAATGAGGACCGAGAACACTTGGTCAGTATAGTGCTTGGTGTACAAACAGGATGAGCAGAGATCAGTTCCCAGACTTGATTTAAAAGCCTGGCATAGTGGCATATACTTATAATCCCAGCACTGGAGAAGCAGAGACAGGCAGGTCTCTGAGACTGGCTGGCCAGTCAGCTTAGTCTACTCTGTGAGCTCCAGGTTACCTGGAGCAGAAAACCTGAAGCAGATTTCTGAACCTGCTTCAGAAAACAAAAACAAAACAAAGCAAAATGGTGGAGAACAGTTGAGGTATGACACCCAAAGTTGACCTCTAGCTTCCGCATGTACACACATATAAAAGATGGGTTGCATTATGATCCTTTCATTATAGATATAGACATAAATATAGACATAGATATATAGACATAGACAGAGATATAGACATCGATATAGATTAGCTATAGATGTAGACTCCCCCATTACTCTTTCTGCCCTTTCTCCTCTTCCCAAGTATTCACCCTTGTATTTTTTTTTTTCCTTTTTAAAACTAAAAAGAATTTTTTTTGGCTTTTGAGACAGTCTCATGAAGTACAGGATGGTCTAACACTCGGTGAGTAGCCAAAAATACTTTAACTCCTTGCTCTCTGAGACAGGCATGTACCTACCTAGGTGCTGGGATCACAGGCGTGCACCTACATGCATACGTATGTGGAGGTGTGTGCCATGGTGTTTGTGTGGAGGTCAAAGGACAGCTTGTAGGAGCTGATCCTCTCTGTTCACCACATGGGCTCTGAGTATTGAGCTCCTGACATCAAGCTGGACAGTTGGTTACCTTCGCCTGCTGACCATTCCCACTGACCCAAACCTTCTTTAGCTGAATACGATTCTGATGTGCATATACATGGTTTGTTTGTTTATTTGTTTTGGTTTTTCGAGACAGGGTTTCTCTGTGCGTGTGTATGTATTATAGATGGTCACAGTATAATTGCTTCACTGATTTTTTTTTAAAGGTTTTATTTATTTTCATTTTATCTTATGTGTGTGAGTTGTTTGTCTGTGTGCATGTGTACCATTTGTATGCCTAATGCGCTCCTTCCTTCAGGGGGTGCTGGACCCCCTGGAACGAGAGGTGCTGACAGCTGTGAGCTACTGTGTGGATGCTGAAAACCCCTCCTCCTGCCTCTGCCTGCTGAGCTCTGGGATCACAGGCATCACCACCACACTTGGTTTACAACACTGAGGCTTGAACCCAGAGCTTTGTGCTAGTTAAGCAGGCACTCTGCCAGCCTGATTCTTATTTCTTTATGGTTTTAGGTTCTGTCCTCAGGATAGATTCCCAAAGAGATAAATCACCAAAAGTCACTTGAGATTTATGTATTTATTTTATGTATCTGAGTACACTGTAGCTGTACAGATGGTTGTGAGCCTTCATATGGTTGTTGGGAATTGAGTTTTAGGACCTCTGCTTGCTCTGGTCAAGCCCGCTCACTCTGGTCAGCCCTGCTTGCTCAGGCCCATTTTCTCTGTTTGGTTTCAACTTTTACAGATTGCCTTTTAAACATATTTTTCTTTTAATTCTACCTTTCAGTTATATAAAACATCCTATGGGTTTTCTGTCAAAACTACTTCTAAACAGTTATATTCCAAGTTCCTCGCATCCCCAGACCCTCCCACCCAATAGATACCCGTGTCGCTGGCTTACTCCCTCCCCCAGCCTTTAGTTTTTCTACACCAGGAGAGCTGTGGTATGATATGGATGTGCCTTTCTATGGAGTATGATTGAGACATCCTGAGTGTGGAGGGCAGAGCTCAGCTCACTTGGGAGAATTGTGTAGTTGTGAGGAAGGAGAAAGTCAGGGAGACAGACAGAAAGACAGAGACTATGTCTTAGTTAGGGTTTCTATTGCTGTGATGAGACACCACGACCAAGACAGCTTGGGCAGGAAAGGGTTTATTTCAGCTCACACTTCCAGGTAGTGGCCCATCACTGAGGGAAGGCAGGGCAGGAACTCAAACAGAGCAGGAACCTGGAGGCAGGAGCTGATGCAGAGGTCATGGAGAGGGGCTGCTTACTGGCTTGCTCTTCATGGCTTGCTCAGCCAGCTTTCTTATAGAACCCCGGATCATCAGCCCGGGGATGGCCCCACCACAATGGTCTGGGACCTCCGCCATCAATCACTAATTAAGAAAATGCCCTACAGCCACATCTTATGGAGGCACTTTCTCAGTTGAGGCTCCCTCCTTTCAGATAACTTTAGCTGTGTCAAGCTGACATAAAACTAGCTAGCACAGAACATTTTGCAGGAATTACAAGGTTTCTTGAAGCTGTGAAGAACAACATCAAAATCAAAACACTGAATCTTTAATGAGTTTAAATGTTAAAAAATAAATGAAAATGAAGCAAACACTGAATGAAATCAAGCGCGCCATCTGTTGGCTGCTGATGTGCTGCGCGTGACCTAGTCTTGGCAACTGCGACTGCCGCCATTGCTGCTGTGGGTGTGTTTGCCTTTTCCAACAAACTAAGAGGGCAAGGTGGGGCTCACATGGGATTTACTGTCTGCTTCCCCAACTGCCAAGGTCTGTGTCCAGAATCCTAAAAGGGAAGATTGGTCTCCTCCTCTTCCTCCTCCTCCTCCTCCTCCTCCTCCTCCTCCTCTTTCTCTTTTTCTTCTAGCATCCTTTCCCCTGGTTTAGAAAAAACAAAGCCAGGAGTTCTGCAGTCACATTGCCCCACCCCCCAAGGTGCATGCTACTCAGTACATGGTGTGGAGAGAAGACAGGACAGCTTTGAGGCATTCTCTTACCCTCTCTGACCCTCAGATGTTTATTGTTCGTTTTGAGACAGAGTCTCCCTATGAAGCCCAGGCTGGCCTTGAACTAGGCATGCTCCTGCCTCAGCTCCTCCAGTGCTGGGATTACAGATGTGCACCAATACACCAACTTCCGAGCTTCAGCTTTCTGGTTTTAAAAGAAGAGTGCTGGCACTCCACTTGGATGGCTGTGGAGAGGCGAGAGGGACAGTGAGTGTAAAGCCGCTGGTCCCAGTGCGGTAGGCCATCAGCTCAGTCCAGGACTCCTACAATTACTGGCATTACCTGGTTGTTTCCTTCTTGTTTCACAGGAAATTTGTGAGAATCCCCGGTTTATCATTGGTGGAGCCAACAGGACTGACATCTGTCAAGGAGATCTAGGTAGGAAACTCCCTCCACCATGTCCTGCCAGGCAACCTAGGGCTAGGTAACCAGAGAGATCGCTACTCAGGGTATGAAGGGATACATTCTGGTTTTTCTTTTAGTGCATCTCCTAATCTTTAAAAAATTATTTATTTAATGTGTGTGTGTGTGTGTGTGTGTGTGTATGTGTCTATCTGTCTGTCTGTGTGCACATACCATGGCATATACCTGTGAAGGTCAGAAGACACCTCGTGGGGGTCAGTTTTGTCCTTCTTCCGTGTGTATGTCAGTCTCGGGTCGGCAGATCACGCATCTCTACACTAAGGAAGTCTTTTGACAGAGGTGGTGTCTGCCATGTAGAGAAAGAGGCCAAGGTTCTGTCAACTTGTCGGCTTGGCTGTTCCACATCCCTTCCCCTCCTTCCCTTCCACCTTTTGTTCTGGAAGCCTCCTCCCTGGGCAGACTATAGGCAAGCTCTGAGAAGAGAAACTGGAGAGAATATTAAAAGACTATTTAAAACTTGACCCCAAAAGGCAGGAACAACTGAAAAATACCAGCTCACTTTGTTCCAGAAAGAGAGGCTGAGAACTCCTCGGGTACTGTGGCTTCCGGCACCTGAGGGACACAGCCTGGAGAGTGTGGGCAAACTAAGCCCTGAGCCTTCAGACAATACACTGCTTCTGAGCTGAGTCAAGGGAGGGAGATAGCTGGTTTGGGTCACTGTGAGCCTCTCTTCCCACCAGCAGCGTGGCAGCTAGCCTGTGCCCCCAGTAGATAGATAGCTGTGGGACTGTCGGGGTGCCAGACATGTCCCTTACCAGCCTTAGTGCCCTGTGTAGAATGGTTCTGCGGCAGCTTGCCCAACAGCCCTGCCTTCTGACACACATCTGCTTAGCTGATGGTTCTCTGATACTGTTTTTCCTTGATGCCAGAAGGAGAAATGGGCTCACCCTACAAAGACAGAAGACAGCCATAATTACCACTGTTGTCTCCACTGAGACCATAGCAGGAAGTGTTTTG
The DNA here is from genome assembly GCF_008632895.1 of Mastomys coucha. NCBI lineage: Eukaryota > Metazoa > Chordata > Mammalia > Rodentia > Muridae > Mastomys > Mastomys coucha. Next base: position 105,672,521 of record NW_022196897.1, read on the forward strand.
TAAATGGAGGAATCGGATGCCCTTAGGAAAGCATCTAGTCCTAAGAGAATGAGTTACCAGGTCCCTGCCAATCTCCTTGCCTGGCCTCACACCTAGTTGAGGGAGCTTCTGACTGGGGGCTGAGCAGGCTCTTCCCAGAGGGGAAGCCCCTATCTGATTACCTGGGTCTGTTTGCTCGCAGGGGACTGCTGGTTTCTTGCAGCCATCGCCTGCCTGACCCTGAATGAGCGGCTGCTTTTCCGAGTTATACCCCATGATCAAAGTTTCACTGAAAACTACGCGGGGATCTTCCACTTCCAGGTGAGGAAACGGGGGTGTGGCTGAGACAGCAGCCATACCTCAGTTAACGCATTGAAGACAACCTTAGAGAAGGCACCAACATGCTCTGTGCTGCATTAAGGAATGAAAACCAGGTGACCTTCTCTTGTCTGTAGTCTGGTGTGTGTGTGTGTGCGCGCATGTGTTCTGTAGTCTGGTGTGTGTGTGTATATGTGTGCGTGTTCTGTAGTCTGGTGTGTGTATGTGTGTGTGTGTGTTCTGTAGTCTGATGTGTGTGTGTGTGTGTTCTGTAGTCTGGTGTGTGTTTGTGTATGTGTGTGTGTGTGTTCTGTAGTCTGGTGTGTTTGTGTGTGTGTGTTCTCTAGTTTGGTGTGTGTGTGGTGCATGCACACATGTCACACCCATGTGTGACCTGTCTGTCCTTGTCGCCTGTGTATCTAATGTATGTGTGTGTGTGTGTGTGTGTGTGTGTGTGTGTGTGTGTGTGTGTGTGTGTGGTGCGTGCACATACCTCATACGCATGTGTGACCTGTCTGTCCTTGTCACGTGTGTGTCTAATGTATGTATGTGTTTGCTGTCTTGTCTGTGTCTGTTCTCATCTGTGCCTGTGTCATATGTCTGTTGCCTAGTTGTTTGTGTGTGTGTGTGTCTGATTGTCTGTCTGTCTATCTGAATCCGTGCCTAACAGAGGGCTTTGTTTTGTACTCATTGAACAGCACAGAAATTCTTTGCAGAAGTCTTGAACAGATTTTTACAAGGAAAGAAATCACTTTACTGGTCCCCAAGTCACCCAGACATCACTTAAAAGCACAAAACCACAGACATATTATCAACTTGCGTCCGCATGTTGCTTCCAACATGGGGTATTTGTTGCTTACGGTTGCATCCAACCTCTTGGTTGTTTTCAGGAAATTATTACCGCAGCATGCATAATCTTAGGTCACGGTCACGGCAGAGTACATAACTTAAGATTAAAGCAGTGCGTTTAGCGTAGGTTGTAAAGGCTGATTACGTGGGAAATAGAAAGCATAATGAGGTTGGTTACACTGCTCTCCAAAAGGCCCATTAAGCTTCAACAGGCTGCATGCAGAGAGGCCAGCAGGCTAAGTGCACAGCCCTAAATGATCTCAAGGCATATTATTAACTTGGCTACAAGGTCCAAGAAACATTCAGTCTCTTCCGAGTCAAGAGATACTTTCAGACAAGTATAGCCCCACACAGCCACAGCCTGCCCACCCCTGGTCTCCGGGCCTTGACTTCCCAGTTGGCTGAGGAAAGGCTCACACACCTACCTGTGGGCAATGCCCCATTTACAGCTACAAGCTTGTAGAGAAGCAGGTGTGGATCTGTGCCCTCCAGCTTACATACTTTCCACTGTGCCCCAGAAAGGGAGAGAGAAAGGCATCCTGGCTGCTGGCTTGGGTATCTATTTTCGTCCTCCAGCTGCCTGGCTGCCATGTTATTTCCTGAAGCCCCCTCAGACAGGTTCTTAAGATGCTCAGCCTGGGCCGGAACCGTGGTGGTGCACACCTTTAATCCTAGCACTACAGAGTGAGTTCCAGGGCAGCCAGGGCTATACAGAGAAACCCTGTCTCGAAAAACCAAAAACCAAAAAAACAAAAACAAAAACAAACAAACAAAAAAAGATGTTCAGCCTGAAAGTGTTGGATTTTTTTTATTTTTTCTGTGATCCCTGGTTCATGACCCTATACCCTTGACGGAGGAGTCTATTTACCTTCCTACTGCTATCACTAACCTTTCTAGTTCCTGCAAGAAAATTCTAGTCTTCTGGGTATTTAGTGGCTAGTTTGACCCAGCCCTGAAATTATTGGTTCTGGAATGAATTTATCCACTAGAATTTTTCTGGGCACTGACAAATTCTGGGCTGGACCAGAACAGATCTGAAACCTGCATGTGGGGATCTGGAACTTTCTGTGGTTCTGAACAGTGTGACTCTGGCCCTGAAGACTCCTAGTGTCCAGAACAACTCGAACTGATCAGCTGACATCCCACTTGTATGGTACCTCAGCATATCCCGTGCACACCCCCTTTTCCATTTAAGTCCTACATTCTGTCATCAATAAATAAATAAATCAGTTGAGAGTGGTGCCGCAAACCTATAATGCCAGCAGCACTCAGGAGGCAGGGGCAGGAAGATCATAAGTTCGAGACTAGCCTGGGTATCTAGAAAATAAAAGTTGTTTATCTGTGCCCCCTGACTTCACATACTTGATACTGTGGCCCAGAAAGGGAGGGAGGGAGGCATCCTGCCTGCTGACCTGTGTGTCTCAAAAACAATAGGAAGGAAGGAGGGGAGGGAAGGGAGGAAAGAAAAAAGTGGGATAAAGAGAAATACTTTAGTTAGCCCAACAGCTTTCCTTACTCATGAGTTCTCAATCCTGGGCATGCACTGGAATCACTTGGGGATACATGAGAGTACTCATAACCAGGTCTGTCCCAGACCTATGAGCAAGGGAGAAAAGTCTCAAGCCCTACGATGTTCACAGAGGACCTACCATGTCCAGAACTGGGCTGGGCTTTTGGCAGACACTAAGGGGTATGCAGTCTCCTGTTCTGCAGAAGTTCATGGTCTGGCTAGGGAAAAATTTACACACTCAAAAGCCAGACTAGGATGAGCAAGCTTCAGGATGCAAAGCCCAGGAAACGGCAGGGTTTTGGCTCAGCAGCCTGTAGGATGTGGAACCAGGCAGGCAGTCCACAGAGGTGACTGTGCTTCTTGCTTCTTGCAGTTCTGGCGCTATGGAGACTGGGTGGATGTGGTTATCGATGACTGTCTGCCAACTTACAACAATCAGCTGGTTTTCACCAAATCGAACCACCGCAATGAGTTCTGGAGTGCTCTACTGGAGAAGGCTTATGCCAAGTAAAGCAACATTTAGGATGGGAAACAGGACTACGGGGGAGGATAGGTGGGGGATGGATATGGATTTCAAGATTCAGCCAGTCTCCTTCACATTAGGCTAGGCATGCGAATACATGCTCATGTGGATTGTGGGAGTTCAGTCAAGACCCCGAGTCAGCTAGAGATCAGGTCCGGGCAGTAGGAGTCCTATCTGAAAAACATAAAACCAAAAAGGTATAAAGATGTGTGCAGTAAATCTTCAGCTTCCTACAGCTGGCTCTCTGATCCTGCCTTCCTGATAGGTGTTTCAAGTCTTGGATCAGCTCATTGCTTCCCTTGGGTTACCTCCTAGGATCTTACTTGCTGAAATCCATATACTTGTCACATGTTCACAAGGCCAGGTTGTCTCTTACCTTAGGCCTCCACCTCTGCCGCTAGATTTAGCAGATGGTGGGAAAGTGCTGTGGGAAATGGGGACAGTCGAGACATCGCTTCTGGCCCTCTGTGGCCTTGTGTTAACTCAGCTGATCATGCTTCCTGGAATTCCTAGACTCCAGACTGGCTTTTGTCCTCTCTCTAAGGCTCCACGGTTCCTATGAAGCTCTGAAAGGCGGGAACACCACAGAAGCCATGGAGGACTTCACAGGGGGCGTGACAGAGTTCTTTGAGATCAAGGATGCTCCAAGTGACATGTACAAGATCATGAGGAAAGCTATCGAGAGAGGCTCCCTCATGGGCTGCTCCATCGATGTAAGTATGACTCCAGGGAAGCCTTTCACTCAGCTAACAACACACACAGCTTCCTCCTGAGGTGGGGCAGATGCTTTAAAAGCAGGAGCCACATCGGTGAGATGGCTCTCTGGTAAAGATCCTTGCGACTGAACCTGAGGACCTAAGTTTGATCCTTGGGGTCCACATGGTAGAAAGACAATGGACTCCCGAAACTTGTTGTCTGACTTCTGCATGCACTTCCTCCCCACACTAAATAAACAACAACAAAAACATTTTTTTAAAAATATTTATTTATTTTATGTGTATGAGTACACTGTAGCTGTACAGATGGCTGTGAACCATCATGTGGTTGCTGGGAATTAGCTCAGGATGGTCAGCTTGCTCCAGACCCACTCGCTCCAGCCCGTTCCCTCTGGCATAATTCACTATAGCTGTCTTCAGACACGCTAGAAGAGGGCGTCAGATCTCATTACAGGTGGTTGTGAGCCACCATGTGGTTGCTGGGAATTGAATCAGGACCTTGGGAAGAGCAGTCACTGCTCTTACCTGCTCAGCCATCTTGCCAGCCCCCCCCCCAATTTTTTTTTTTTTAAAAGAAACTACCAGTAATTCCAGCAATTTAAAAGTTGAAGCCAACCTGACTTGCATAGTGAGGTCTTGCTTCTAAAAACAAAGAACATGGATGACTGTTAACTTTAAAACGAAGAACACGGGTGACTGTTAACCTTAGAATGGACAGTTTTGTGTGGAAACATCTTCCTGAGGATGGGGTGCTTCCCAAGAAAAAAAGGCTGAGCACTGACACTCCAAACCCTAGAATCCTGGTAGGAACAGATCCAGAAGCCCCACTGATCGGCCTCGCTTGTCCGAACTGCTCAGCACGAGCCAACCTGCAAGTCAACCACATCGCTGGCTGTGGATCTTTGCTCTTAGAGAGCTCCGTAGTCGTTGAGCTTGGACATCACCTCAGTCCTTGGGCTCTGTGCTGTTGTCTGGCTGATCTCTCTGACCCTCTCTCAGGGTATCAAGATCCTATGAACTGAGGCAGGAACAAGGAGAGGACCCACCACAGACTGGTTTCCTCAAGGGCTGCTTTGGGAATAGTAGTACGGGGTGGGGCAAGCCACCTCCTGCCTCTTTCTCTCCCTAGCACTCCCTGTGGGTAGGAAGGCTTGGTTGTCACCACAGGGAAAACTCTCCTGTCCTATCACTGTCTTGCACCTTTTCTGCATTTGTACCCTGTTGATGTCTCTCTCCTCTTTTGCTTTGCCTGTCATTCCTCCTTTCTGTGCCCTTCCCTTCCCACCCTCCCTTGTTTGTTCTCTTTCCCTTTCCTGGGTTCTCCGCTTTCCTTCCCATCGGGCCTCAGGATGGCACGAACATGACTTACGGAACCTCTCCTTCTGGTCTGAACATGGGGGAGTTGATTGCGCGGATGGTGAGAAATATGGATAACTCGCTGCTCAGAGACTCAGACCTGGACCCCAGGGGCTCAGATGACAGACCGTCACGGGTGTGTACATCTCCAAATGTCGAGACTGACTAGCACCCCCAGATCTGCATGGCCCATCCTTCTGAAGTCAGTGTCAACAGAACAGATCCCCCCTCTTTTGGTAACTCTCCTATAAGGAACACAGGGCTCCTACCCTGTAGTGTTTGCATCCTCCTGCTTGGAAGGGCACATGTGCTTACTGATGCCATACAGAAAAACACGGAGGAAAATTTAGCCTGTATTTTCCCATCTAAAGATAACTGCCCAGCACTTGGTATATGGTCCTTCTGGGCACAAGCTTGAACTATATTTTTGTTTTAAAATTGTATCTTATGTTATGTATCTTATATGTTACATCTTTGCAAACCTGTTTTTTGTTATTGTTGAGGTTCATATTTTTAAAATGCAACTAAGTATTCTTTTATATCATTTTAGTAGCTGTACAATATCCTAATATGCCAATGTGTTATAATTTACTTACTAACACTCTATTATTATTGAAAAGTTAGAGGGCTTTTTAAAGTCTGTTTTTCAAAAGTGTTATAATAAGCATAAAGACAGTTTTGTATACACCCATAATAGTTTCCATAGGAGAGTACCAAGAGTAAAACTGCTGGTCAAAATGATAGGCTGTGTAGAGCCAAAAGCCATCTCAGGCAGCCTCTGAGATGTAGGTGAGTGGATCAGTGAGTGCCCTACTCTAATCTGGGTCAAACTGATGAACTCTAAGAGACTAAGGCGAAAAAAGTTCCAGTCTCACCTACACCTGTCATCCTGAAGAAAGCTTCACACCCACGTGGCCCCCAGAAGCTCCCCCAATGCTGTTGTTACTGGGCCAGCTGATGCTGGATGCCCATCGAGGGCTCAGAGGGCCATGGTGATCTACACTTGTGCCAAAGAACCCTCAAGAACTAGAACTTAAACATCTCTGCCCCTGGGACAGCTGTCCCTGCATTCAGACATAGTCCTGTCACAGCAGGGAACTACTCCATGTTCCCAGCACTGGGAGCAGGGACAGAGTTCTCTTGAGTTTCATGTTCTAGTAAGTGTGAGGTTGGTGAGATGATGTCAGGAGAACTCCCTTTCTCAAATCCTTCTTTGGGGAATAGTCAACTCTAGATGGGCTCAGAGGAAGGTGCAGACCCCAGAAGTCCCCCTTTCCTCTGCTGAGGGGGTCTAGAAGGGAGGGGAAATTCTTTTATTCACCTTCTATTCCAAGACTCACCTTGCTCTCTGGCTGTCAGGACAGCAAGGTCAGCTTGGAGGACTAGGGCAGCATCTTCCTGTTCCTCTTGAAAAAACCAGCGAGGGTCTGATCCTGGCTGTAAGGCATAATGTCAGGGAAGCGAGTCATCCTTAGTCTGAGATAACTCAGAAAAGGGCCAGCATGAACCCTTTTCTCCAATCAGCAGAACTTCTGCTCCCCCCACCGCAACTCCTGACAGGCTGTCTGGTTATTACTCTACAGACAATTGTTCCGGTGCAGTATGAAACAAGAATGGCCTGTGGGCTGGTGAAAGGGCATGCCTATTCAGTCACGGGGCTGGAGGAGGTGAGTCTGCTGGAGCTTGGTGGGGCCAGGAAACCCCTGAGATGACCTGCTAAAGTCAGGACTTAACTTTCATGGCCTCTCTCACCACCCAGAGACCTCTCCAGTCAGGTCCAAGCTGGGTTCCTGAGGGCGGAAGGGACCTATGGGACTGACCCAAGGTAGACCTGGCCGCTGATCTTCTTGGTTCAGCTGTGCGTGGTGAACGTGCACACTTACGCATGTGTGCACGTGGAGGCAAGGGGTCAGTGTTGGGTATTCCTCAGTGGCTTATCTTATTTTGAGACAGTGCCTCTCACTGAGCCTGAACCTTACCAATTGGTTAGATTGGTTGGCCAATGAACACCAAGGATTGCCCCCATCCCTGCGCTGGGGTTACAGATATATTTTGCTGTGGCATCTTTTTTACGTGGGTGCTAGAATCCAAATTTGGGTCTCTATTCTTGACCAGCAGGCATTTCACCAGATGAGTCATTTCCTTGGCCTTTCTCTTTTAATGCGGAAGACTGGAATTTTTCTAGTTGTTTCCAAGGAACAATTAAGAAACACTGCTTTTGTCCTACAAAGTTGAGTTTGTTTACTGCCATGTTTCCTGTTTACTCATGTTCATTTTGCTTCCTGTGGGGTTTCTGAAGTGCCCTGGGTCATTTGCCAAGCAGGACCATTGTGAGGCTGTAGTATGCAATTGGACAGGTTGTGTCCTGAAAAAAAAAAAAAAATGGCCCAAGAGAGGCAGTGTCTGCATCCCCCGCTGTACACGACTGGAGAATAGGGCATCTTTTTCTAATTGGTCCATTGAGAGGAGGAGTCTGTAGTTTCGCCACCAGGGTCCTGTCTTAAATCACCCACACAGGGCTGGTGAGATGGCTCAGCGGGTAAGAGCACTGACTGCTCTTCCAAAGGTCCTGAGTTCAAATCCCAGTAACCACATGGTGGCTCACAACCACCCGTAAAGAGGTCTGAAGCCCCCTTCTGGAGTGTCTGAAGACAGCTACAGTGTACTTACATATAATAAATAAATCTTTAAAAAAAAAAAAATCACCCACACAGCACTCACTGCGAAAGTCTGAAGACTTTAGCTCAAACCTGGAACACACAGTAGAAGGAAAGGATTGACTCCAAAAAGTTGTCTTCTGTTGTCCACATGTGCACTGAGGCACGTGCACACACATCCTCACATCACACACACACACACAAACACACACATGCATGCATGCATATACACATTAAATATAAATAAGGGCAGGAGAGGGGGCTCTGCAGTTAAGACCATTTATTGTTCTTCCAGAGGACCTGAGTTTGGGTCCCAGCACCATCAGGTTACTTACAACCACCTCTAACTCTAGTACCAGGGGTTCTGAGAACCCCTGGCCTGCTTAGGCACTTGAAGGCATGTGGTGCCCATAAACTCACATGAGTAAACATACATTCACATAAATAAAAAGAATAAAGTCTAACAGAAATACTTACTATGTTTCTAAAGCCTCATCATAAATGTTTATCTCCCTCCACCAGCACCTACAATAGCCAGATGCTTTACCCTCTCTGCAAGCTTCTGGTTGGTCCACCTGGCCAGGACCAGGCAGGCAACCTTTATACAGGATTCTCTCAGCTTCTACTCAGCCCTCAGACCAAGTCAGATGCCCATCTTTCCAAACTTGCTTGAGCTTCAGAGCTGTGTCTCTTTGCCCCAGGCCCTGTTCAAAGGTGAGAAGGTGAAGCTGGTGCGGCTGCGGAACCCCTGGGGCCAAGTGGAGTGGAACGGCTCTTGGAGTGACGGGTGAGGCAGGCCACGGGCGGGCAACAGAGCCTGGCGCCACAATGGGTTGAGTACCGAACCATGAGAGTATTGTTGGTACTGGTGAAAGATTACCCTCAAAGCAGTGACCTGCAGAGGACACTGGTGTGGGCTCCTCAAAAGAGCAGGAGGTGAAAGCAGGGGAGCCGGGGATTTGGTGAGCATGATGGTGCTTATAGGCTTGAGGGGAATGGTTCTAGAAGCCTCTATCAGGGTTCTGAACTAAACAGGCAAATCCCTTCTTAGTGTCCCCTTTACGGCACCTACAGAGCGAAAGCAGTACCTACTGTGTCCAGGTGGCCCTTACGAGGGGTAAAGGTGACAGCTGGGGAAAGCACTTAACTGAGACCAAAAGAGCCTCTCCTTGGCTGCCCACATACAAAACCCCTCAAGACCCGTGAAAGAATTTTATTGCTTTTCTCTGAAAAGAACAGACTCGGAACAAGACAACCACCATGGAGAAATTATCTCAAAGGTTTCAAAACTTTACAAGCCCCTCTAGAGTTCTCTCAGTCACTGAGGCCAAGTTGTCCTGCTAAGTGACAGGCAGCCCCCTGGGTTTGAACCCTAAAACTCAACAGTGGAAAGGCCCACACCCAGGCCTTGTGCAGCTCTGTTCTTACAGACTTCTGTACATAGCAATGTATGGCCACTCCTGGCTCTTTTTGGTCACACATTCATTCACTCAGCCAGTGTTTATTCATCACCTACCAACTAGGAGGCACAGGGCTAAGTACTGAGGTAGTCTGTGAATAATTCACCTCTTAGTAGGCACACAAGATGCTGAACGTGGGCTTGCCACCTCCTGCATCCTGATGTATCCCTCACCCTTGTCACTCATCCAAATGGCAGATCCATTCTTGCAGCTGACTATCTAGGGATATAGAGAGAGGAATACAGAAACACCGACTTGTTCCTGTGGGTTAGGGTTCAGGGGCGGGATCAGACTTTGGGTGGGATGGGAAGTTACCTTGGCTACCTGGAGGTATTGCTGTGTGAACATTGCTCTGTGCTGTGGGAGGCCCTCAGTACCTCATCTCTTCCACTGGCCCAAGTCACCCACGACGACCTTGCTGTGTTTCCAGACTAACTCGGTGCCTGGACACACTTCCTGCTGACTCCTCTCTCTCTTAGGGGCTGCCGCGTGGGGGCGTGTCTCTCAGAAATCTCCACCCCCAACTCCCAGCACACCCGAAACCCCATTTAGCTTAATTCTAGCCCAGCCTGAGACATAAATGTGCTTCCTTGCTTTCTTTGGAGAGGAGAAAAGAGTAAGAAGCAGCCAGTCTTAGAAACAGTGCCGGGTTGTTTTCCTGTTACATGATCTTTTTTTTTTTGGTTTGTTTTTAGAGACAGGGTTTCTCTGTATATCCCTGGCTGTCCTGGAACTCACTCTGTAGACCAGGCTGGCCTAGAACTCAGAAATCCGCCTGCCTCTGCCTCCCAAGTGCTGGGATTAAAGGCGTGTGCCACCACCACCAGGCTACATGATCTTTTCTTAGCAACTCGGTGGTCAGCAAGCTAACAGTTTCGACGAGTTATTTCATGAATTCATCATAGCTCCTAGACAGATGATGTAGTCATTTCCCTTCTGCAGCTGAGGAAGTCAAAGGTGATAGGTCAAGTGTCATGTCTAAGGATGATATACAGCTGACTGTGACCAAAAGAGAATCCCAGTTTGCCTACTTGCAGATTCAGTCTCTTAATGAGGAGGCTAGAAGATTCAGTCAGAGACAGTCAAGCTTTTGTGAACCCAAATAAGGGGCTTGGTCTTAGTACTGAAGATGGTGGGAATTTCGTACAGGCCTCGCACTGACGGCAGCAGGCCACAGCTGCATTTTGATGGCTCATACTGGCTGTGGTCTGGCTATAGGCTTCTCCAGCTTTGTATTTCTCTGATCTTCTGTCCCAGCCCACATCAGACCTCTCCTTCTTCCCCCTCCTTTCTTAATCCCTCCGTTTTCTTACCAGTTGGAAGGACTGGAGCTTTGTGGACAAAGATGAGAAGGCCCGTCTACAGCACCAGGTTACCGAGGATGGAGAGTTCTGGTAAGTTCATGACCCAGGCAGGGAGGTGAGATCTCAGTTCCCAGTCAGAAGCCACCAGGTTCCATCTTTGGTACATCTTGGCCCTGTTTTCCCATTGGGGCTCAAGGCCCAGCAAAGATGAAGTTCTGAAAAGAGAGTGCCAGGTCATGGCAGTGACTGAGCTCAGACCCAGGCCCTCCCATGGCAGCGCTTGTTCCAGCAGCTACCCTTGGGCACTGGCCCTGACGTGGCTCTCTTCTGAACCAAGGGGCTTTTGTTACCTGATACCCGGTGCCAGCCTTATTCTGGTCATGTCAGCCTTCTGAGTCTCAGCTGACAACAGCGTCTCCTGTGATGCCTTTGGTGCCCTCTGGACCCAGACGCATCTATCTATGATGTCATCAGCCTTAAGACTATCTTTTCCCAAGTGACGACGAATGAGGAGTCATGACCATAAGACACGGGGAGAGTGTGAGATAGATATGTCAGAAGTGGCAGTGCCAGGCACACACCTGTAAGTCCATCATTTGGGAGACAGAGGCAGGAGGGTTCAAAGTCAAGGTCAACCAAGACTTCAGGATGAAATTCTGTCTCTCGAAAGCAGTCGAACAAGCAAAGTGACATCAGGGTCTTCTGGGGGACTTTATTGTGCTGTATTAGCCCTTGAGTGTTCCCTTCCTCAGCCTGTGTGAGTTTCTTGTCTTTCAACCTCTCAGGATGTCGTATGATGACTTTGTCTACCACTTCACGAAGCTGGAGATCTGCAACCTCACAGCTGACGCCCTGGAGTCCGACAAGCTTCAGACCTGGACAGTGTCTGTGAACGAGGGCCGCTGGGTGAGAGGCTGTTCTGCTGGAGGCTGCCGGAACTTCCCAGGTGGGAGAGCCTCTGGATGGGAGAAGGTCTAGGCAGAGCTCACCCCAAGCAGAAGAACACTAGCTATCATTGACTGAGCCCGTCCCAATCTTGAGGAATGCACTGCCTTATTAAAGCCTCCTCGGGCTTTAATGAAGGAAGGAAACATGCTGAGGAACCTCCAATAGGGAGCTTGTAGCAACTCCCTGCTACCTTTGCTGGCAGCAAATACTGAAGCAGGAAACTCTGAGAATATCACGTCAATCCTGTTGAAGGTATATTTGAGGACCTGGCAGCTACTGCATTAGTCCAAGGCAGAGATGCTGAATGCATGTCCAAGTCAGTGGCTTCAGAGATGGAGGGGAGAATTCAGATTTGGGCAAGGAAGAACGAGTGGTACCGAGGGTCCCAGTACAATGACCTGGGCAGATGAGTCCACACTGTAATATAAATGACACAGAACAAAAGTTGGTGTGTGGTTTCTATGTGGTTGGCTGTGGAGTTACAGTAAGAGGAGTTTAGTTTATGATGTGAAGAGTTTGAGGCACATATGGACTGCCATGGTAAAGATTTGTAATCGAGAACTGAAGTCATCTACATCTTAGAGTAGACTTAGTTATATGATAAAAACTCAATGAAGACGACAGAGAGAAGGTTCAGCCTATAAAGAACTTTCCTGATAAACTGAGTCTGGATCTTCAGACCCCACAAAAGTCAGGCCCACTATGTAGTATGTTCATCATTCTAGTGATGGGAAATGGAGACAGGAGAATCCCAGAAGCTCAGGGGCCAGTTAGCCCAGCACACACATCAGCAGACAACAGAGACTTCTAAACAAAATGGAAGGAGAGGACAGATGCTCAACATTGCCCTTTGACCTCCATGCTCCTGCCATGCATGCACCTGCTTTCACACACCAAAACACACACACCATAAACACACAAGACTCAGTATTTTATGATGAAAATTGAGTAAAAAAAAAATGAGAAGAAAAGAGTGGTAGAGAAACTGAGCTTAGTCAGATAGCTCAGGTGTCATTGGATTGTAGGGGTCAGTTAGAAAGTAGAAGTCATACCAGGACCAGGCTTCCGTAGTACACTCCCTTAATCCCCACCTGGAAGGCAGAGGCAGGCAGATCTCTGAAGCCAGCCTGAGCTTCAGAGAGTTTCAGGACAGCCAGGGCTACACAGAGGAACTCTGTCTCTGGGGGGTTGGGGAGGGGGGAGAAAAGAAAAGGAAAGGAAAGAAGAGAAAAGAAAAGAGAGAACTCTCTCTCTCTCTCTCTCTCTCTCTCTCTCTCTCTCTCTCTCTCTCTCTCTCTCTCTCACACACACACACACACACACACGCACACAGTGGAGAGGGTCAGATGCCTATGGAAACAGCACAGGTGAATCCAGAGGAGAAACATAAAGCCAGATCCTAGAGACCAGTGACAGTTGAGGAGTAGGCTGAAACGGTAAAACTTAGAGCTATCAGGTGTCAAAGACAATGAACGTTCCGAAAGGACGAGACATAACAGCATTGCACATCCAGACCGTGCAACGCCACCTGCAGAAGCACTGGTCTAGTTTGGGTTTTTGTTGCTGTGGTGAAACACCGAGACCAAAGCAACTTGGGGAGGAAAGGGTTTACTCGGTCTTTCCCATCACTGTTCATCATCGGAAGAATTCAGGAACTCAAACAGGGCAGGAACCTGGAAGCAGATGCTGATGCAGAGGCCATGAAAGGGTTTGCTGTTTACTGGCTTGCTTTTCATGGCTTGCTCAGCCTGATTTCTTACAGAACCCAGGACCACAGGCTTGTCTGCTTACAGCCCAATCTTTTTTCTTTTTTTGAGGCAGAAGTTTCTCTGTATAGTCCTGGCTGTCCTGGAACTCACTCTGTAGACCAGGCTGGCCTCGAACTCAGAAATCTGCCTGCCTCTGCCTCCCAAGTGCTGGAATTAAAGGCATGTACTACCACTGCGCGGCTACAGCCCAGTCTTATGGAGACATTTTATCAATGGCAGAAAGGAGGAAGCTCCCTCCTCTCTGATGACTCTGACTTGTGTCAAGTTGATATAAAACTAGCCAGTACAAGGGTAGGGGTCCCACTCACCAATAATTAGACAAAGGCTTGAATCATACCTTCCATAAATAATTGCCAAGCACCTAGGCACAGGGCATCTTACGGTTGTCTGGAATGGGAAGCAGGCTTTTTTACAGGTAACTTCTTTTCAGTGAGGAGTTTTTATACAACCCTGTGTGTATATGTGTATAAAATAGGTATGCAAATCAACACTTACTGATATTAAGTCATTAAGATATTTACTCGGGAGACTGGGGGTGTAATACAGTTGATAGTATGCTTGCCTAGCATGCATGAAGTTCACCCACACACACAGAGAATAAAACATGCATGGTGGCACATGCCTCTAATCCCAGCATGCAGGATGTAGTCAGGAGAATTGTTGTAAAAAATTAAAAGAAAATAAATTTATTTTATTTTAAAACACTTCATTGGTATACATGTAAGTTTGCCATTTATTTATATGTTAATGATATAGATGCACTTGTTTGTTTTTGCTCAAAAATTTAAATCTTGGGGCTGGTGAGATGGCTCAGCAGTTAAGAGCACCGACTGCTCTTCCAAAGGTCCTGAGTTCAAATCCCAGCCACCACATGGTGGCTCACAACCATCTGTAATGAGATCTGATGCCCTCTTCAGATGTGTCTGAGGAAAGCTACAGTGTACTTACATATAATAAATAAATCTTTTAAAAAAATTAAATCTTGTGGAATATTAGATACCATAGGACACAGAGCATCTTCAACATATTTTTGGAATTGATGAATATTTTGATGTTACAACTGTTAATCTTGAGAATTCCATTTATATAAGTAGTATGAATTGGCAGCAATAACTTAGAGCCATTTCAGAAATTTCTGTGAATTCTGCCCTAGTTCTAAGTCAAAATCCATTTAATGGGAACTGGCAAGATGGCTCAGTGGTAAAGAACTCTTATTGCTCTTTCAGAGGACCTCAGTTCAGTTCCCAGAAACCACATGGTGGCTCTCTTCTGACCTTCATGGGCACCAGACATGCATGTGGTACACAGATATAGGCAAAACACCCATACACACATCAATACAAATCTTAAAGTTCCCTCGTAGGAAACAGAGAAGACCAGTTCCTTGTCTCACTTTCCCTCCTGCCCTTTCTCTAAGAGGTGTATCTGAACATGCATTTCTTTTCTCGGGACACAGACACTTTCTGGACCAACCCCCAGTACCGTCTCAAGCTTCTGGAGGAGGATGATGACCCTGACGACTCTGAGGTGATCTGCAGCTTCCTCGTGGCTCTGATGCAGAAGAATCGGCGCAAGGACCGGAAGCTGGGGGCCAACCTCTTCACCATTGGCTTCGCCATCTACGAGGTATGAAGTTGACCTCAGCTTCAGCACAGGAAACAACATACTTTTCCAGCAGGGAGAACTGGCTTTCATTGTCCCCAGGGACCACAAGGGTTCCTGCTCTCAAGCCCACACATCTGTAACCAGTGTAAATGCCACAGGGGCAGTGGGCAGGACTGAAGCTGGCCAGGTGGGTGGTAGCAGGAGTTAGAGCCTAGAGTCACTCTCATGGTGCTGGCATTCCCTTCTGCCAACTCTGTACCCTTATTCACATCAGAGGTGTTCTTTTTCTATTTTTCTTTCAGGTTCCCAAAGAGGTATAGCAGTGGCAGCGGCCAGCCGTGGTGTGCAGCATTCCTTGGGGGTCCTAAGTCTGTCTGTGGCTCCCTGAGAAGCTTCCTGGTAGGGTTGGTGAGCGAGGCTGATAGGAGGGTACCATGCCTGTAATGTAGGTTTTCTCCCTCCCACCAGGAACACCCTGCCCATCAAATGCACAAACCTTCACACACACATTCTTTCATACTCGTGCAAGTATACACTCGCAGAGTTGGGTTGAAGGAGGCTGACTCCTAGAATAGAGTGTTCAGTCAGAGTCCTTCCCCATCTTTGGGGCACTTGTGAGCTTGAGGGATTTGGAATTGAGGATCATCAGTTCTGGTGAGTGGCCCTGTCAAGGAAAGACATAGGCCTGACCTTTATTTCTGAATCCCACTCCTCCCTCCCCCCCAAAAAGAAGAGGAAGTGAGCTGTGGAACTTCTGTCATGTTCAGCAATTTGAGGCCTTAGGAACTGGAAGTAGGTAGGTAAGGACTGTGAAACGAATGACCAAAGAGTTAGGGCCCTTGGAGGGGACTATGAGCAGGTCCACGCAACCCTCCCAAGGGGCTCAGTTCTCTTGGGTTCTTGTCCCCAGATGCACGGGAATAAGCAACACCTGCAGAAGGACTTCTTCTTGTACAATGCCTCCAAGGCCAGAAGCAAAACCTACATCAACATGCGAGAGGTGTCCCAGCGTTTCCGCCTGCCACCCAGCGAGTATGTCATCGTACCCTCCACCTACGAGCCCCACCAGGAGGGGGAGTTCATCCTCCGGGTCTTCTCTGAAAAGAGGAATCTCTCTGAGTGAGTAGCAGCCTGGCTTTCTCTACCTGTCCCTAAGAAGTCACTCATGGGACCCATCCCATAGCCAGGAGGCAGCTGGACCAATTGGACTCTTGGGACACACCCACTGGCCTTTGCCACTCTCCACTCTTGGGCCATTGCTCGGGTTCTCTCAGTCCTTTGATTGCTTTTTACAGCACTGGAGTGAAATCCTGGGGTCTCACAGGTTTAACAAAGTTTCCCAGGCTGGCCTTGAACTCACTCAGATCAGCCTCGAACCTTTGATCCTCCTACCCCAGCCTCCAGAGGAGTTGCAATTATAGCCCTGTGGCACCAGAGCAGCCCACAGATATTTATTAACTCCATTCATCCTGCATTCTACCCCAGTACTCTTCAGAACCTGGGGGTGGTGAAGTAAAGAGATCACAGAAACAGAGACAGAGGGGGTTTGATATCTTCATGGAGCTTAACCCTCTAGGGACAAGGGACAAGGAAACATACATTGTTTTATAGAAACATTAGATTTATAGAAATGATAAGCGAGCGAGGGTAGTTGGAATGTTCGGGAAGCCAGCCAGGCTTCATGTCTGCAGATGGACTGACAGACTCTGCCTCTCTGAGTTCTGTCCCTGGAAGAGGTGCTATGCCTGTTGCTAGGCAGCTGGGCCATGCTTTGAGGGAGCTCTGGGCAACACCAACAAGTAGCTGTGTGCCTGGGCTTTCCTGGGAATAGCGTCTACACGAGGCTGGCTCCTGGGATGAGTGTTTAGTCCCAGGCTCTTTTAGATTTAATCTCAGATCTTTGACCACAAAGAAGCCATGCGACCTGGACAAATTATTGGGGGTGGTTCCTGTTTGTTCCGGGGGATACTGAGATTCCCTATGTTTGTGATTTTCACAGAGAAGCTGAAAATACAATCTCCGTGGATCGGCCAGTGGTAAGTGGTTAGGCTCTTGAACATGAGAAGATATGGGGGTAGGGTCCCATTCTAGCCCGGGCAGGGGCAGTCCAGTGTGCGGGGCAAAAGGAATGATGCTTCTGTTGTGGAACCATTTTGATGGTGTGGACAAGGAGAAAGTATTTTATCAATTAGAGGAGGGCAACTGGATTAGGAAGCGGTGATAAGGGAGGCTGATATCAGATTAAGAGTTTGGATCGCATCTGATTTCTCCCACAGAGAAAAAGGAACTATATAGGTTCAGGACCCAGGGTCAGAACCTGGGTCATTCACCTTCTACCTTGGTGACCTGGTCAAGTTTACAGCTTTCTCGACCCTCTGACTCAGCTTTCTAACTCTGCAAAATGGGGATAATAATGCTGCCCTGGCCATGCTGGTGGGGTTTAGATCTATAAGCTCACAACATGTGAAATGTCTGGTATAGCATGTGCACCACTAGATATCCTTCACGAATGTGGCTTACGTCATTTTTCCAAACATTCGGAGAAGTGGATGAGGTTGTCCCCCCAGCTTTTCACTTGAGAAGGAGGTGGCTCAATGGGGTTAAAGGGCTTCCTTGCACTCCTAGAGGCAGGAAGTGGCAGGTAGGGCTGCAAAAACTCAAGTTTAGATTCTCCTACCTTCGGGCTGCAGAAGTGCCAAGTGTGTGTGTGTGTGCGTGTGTGTTTGTGAGTGTTTCATGTGTGTGTGCGTGTGTGTGTGTGAGTGTTTCTGGAGTGAGGGGTGGGGTGTATTTGAGGAATCTCAGGTCTACCATGGATCTTTGGGCTGTTCTCAGAGTGACTTGACCCAGGACAAACGCCCCACTCAGTACCTTTCAGGTAGTGATTCCCATAATCACAATGCTGACTCTGTGCTAGTGTGGAAACCACTTGCCTTCCTAACCACTGCACATCTTACTTTAGGGCTGGGTTTATCTTGCTCTTCTTCATCCTTTGGATGCTGGAACAAGTGTAGAGTATGTATCAGGAGTTGCTCACTCCAAGACTGACATCCATGGACTGGGATCCTGGCTGAGTGTAGAATGCTTGCCTGGCATCCACAGGGCTCTGGGTTCAATCTAGCACTACTTTAAAGGGGGAGGAGGAAGGCTCACGGGAACTGGCATGTCATGAGTACAGCGGGTCAGTGGAGGGGGTCTGTGTCCCTACATGACTATGTTTGTCAACAGCTTTCAAATAACACTTGGTGGACTGGGTGTGGTGGCACAAGTGGATCTCTGTGATTTCAAGGCCTACAGAGAGAGTTCCAGGACAGCTAGGCCTACACAGAGAAACTCTGTTTGTTTGTTTGTTTTGTGTTTGTTGGTTTTTTGGGGGGGGGTTGTTTGTTTTTGGGTTTTTTTGGTTTTTTTTTTTAAAGACATTGGGTAGTGGCTCAGCTGACTTGCCACAGGACATCACAGGCCCAGTGTAATTGCCAAACCTTCCAATTTTACAAAGGAAGTCCACAAATCTGGAAACACATATGAATCTCCCTGTTACGTTTGCCTAAATATTAAAACAAGATCTCCTTAAAAAAAAATCCTCACTTTCACACAGGTTTGAATGAGCCACATTTTGGCAATCTATTATTATTATTATTACTATTATTATTATTAATTTTTTTGGTTTTTTGAGACAAGGTTTCTCTGTGTATCCCTGGCTGTCCTGGAACTCACTCTGTAGACCAGGCTGACCTCGAATTCAGAAATCCTCCTGCCTCTGCCTCCCAAGTGCTGGGATTAAAGACGTGCGTCATCACTGCCTGGCTCCAGTTTTATTTTTAAGGACTGTCAAGGTCCTTTCCCTCCCAGCAACAGATTTGCAAAACAAAGCATGGCAGCTGTCAGTCTTGGGACATGGTGGGAGAATATTCTTCCTCCTTTGCCCTCTATGTTCTCTAAATAAATCTATTTTATTAATTAATTAATTCATTCATTCATGTATGTGCATGTCCCAAGCACACATGTGAAGGTCAGAGGACAACTTGTGGCAATCAGTTCTCTTCTTTTGCTTTGGGGTTCCCAGGGGTCATGTTTGGGTTGTCAGCCTTGGAGGCAAGTGCCTTTACCCATTTAGTTCCCACTGATTATATTATCTGGACCCCAGAGCCTTGAGCCACTGCCACCCTAGAAACTTGATTTTCACCCATTCCTCATTTACTGTCCCCCTTTCTATGCAGAAAAAGAAAAAAAACAAGGTGAGTGGGCTGGGCACTGTACTTATGAGTTCCATCTGTAACATGTGGTATGTATGTACACATGTGTAACATGTGGCATGTGCATGTATATTTGTATACATGTATGGGTATGCACACACGTGTAACATGTGGCATGTGTATGCTTTTTAAAAGTGAGGGTTCACATTCAGAGAAGCAAAGTGATTTGCCCACACAGTTATCAACTGGGGACATTGGAACCACAGTACCATATATGTCGACTCTGAAACCAGTCTCCCTACACTTCAAAGCTTGTGTTGTCAAGACCTGCATGTGAGTCTATAAACACATGGCTGGTAGAGATGCCCCATGGCTATACCCTGCCTGCTGGTCCGCTCAGACCATCACCTCTGCTTATTCTGAGATCCCCACAAGAGTTATTTGCTTTGGCAAGCGCTGTTGTTTATAAGAGCAAGCTGCGGTCTAAGGAGCCTCCTGGCAGAGCTGCTTACTCTGGTGTTTCCCCTGGGTGACCTGCATGGAAAGAGAGTGGGGTCTCCCTGGCCAGGCTGCTCTTTTAGCTGAGGCTGCTAAGATTGTCTGCACTTTGGCCCCGAGCCCTACTGCTTCCCACCACACCAACACAGGCAGGACTTGGCAGCCACTCTCTAGCTCTTCTGTGGCCCCTGCACTTGCGTGAACATGACCTTAACATGCCTGCCTGCTACTGTAGTACCTTCAGGGTTTGCACAGTAAGCATAGTTTTACCTTCACTAACCATCTGGTTCCACAGAGGCCCTATCAGAAGGGAAAGTCAGGTTTTACCAGGTACAGTAGCAGATGAGTATGAACGGCCAATGAAGGTATTTCTTACATAAGGGTTGGAGGGCTGGCCACTGCAGATGTGCCACAAGCAGCAGATTATGAGAGGTTCCTTGGGGACTGAGGGGCTGGAGCTCTGTTCTCTACTAGGACAGCTTTGAACTCGTGGTCATTCTCTCTGCTAGGGTTACAGTTTGTATGCCACCATGACCAGCCTGAAAGCCTCATTTTTAATGGGTTTGACACTGAATTTCCAGAAGACTTCAGTGTTTTTCCATTTGAAAAGTAAATCCACAAAAATATTTGACAGTCACAGCTTACATCATATGCACTCAACATTCTTAGCACATTTGCATGTTACTTAGGAACACATGAGGAGAAATGAGTGGGTGGGATAAGAGAATGGACCTTCTAGCTTATACAACACAGATGTTTTTAAAAATATGAATAAAACTGAGAAAGAATTGAGGTAGCCTGAGCTACACAGTGGGATTCAGTCCCAAATAAAACAAAACACACCACACACACACACACACACACACACACACACACACACACAAAGAGAGAGAGAGAGAGAGAGAGAGAGAGAGAGAGAGAGAGAGAGCATACATTTTCCAAGGTTCAGAAAGGAGGTTTGGCATCTCATCTCTTCACTTCCATGGCTTGTCAGTGCAGAAATGGGACTTGACTGGAGACTCAGGCTCCTGAGTGACCATTTCCTCCTTAGTGGACAAAGTTGTTTCAGGGGTAGTCTGCCTCTTTTGTCTGCCAGCCTGTAATACTTGCTTCCTTCCTGCCCGCCCCACTTTCCTCCCCTCTCCAGCCCATCATCTTCGTTTCAGACAGAGCAAACAGCAACAAGGAGCTGGGTGTGGACCAGGAGGCAGAGGAGGGCAAAGACAAAACAGGGCCCGATAAACGAGGGGAAGCCCCACAGGTTTCTAAGCATGCAGCATGGATGGGGAGTTTAGCTTGCAGTGGGGGCCCTGCTATGCTCTTGGGGTCCACAGGGGCTATGGTGGTTCCCAGAGGAGGGTCTCTTCAACAATGAGCGGTTTGGAATTGTCCCGCTGACTTTTCCTCCTGGCAAGCTCCTCTGAACTTTGTGGGTATTTCTTGGTAAATGTCTTAAGGTCACTGCCATACCAAACCAGTCCCGGGGTGGGAAGGATATGCTGAGCACAGCCCACCAAAGCGTCCCCAGCCAGGACAATGGGGAACAGGGAAACAAAGGCTGAGACAAGCCAGCTGCAGAGACGAGGCTGAACTCTCTTTATTCAGAGTTGTTGCAAAGGGAGGAAAGAAGGATGGTAGGCAGAACTCCAAGGCCACGCCCTCCATCCAGGAGAACCCATCAGGTGGGGAGGGAGGGGTCCTTTGAGGACTTAGCCGCACAGTAGTGGTTGGAGGACTTGGCCAGAAGTCAGGCTCAAAGCAGCAGAGAAAGTTCTCTCTGGAAGAGAGTCGAGGATGCTGTCTGCATGTTGGCATGGCAAATTTGTCCTTTGACCTGAGGTGCCAGGGCCAGTGAGGCAGAAGTGGGAAGGGCTGTGGAGCCTTTAGAATCCTCACTCCAGCTATGCTACCTACTGTCCTGTGCCACCTACTGTCACTTTTGGGGGCTGTTTGGGACACTGACGCCTGGGTTCCCATAAACCAGTTTCCTTTGTGTCCCCATAGCCACGGCCTGGCCACACAGACCAGGAGAGTGAGGAGCAGCAGCAATTCCGGAACATCTTCAGGCAGATCGCAGGCGACGTATGTATTTCTCTCCTAGCCCACCTCCTCAAGTGACTCCTTGTTTAACAGAGCTCATTTTGGTTTGGGAGAACCAGAGAATGTGTGTTGTGTCACAGAAACCTATGCTTTTGGGTTCTGGACTAACACAACCACTGGGTGGCTCAGAGCCTTCTGGCTGTGAGCTGCTTGCAGCAGTCTAGACAGCTGAGGGTGCAAAAAAACAAAACAAGAAACAACTGAACTCATCTTGTTCAGAAAAGCCCCAGCTTCCCATGGCAGAAGAAAGGATCTCACACATGTGGACAGCCAGGACTTGTCTTGCAAAGCCTGTACCCCACTGGCTTCTCTGCCCTTCAGCATTCTCTTCTCTCCCTCAGGACATGGAGATCTGCGCAGATGAACTCAAGAATGTCCTTAACACAGTGGTGAACAAACGTGAGAGACTCACGCCAGATGTGGGGGATGGGCAGGGGCCTCAGCTGTCTGAAAGCAGCTCCTCACCCTTCTCCATCCCCCCAGACAAGGACCTGAAGACACAAGGATTCACGCTGGAGTCCTGCAGGAGCATGATAGCTCTCATGGATGTATCCTTCCAGTCAGCAAACCTAAGTCTCTGACATCTGCCCATAGGGTCAGGGGAACAGTTGAGGGTGGCCACGCCCAGGGAAAGGCTTACGGGCATCCTAACACAGAGACTCCTGGATGTCTGGCAGAGGCTGGGAAAGGATAATGGGTGGTGGCTACTCATCACCTCTGGCTCTTACCACAGCCTTGAAACCCTGCTTGGCATGCTGCCAAACTTCCTCTGTGAGCTGTAGAGATGGCAGGAACTCTGGTTAAGAAGGGATAAGGATGGAACCTGGCAGGGTCAGGGGCCCTGGTAAAGGCTGCTGGTTTAAATGGCTTCCCTGCATAATACCCTAGACAGCCTTCCCAATTCAGGGGGATTTTACTATGTGCCTGTGGTCCTGACATCTATCCTCCAGACAGATGGCTCTGGGAGACTGAATCTTCAAGAGTTCCATCACCTCTGGAAAAAGATCAAAGCCTGGCAGGTGGGATGAGAGCCTGACATGGGAGTGATGGACAGGGTTAACTGGGGATTAAGTGTGTGATTGTGTCTTTGTATTTTCAGAAAATCTTCAAGCACTATGACACAGACCATTCCGGTACCATCAACAGCTACGAGATGCGAAATGCAGTCAATGATGCAGGTGCTGGGGTGCAGGGGGTACAGGAGGGAGAAAGGGCAACAACATGTAGACCTGAGAGCTAGGGGAAGCAGGAGGGGCTGGGAAAGGAGACTGCAAGCCTGACAACTTCACCCTTTCCTCTCTCTCCCTGCCCCTCCCTCCAAGGCTTCCATCTCAATAGCCAACTCTATGACATCATCACCATGCGCTACGCAGATAAACACATGAACATCGACTTTGACAGCTTCATCTGCTGCTTCGTCAGGCTGGAAGGGATGTTCAGTAAGTGAGGGGCTAACTCCTCAGACCTCTCAAGCCCCTCCAGGCTCCTTCCCCATGGTACAGCCACAGCAATAAGAGCTCAGCCTGACAGTTGCCCACCAAGGCTATTCATCAGCCATTACTCCCTGAAGGCCAAGAAAAGGATGGCAAAGGGAGAGATGCAGGTTATATTCTGCATGGATTTGTGTGAAAGGATAGCACTCAAGACAGAGGCGTCTTAAATTACAGATCTGAGCTGGGTGGTAGTGGCGCATGCCTTTAATCCCAGCACTTGGGAGGCAGGGGCAGGCGGATTTCTGAGTTTGAGGCCAGCCTGGTCTACAGAGTGAGTTCCAGGACAGCCAGGGCTATACAGAGAAACCGTCTCGAAAAACCAAAAAAAAAACCAAAACAACAACAAAAAATTACAGATCTGAGCACTCAGATGATGCTCACTTGTGATCCTAGCAGTTAGGTAGGAGAGGTAGGAGGGTTATGAATTCAAGGCCAGCCTGGGGCTACTTGGAGAGACCTTGTTTCAATAATAAAACAAGGGCTGTCAAGATGGCTCAGCTGTGTGGGCCTGGTGGTCTGAGTTTAATGGCCGAAACTCATAGGGTGGAAGGAGAACCAATCCCAGAGTTACCCCTCTGACCTCTACATTTGTTCTGTGCCCACATGCATACAATAATAAATTCTTCAAGAAGCAAACACAAGTAAACTAAGCCAAAACCCTAAAAAAAAAAAGAGTGGGAAGTGACAAAAGCAAGAAAAGAGGAGTGTAGGACTAGCATTTGCCTTCTGCTTTCCCACAGGAGCTTTTAACGCATTTGACAAGGATGGAGATGGCATCATCAAACTGAATGTACTTGAGGTAAGCGCAACACACACACAGCACATCCTCTGCAGAGAACCCAAGGTGGAAGGAATGAGACAGACCGAACCCAGTGTGCTTCTCACTCTCAGGACTGGAACTTGAAAGGGAACCTGGTGAAGGTTTCCATTCGATTCCTGGGGTGGGTGTACCATGACAGGGCCTTGCCCCGCCCCCAAGTTGCACTAGGAAAGACCCAGGGAAAAGGAGCAGGCTGCTCCTTTAAGACTCACCCCTTTCTCCTTCCCAGCGCAAGCAGTTCCTAAGGGTGATGGGCAGGCACCTCTTTGCTTGTTTTTGTACTGATCTCGGGGTTTCTTCTTCCAGTGGCTGCAGCTTACCATGTATGCCTGAACCAGACTGAGTTGTTAAGATCAACCAGGATTCCATCTCAACACAACACAGCTAGAACCACAAAGGACCCAGCAGGTGCACCTCCCCCAAACCTAGGGGGCGTGTTGCTTCTCCACCTTGCCCCAGGCCTTGGTGCACAGCCTGATGCCACCTGAAGTGTCTGGCTTGCTGGGAGGTCTGCAGATTCTGAAACTGTCTACTTAGCTTGTACTGGCACCTGTAGATGGCTCTCATTCACCGAGCCCGGTCACCACCTGCACTCAGTTCTGCCAGTTTTAGGGTGGGTCTACTCTGGGGTCAACAGAGCCTGGATATCTGACAAAAATGTAGCTACATTCTGAAAGAAGCTATCTAAATAAAGGCACGCGCATGGCTGGTTCCACCATTCTCCTTATTAGCATTTCCCAGCCACAGCATGACTGAGCATCTTCTGGTCATATTTCATGTATCACCTCCACAAAGATCTAGTTTGGGGATAGGGAGATGGTTGAGTAGATACAGGTCTATACAACCATGAGGACCCAAGTGCAGATCCCTAAAAGCCAAATGTGGTAGCTTACACCTATAACTACAGTAATGGAGGGCAATGACAAGGGAAATTCTGCAGGCCCACTGGTCAGTCAAGCCAAAAGGATAAAGTTTGGTGACAGAGAGCCTGTAAGGATATGGTGAAGGGACTGGGGCAATCGCTTACGGGGTAAAAATGAGTCCAGAGCCCACACAAATGTAAATACTTGTTGGAGTGATCACCCATCTGTACTTGTATCCCAAGGGGACCAGAGAAAGATTACTGACAAAAAAACCAATTAGCTAGACTAGCTGACCTGGCAAGCTGTGGGTTCAACTGAGAGACCCAGGCCTTAGTGTCGACAGTGGAACATGATCAAGGTAGAAGTAACATCAACCTGACCTCCAAGCACGCACACAGATATAAAGGAAATACCCAAGTCTATCTTACCTCCACTCCTGCACACATCACAGAGAAAACCTTTTTTAGCCTATGTACATACCTGGCCCTGTCAGGTATTGGAAGGGTTGGGTCTGGTTAGTGTTGGCATATTTTCTTCTCTAATGTTTTGAGTTTCTATACCACTCCTCCCTTCCAACTCTTATTCCACCTTTATCCCTTCCAATCCACCAACATTAGATA
Organism: Mastomys coucha; assembly: GCF_008632895.1. NCBI lineage: Eukaryota > Metazoa > Chordata > Mammalia > Rodentia > Muridae > Mastomys > Mastomys coucha. The sequence continues at coordinate 105,698,105 of NW_022196897.1, forward strand.
GGAGATAAAGGTTAGAGGGGAAAGGGGCATAGACCTCTTTAAGACTAGTTCCTGCTGATTAGGGGTGTTGGGTTCCTTGGGGCAAGTCCAATCTTTATCAACAGGCTATTTCCAACTTCTTGTCTCTTTGTTCATGACTTGACAAACCACAACAGAAACCAGGAGCAGGAGGGGGAAGCTGCAGCCTCCACAGGCCCTTTAAGGGCTCTTCAACTTATATCCTCTCCAGAATTAATTTGCAGCTGGCAAAGCCATGCCCTTGCTAGTGCATGGAGCAAATCGTACTCGCCTGCGGTGAAGCAGCCTCTTATACATCTGGGATTAAAACAAAAGCATATTCACATAGCATAACTGGGTTTCTAAAGCAACCAAAATCCTCACTACAGGTTAGTGTATTCATGGGAAACAAAGCCCTAGTTTCAGGATAGAATAATGGGAAATACAAATAAAATCAAAGATTACTTGTAATTTTGTTTTATGTGTATGGGTGTTTTGTCTGCATGTCTGGTGCCCACTGAGGTCAGAAGAGCACATCCAATTCCCTAAAAGTGGAAGCTATCGATAGTTGTGAATGTCATGTGGGTGCTGGGAGCCAACCCAGGTCCTCTAGAAGAGCAGTCTCTATGCCCCTGACCATCCCTCCAGTCCCACTACTTCTAATTCTTGAGCACAGGGACCACCCAGATATTTTCCAAGATCACTGGTGTAGAACACACAGGAATGGGGGTAACATTACTATGTAGGAAACTGAGAAACAGACAATTTAAGATCAAATAAATGAAAACAGGAAGGTTCCGTGACCAGAGTGCAATGCAGGAGATGTGATTTTCTTTTTCATCCTAGCTCTGCTCACTGGCCTGCCCGACATTAAACAATCCTCACGGCACATACACAAACACGTTTCCTGGCCACTGTTTTGTTCTTTATGCCCAAATGAAAAAGGCCAATTCATGAATATGCAGACAAATAACAAGATGAACACTTAGTAAAAGTTCTTTATTTTCTTCTTGTATTTGCTTTATATCTCACTTACAAAGTTATGAAGTTCACAGCTTTTATACCAAAATGTAAGAAGGCTGTTTAGAAATATCTTTGCAGTCAAATGTCACCTGACATTTCTTCTAATCCACATTGGAAAACTGAGGTTCAGGGTAGCTCCGGGCATCTACTTCCCCCACAGCCTTTTCTTCTCCACTCTCTGTCCCCACAGAGCTACTCCTTGGCTGGTCTAAGCTGGTCTGGGCCATGTCCTTGGGGTTTGGTTTAAACAAAGTTTCCTACCCAGGTGAGACCCACCACAACTTCCTCCTTTCCTTCCTATCAGGCCACCTCTCTCAAATCCAAGGCTCTCAATGATAGGACATGGGTGAACCACCACCACAAGGATGGCAAGGAAAGTCTTTACAGTAATTCCAGAACTCTCCTTGAAGCAACAGGAACAAATCTGCTAAGTAAGCATATGCGAATTTAAGCAAACCTACTTACTGTTCAAACCCCACTTTACAATATATTTCAATTTCCTCCTCAACAAATTATCTTCCATAGAATACCGTGCCATTCTTTAAGTGTGCACCTACACTCAGCAACTCAGCCACATGCCCATGTCCTCAAGTTGTGCCATGATAATCTACCAGGAAAACAAACAAACAAACAACAACAACAACAACAAAACCTTTGCGGGCAACAATCACTTCAACAATAAAAGTGTTGCCTTGGACTCTGTGTTCATGAATTCAAACCTTCAACTGCTAACTCTCCCAGGAACAGCAACGAGTGTAATGCTTATGACAATGTCCAAAGCTCATGTCAGGACATGTTTTTGATCCTTTTTTAAATTTGCTCTGTTTACAGACTAGCAGAGTGTGCTAAAATGTGTTTTGAACCTATGTCAAAACTTTCAAAATAATTGAAAGCACCTGGTATTTTAGAAGAACTGAAAATACACATAAAAGAGATTTTAAAAGATTTTCACTGCTTTGAGCTGTGGCAATTTAAAAAAAAAAAATCAACATTACAAATGACCTTTAAGTAACTTGTAAGAAATGTCTTGGGTTTTGTCAGATTATTAGTTAGTTTCCTTCCTTCAACAAAAAAAATCAAACCAAAGTCAGCACAGACAGAGCTGCCCTTCTGAGGGGAACTGGAGGCTGATCGTGAACAACAGACATCACGAATGGCCTAAGAAGTACGCACAGTTCTGCCTCCTATAGGCAGCTCTGTTGAGGAGCCAAGACACTCAGGGGTCTTCGTTTTCAGAACACACTAGGTCTGGGGAACAGTGACCCAATGTCAAAAACAATTCTACCTGTGCTTGAACTCATTACATTGTTTCCAAGAAACCCCTGCAAAACAAGGAAACCCAAGTGCAGGTGCCCGTGCATACACAACTAAGCAGGCAGACATGAGCACACAATGCTACCAAGGGAAGCTCAGATCAGTTTGTACTAATCCTATCAGTGCATGCCCTCAAACATTCCTCAATACGGTCAACACCTTACAGTCTTCTTCCTTGATGCATAAGGTCCCACCATCTCATCACTTTGCATATTCCCTTTGGTGAACAGGGAACCGGAGCTTCCTTAGCATGCCGCCCCAGGGAATGATGCAGGGTTAGCAGTAAACTCAAGTGAACTTTCCTAACAAATCACCAGACCCACAAAAGTGTGGCTCCTCTGCACACCCTCACAGGAAGCGGAGGTGAGAAGTGGGAAAGGGTTCTTAATCTCATAACTATCTGCTCTGCATCACACAACAGTTCTCTTCACATCTAAGCCATGTGGTCAACAAAAATTTTCCCACACAATAGGCCACATGTGGAGAGCTTGTGGCCACTCATGAACTGGTATCAGTTCCTAGATTAGTTCTTAACATTTTCTGAGTCCAGTAAGAATTACTGGAACCTTTCTGGGGTGGGGGTGGGGTGGGGGGTAGGAGGAGAAGACCTGCCTACAACCTCTATCAATTCCTGGCAGAGCCTATGGGGAGGTCTGATCAGGCCAGGG
>NW_022196897.1:105701116-105702933 GCF_008632895.1 Mastomys coucha
AGAGGTCACAATCCCAGTACCAGAAAGCATTGTACCCTGAAGCTAGGGTATGTGGCATGAGGGTCCACTCACTCTGAAGAATCTGAGGTTTTGAAATCCAGAAACAAAACATTAGATAGTAAAACTTGTTCAGTTTTACATACAAGTTTTAAGAAATCCAAGAACAAAGCAATCCCGCTAAGACCCACTAAGATGGGTACTCCCAATGGTAGCTTTTCCCTTCGCTACATTCCACTTCACAGCTGGCATGAAAATGAAGACAGGCACTGGCTTCACTAGCTCTGCCTCTAGAGGCCTGCCTGACTATAGCTGCTTCTCCCAGCTCCCTCTCTAGGGTGCTGTGGGTGAGAGCAGCCTGGGAGCCTGGCTGCCATTGCTCTACCACAGCAAGACAGTAGAAATGATGGGGGCTGGCTACGGAGCAACCCAGAAGGCTCCAAGAGCCAGAGCTAGAAAGGGAATAAAGGTATTGGTCTTCAGTTCAAGCAGCCAGGGAGTGCAGGAACGCAGGGGCATCGCACTGAGCATTCTGGAGTGAATACTGGGAAGTGCTGTGTTCAGGAGCTTCTGATCATGGACTGTGTCTGAATTCTAAAATACAGCAAGCAGGGCAGCCAGGCACTTCAGGACGCTTCCATGTCTCCTGTTACACCCACAGCCAGCTTTGTCCAGCTACATCAACAGTGAGACACTGCACATAATTATTTTAAAAAGAAAACAGTTTGCTTTAAATTTAAATACCCAGTTATTTCAAAAGGAGGAATTAAAACTGATCCCGAAAAATCTATCATAAGCCATCATAAGAACATAAAGCAGAAATCACAAACCGAATCAATAAAATACGTGTATGATTAGGGTTAAACTGGGTAACTAATTAAAATCTGTGTCTTTAATAAACACCTATAGTCTAGTAGCATAAAACACTGTATGTCATTTGTTCCAGAAGAGTAGGTTCCTTAGAATTGCTTAAATGTCACTTACGCACTCTAGAGTGGACCTGAGTTGTGTGTAACCTATCCTCAGACTGCTCACGTTGCTAGTGGTGGGTCTGGCTGTCAACCACTTTCTCCCTCCCAGCTTTGCTGGAGGACAGATAGGGCCTGGAGAAGGACAGCGAACGGCCCATGGGAGAATCCTTCACTAATGACTTCCCAACATGGGAGGCAAAAAACTTCATGAATCTATTTTGCTGTCATCTTCAGCGTGGCGTTCAATATGTCCCGCAACGTCCTAGGGGGAAAAAAGAGAGTGGGGTTTTGAAACACAATCGGGTAACAGGCCAGGAGAGTTAAAGCTGACGAGCAACACACTGCATCTCGTACACTCTGAGGGTGGGAAGTTCTGGCATCCTGTTCACCAACAGGAAACTATCCACTTAAAGATGCTATCTCCCCTTCACGAGAGCACAACCTAAGGACTCTGTGTATGTGCTTTATTAAAAACAGCATAATTTTTTTTTTAAATCTTGTTTAATTAACCCCCAAGTTCCTGAGTAATAAAATGAAAAGTTCCTAGGCTTTCCCTGTGTACTGGCTGGTTTTGTGTGTCAACTTGACACAGGCTGGAAGTTATCACAGAGAAGGGAGTTTCAGTTGGGGAAGTGCCTCCATGAGATCCAGCTGTGGGGCATTTACTCAATTAGTGATCAAGGGGGTAGAGCTCCTTGTGGGTGGTGCCATCCCTGGGCTGGAAGTCTTGGGTTCTATAAGAGAGCAGGCTGAGCAAGCCAGGGGAAGCAAACAAGTAAGAAACATCTCTCCACGGCCTCTGTGTCAGCTCCTGCTTCCTGACCTGCTTGAGTTCCAGTCCTGACTTCC
>NW_022196897.1:105703475-105710767 GCF_008632895.1 Mastomys coucha
CACACACACACACACACACACACACACACACACACACACACGCGCCCCCTTCCCTGTCACCATATACCTCTGGCTGGCCCAAACTTGCTAGGTAGGCCAGGCTGACCTTGAGCTCTCAGAATCCAGCTGCCTCTGTTTGAGGATTAGAGGTCCAAGCTGCCATGCCCAACTAAAGCATACTCTTTATCTTAGATCATAAAATAAAATTTGTTGCATTTATTTTGTAATCCATTTTTTACAAAAAGCCAGCAGCTTTCCTTTAACCCTGAAAAGAATATATTTAACAATTCTAAGAATCATGAAAATAAACTACAAAATGATCGAAGCTATGATTAGTGGTACACATCTGAAATCCCAGCATTTGGGAGGGAGAAGCAGGAGGATCACCAGTTCAAGACCAGCTTTGGCTACATAGTGACGGGAAGCCAGCCAGTCTGGGCTACATCAGACCTGCCTCAAGGCAAATACCTAATAAAGTCTGACTTTAAACTTCCCAACTGGTATCTCTTACCTACCCGCTTAAAACAAAATGCAACTTTATATAAAGAGTGTGTATCTTAATTTCACATAACTTTCATAAAACATGAAGACTCTGTTCTTGTTTTTAAACCTGCAGTCTTGTAATGACTGTTAAGATTTCTAATCCCAGGATGTTCATTATGCTTTTAATTAACATGTATTAAATATGCATAATGGGTTTTACTATGCTGTTCTGACACTGGGAACTGAACCTAGGGCTTCCCACACACCAGGCGGGTCACTTCACCACTGAGCCACGAAAGTCTCAACAAACGTATACAATGGATCTGGATCACAGATAGCTCCTCCCCCTCTTGTGCGCTCTGCTCCTCCTAGTGATTACTAACTGCCTACAGAGCCTCACAGAGCTCTTCCCTGGGGGACGCTCATTACTGAGCAGTCATAAACATCTGAGTTTCCTAGTCAGATTACTCCAGCTACCTTTGTATTGTAGGTACTTTCCCTGAGAAGTTTACAAGCAAAGCCGTGATTGATATATATCAAGGCTGAAACGTAATGCGCCTACAGACAAGCCTAGAATCAAACTTGAAAAAATATTCAACAGTCCATTAATTCTGCTAAGGGGGTCAGGGTTTGGGGGGAAAAGAAACTCAGAGCTAAATGGAGGGAAAAGAAACCTAGAGCTTAATGTCTCACTGGTCACTCCTGGTACTAGAACCAACTAAAAACAAGGCCTGCACAGATAGAGCTAAAGTTTTATAAGCTAATTATTAGCTTCTATTATTTAAATACACACACACACACACACACACACACACACACACACACACACACACACACACAATTAGCCTGGTAGAGTAAGACAAGACCACACATTTAAAATTGCAAGTTTTTCAGAAAGGATGTAAGTCAAGCCTTAAGTACTTGTAATACCAGAGGAGGGCTGTGCAGATGGGAAAGGATACAAAAATAAGGCCCACTTACTTCCTGTACTGATTTAACAAAACCGAAACCACCTAGGAGAGACTTCAGTGGTAAAGGAGTTGCCAATCACCTGTGAAGTTTAACCCTTAGGACAGCGAAGAAGACAAAACAACTCCCCCAAGTCCTCAAAACAAAGCAACTAGGGGACAAAGTGAGAAGGCACAACTTATGTATCTCATATCTAAGGAAGATTTTTCAATAAAGAAGCCAGAAAGCATTCTGTGTATTCTTCCAACATGAAGCCTGTGTGCCATAAAGTAAAAGAAAAGGTGTAAGAAATGCAAACGCTACATTGCTGATCAAGAAGATCTACAGTCCAGCCCAGACAGAGCGACCCTCAGGGCTGGTGACAACAGCCCCACCCTTACCCAACAGCGGTAATTCTGCATCAGATTCAGCCTCACAGCCTGGATGCTGCCATCATAACAGCCAGTGTAAATCTGGAGAAAGAGATGTGTTTAGGGTACAGACTAAATAAATATACACGAACAACACAGCTACAAAACATTCTTCATAGAAATTTAAATAACATGTAAGAACTGGTCAAAGTCCCTCAGAGGGTGATCCTTGCCCTGTGGCGCGTACAGCAAGGATGGCAGGCTTCAAGGTTCCTACTTATTCTGCATTGGGACAGCGCTGCTATGCTAACAACTGGGAGTCTGTTTGCAATGCCAAGAAAGGACTTTATTACTAAAGATCTTGAAAACATCCATCCTGGTCCAACCTCACAATTAAAAACCCCAAGTTAAACAGGGAGCCAGGTGGGATGTGCCTTTGATCCCAGCACCAAGGAGGCAGAGGCAGAGGCAGAGGCAGGTTGATCTCTCTGAGTTTGAAGCTAGCCTGGTCTACACAGTGAGTTCTAGGCCTAACAAGGCTACTACACAGTAAAATCTTGTCTAAAAACAAGGAAGTTAGTTAAGTAGGGTTAGGTGAGTTGCCTGTAACTATGCTACACTGGCCACATATCTTGACTTTGTTTCCAGTGTCCTGTTCACAGCATGTCTGCAAAAGCAATTTTTTTTTTTAAAGCATCTAACTGCATCTTCCACCTAGCAGTAGTAACAGATTTTACTGCACTTATTTTAGCTACTAATGGAAATAGAATGCTCAACAACATTGTTGGGTTACCCCTATGACCAGAAGACTGTAACAGGGCACATCACAATCAGGCTGGTAAGATGTCATTTAGTAGACACACTATTATTAGCATGGGGAGTTTTAAGTAAACACAAAGGTAAAGAAAGATTTGAAAAACAAGCAATACCCACCACACTTTTATGGATGGTCATACACATAATCATGTCTTTGTGTCCTCCATAAACTTGCAGTCGATCATGGGACTTAAGCAGAAGAAAAAAAAAATAGAGAAATAAGTCAGGAAAGGACTTGATAAATTATATACTGTCATCAATGTCTTTAGGACCAAAGTCTCAAACCTGAAGTCATTATAAGGAGGACTAGACAGGTTTTAAGAGGCTATGGATGCTTTCCAGAAAGCCTGTAAGTTTTGTCCATGATGACACTAAGCTCAGCACTTGGAAAGGAGTTCAGAGATCCTTAGCTACAAAGGGCCACACAACTTTGTCTCAATCCCTGTTCACCCCATCCACCCATAAAAGAAAGGCAATACAGAAATATCAGTTTTGACAACCAGGAGCCTGATCAAGTATCTCAGAGTGGTATCTGAGTGCAGTCCTTGGCCTGGCTGCTTCCTGATCATTTTAGAAGGCTTTTGAAAGTGGATTCAAAGGCGCCAATCCAATCTTATACAAGCAGTCTCCTCAAAGTAGTCATACAAAGTACGTGGCCCTAATCCTACCTGTAATTCATAGACTCGAACAAACTTATCCAGGCAAGCAGTCACCATCACTTTCCCCAGAATATTCACCACAGTCACTGCATGGTTGTGGCCTTTATAGATGCGCACAAGCTCACCAGTCTGCATTAGAAAAGAGGAGACAGTCAATAGACTGGGTTTTGGGCTTCTGGCTACATTTTCTGATTGTAAAGTTCTAAGGGAAAGTTCTGAGATAAACAATGCAGCTGTTCTAATGCTAACAGCTCATATTTTTACTCTCAAGGCACCATTAGCTACAAAACACTATACATATCCTCAGACTTTAACATTTATTTGACAAGTCAGGTGGTGGCAGGGCATGCCTTAGATCCCAAAACTGGGGAGGCAGAGGCAGGTGGATCAATCTGAGTTCCAGGACAGCTTGGGCTACACAGAAAAAAACCTGTCAAGAAAACAAAATAAGACAGAACAGAAAACATTTCCTGACTCTGTGCATCTGTACAGGCACACATGGCACAGCACACACTGGAGGTCAGGACAACTAAGGTCAGTTCTCTCCTTCTACCATATGGGTTGAAGGGATCGAACATGTTTTGTGGTAAGCACCTTTACCTGCTGAGCCATCCACCAGCTCCTTTATTTTTGAAGTATGACTATCCCTGATCCAAGTATCAGAAATGTTCCAACATCTACAACTTTAGAGCACAGACATCAATCACAGGTGAAAGCGCTATGCCTCACCCAGGTGTCAGGTCACAGCCAAAACTTAGATACATTAAAATCAAAATTATCTTCAGGCTATGTATATATAAAATAACTTTTGTATTTATACCCAAGATATTTATTTTATATATGCAAATTCAATGTACAAACAAACAATCTGAAATAAGGAGTAATAGCCAAGCTGCACTCTCACTATTACCATTTCCCAAGTAAATGTCATGATGGTCCAACTCCATCTGCAGACCAGGAAGAGCTGCTTGCTTCTGAGATCTGAGGGCAGGCTCTCAATCATTTGTATCTGTTCTATTTTAAATACTCACTAAGAGCCCCACATTCAAATCAGGCATTCAAGTGAAACCTTCCATAAACTCTGAGTCTTTCTCTGATTAATTCTTTTTGATGAGGATAGGATTTTCAGGTTTGAAATTACCCAAGAGCACATACATGCATATGGGGCTTTACTAGATAATGGGTCAGATGTAAAAATCAAGGGGGCTGAGCAGGCCTTCGAGCTTTAGAATCTCATCTAAAACTTCCTTCCACTGCAAAAACACAGCTTACATGAATGTTGTGAGCATGCACCGACTGGTCACTGGAGCCACTGAACACAAGGTCGTTCACCACCTTAAAGAGAGATAGCCAACAAATTAACTTCTGTGTGAAGTTCTGTTTCCTCTGTAACTTGAAAAGCATACTGGTGAATGTGAATTTCCTTCCTATTTTGAGATGAACACAAACTACATAAAATAATGTTCCCCAGACAAATTATTTAACTGAAAATGCATACCACCAAGCACTGATGAATTTGCCAGGGCATTGCTAGGTTCATGGCCTATGCAGGACAACTACGAACTATTCTAGAAGGGCACAGAGTGTGGCCACACTACAATAAAATACATTTGTTTCTTGCTAGCACTATTAAAAATGATTGTTCACTCTGTGAGCCAGGCACAAGGACTATAATTCCTTGACTGTGCTCTTACAGGATGCCGTGTTCTAAATGATGCACTGCACAGCAGCAAAAATGCCATCACTCACCTTCATGCACAAGACAGTCTTGCTGTGGCCCTCCAGGGTTCTGAGCAGCAGTCCGTTCCGTGCATCACGAACACTAATGGTGCAGTCGTAAGATCCTACAACCAGCAGTTTTCGGGCACCTTCCTGAGCTGTGGCAAGGCAGCTGACTGCCCGAGGGCCATGGCATTCAAAGATCTCCTGTTGCTTGTTGTTCTGAAAAACAACCCACCGTTCCATAAAAGCAACTTACCAAAAAAACTTCAAGAACTGCTAACTAGAGCTGCTATAAACCCTCCCATCTACTGCCTTCCCCAAATCCTAAATGTATGTCAGCTCCAACCTCCTTTGCTGCTTATGACCTCCCTCCCCTGATCTAGTAGGGCAAACTACCCAGAAAATTCTTTTCTACCTTTGACCTGAACTCTACTGACCCTAACAACCACCGACTCCAATGTAGTCTCTGCCAGATTTTGGACTCTTCCACTGTTATTTTTCTTTTCTGAAACAGGGTCTTGCCATGCAGCCCAGCTGAGCCTTGAACCATGTAGCCAGCCCAGACTAACTCTCAAACACAAAAATTCTCCTGCCTCAGTCTTCATACTGCTGGAATTACAGGCATGAACCACCATGCCTATATTCCCATTGTGTTTTATCTCCACAAAAGATATGCTAAATGTCTCATGACATTTCAAAATATCTCTACTGAGAGGTACCTGTTTTCTTAAACAATTTTAGATTTATTTTTATTTATTGTATTTTTGTGTGCACATGCATGTGGGGTATACCATATGCATTCAGGTCCCAATGGAGGCCATGTGAGGGTACTGGCTCCCCTAGATATGGAGTTACTAGTATTGTGAGCAGCTGATGTGAGGGAAATCTGATCCTCTTAATCACCTAGTCCTCTCTTCAATGTAATAAAGATTCCAAACTCTCAGGGAAAGACCTGACTGGCCTCTGGGGGCATGCGGTGCAGACATATACAGGCAGAACACTCTTAAACATAAAACAAGATAAATTAATCTAAAACAAAGAAGTAAATTTAATTTTCCATATTTGTGTTCCTTTGAGGTGTTAACAGAGATAGCAGTCTTCCTATCAGAATGTCAGGTTTACACTATAAATCCTAAAACGCATGTTCTATCTCACACTTCATGCATGTCTCTCCCATCTCTTCTCCCCTGCTTGCCGCCAATCTTGCTTATAAAGCTTCACATTTCCCCAAACATTTTTTAAAAAGATATTTTGAGTACATACATGAAGTAAAACTCTCAGAAACTAAGCAGAAAACAGCAGTTTGCAGCTGAGCAATGTCTTCAAGCCACCTTGACATGCTAAAAACTGTCTGGAGTTTAGTGTCTAGTGATGGACAAAGGTTGCAAGGTAAACAGTCTATCTTGAGTACTATATTCTACATCCTAGAACATAGGCCAAAAAGAGCCAGCCCTGATGTGCAAAATTCATGCATACACCATTTTCAAATCTGCCCTCTACTTCTTGACTTTCAACCATCTAAAACCTTTTCCGCCTGACATCAAACTCTCCCTTTGTAATGTTAGCGCTGACAACGAAACCTGCACATGAAGAAAGTATTTTATAACTATTAAGCTTTTGTCCTTATAAGTAGAATTTTAATTTGTCCTTTTGTCTTTATGCCTATTGCCTAATTCAATCTAAGCAGGAGACTGGCACTTCAACTAAAAGATCTGCACTTATCACAAGTATCAATGGACCAAATCACTTGATTATAAACATACTAGAATCTTCAAATTGTATTTGAAAAGTTTCTAAAAGACCAAAAACTACCTTGCATCATATTCCTTACATAGTCTCAGTCAGTGCTGTGGCAGAGGAGCCCTGGCATTGATGAGGTGTGGAGCTACAGCAGCCATACTTTCAAACCCTGCCTCCACGGATATTGCTCCCATTCCCTTCTCCTCATCTTCGGCCTGTCCTTTCACGTCAGCTGCCACAAAGCCTCCAACAAGGTCTCCCTGATTCTACTATTAAGTCTTCTCCAAACTTGTCAATGTACCTTCTAAAACAGAAATGAGGGCTGGCGAGATGGCTCAGCAGGTAACAGCACTGACTGCTCTTCCGAAGGTCCTGAGTTTGTATCCCAGCAACCACATGGTGGCTCACAACCACTCATAATGAGATCTGATGCCCTCTTCTGGTGCATCTGAAGACAGCTACAACACACTATGCCAGAGGCGGAGCCGGAGGGAGCCATATGTACAGCTAGTATACTCATACACATAAAATAAATAAATCTTAAAAAAAAATT
>NW_022196897.1:105710777-105712302 GCF_008632895.1 Mastomys coucha
AAATGAGAACATGTCTCTTAAGGCATACATAAGATTACTACCTATCCTGTCAGACCACCAAGAACTTCTTAACCTTACTCTGTATAATGGTAGTTTTAATTATCAACTAGACACAGGCTAGAATCATCTAGGAAGAAGTCTCCATGAGATTTGTCAGGTTGGTTTTGGATAATGTGAGAGACTGTCCTGAATGCACTAAGTGGAGCGGAGAGGGGGATAGGGGAAGGACATGGACTGCCCAATGCAAGCACACCGTTCCCTGAGTTTAGATGCTGAGCATAGCCGGGCGGTGGTGGCACTGCCTTTAATCCCAGCACTTGGGAGGCAGAGGCAGGTGGATTTCTGAGTTCGAGGCCAGCCTGGTCTACAGAGTGAGTTCCAGGACAGCCAGGACTACACAGAGAAACCCTGTCTCGAAAAACCAAAAATAAATAAATAAATAAATAAATAAATAAATAAATAAATAAATAAAGGAAAAGAAAAGAAGAGAAAAAAGAAAAGAAAAGAAAAGAAAAGAAAAGAAAAAGAAAGATCCTGACCATAAGTGCAGCAAGGGAGCCAAATACAAAAAGCGTGCACATATGTATTCACTTCTTTCTGTTCTTGCCTGTGGATAGGACTGGCTGCTTCAAGTTCTTTCCTTGACTTCTACTTAATGGTATAATCCTGAATAATCAGTCAAATAAACTCTTTTTGAGTTGCTTTTGATTGGGTATTTTATCACAGCAACATAAGCCAGGAAACGCTGGGGCCCAGCATAGGAAGATGGTGAAGTTAGCTCACCAAATGACTTGGAAAAGAATGAGACTGCATGGCTGTTAAAGGAAACCTCAAAATGACTTCACCTTACAGAACAGTCTCCAGTCACATCAGTGTCTTTTGTCAGGGAAGTCACATTCATTTTCCATGGTGTCACTCTTAAATCAGATAGATCGGTTTAACATATGACTCATTATTTGGCCCAAGTATTCAGGCTTGGTTTAATTTAGTAGGGCTGCACTTTGGTCCTAGCACATGTGAGTCTGTGCAGACAGAAGAGAGGACTGACCTCACTTGCACTAGAAGAGAGTGGTTTTGAATAAAGGCTAGTTCTGTCGCCTCCTCATAGAGAGAAAGGGCAGTGGAATGCAGCCTGCTTCCCCAACCACTCACCTTTATGTTGAATGTGACCACAGTGCCATTTGCTAGCCCAGCATAGAGGGTTCGCCATCGATTGTGAAGGCAGAGGACACGGTCTTCCAGTTGTAACTGTTCCATGCATTCTCGAGTCTGAAAAACCAAAACCAAAACCAAAAGAAATCCCTTACTAACAGAGGAGAGTGGCAATGAGATGTGTGAACAATTGTTCCTCAAAACTCTTTAAAATGATACAGAAAAGCACATGGACTATCTTAAGTACGTCTCCTCTTTAAAGTGTAAGGCCAAGATCACAGGGTGGGTACTATCAAAAAAAGTAAAAAACTCTAATGACATTGGTACTTCCAATTAAAAACATGATTTTTTTTTTTAAGTTTTTTTTTTTTTT
>NW_022196897.1:105712312-105727208 GCF_008632895.1 Mastomys coucha
GGAACTCACTCTGTAGACCAGGCTGGCCTCAAACTCAGAAATTCATCTGCCTCTACCTCCCAAGCGCTAGGATTAAAGGCAAGTGCCACCACCACCCGGTAAAACACAAATTCTTTAAAGGGCTGATTTGAGTATTAAGATTTTTCTTATTTATTTATTTGTTTGTTTATTTGGTTTTTTGAGACAGGGTTTCTCTGTGTAGCCTTGGCTGGCCTCAAACTCAGAAATCTGCCTGCCTCTGCCTCCCAAGTGCTGGGATTAAAGGCATGTGTCACCACTGCCCGGCTTATTTTTATTTTTTTGAGCCTTAAGCTTTAGACAAAGCTGCACATGGAAGGCTGGAGGTGTAGTTCAGTTGGCTGAGTACTCCTAGCAGGCATGGAGCCCTGGATTCATTCTCCGGCTCATCACAAACAGGATCTGATGGCATATGCCTGTTTCTTAGTATCTGGGAGGTAGAAGCAGGAGAATCAGAAATTCTATGTCATTAACTTGATGCCAGGCTGGAATACATGAGACACTGGTGTGGAGGCCAAAGGACAACTTGCAGAAGCTGGTTTCTTCCTTCCACCATGTGGATTGCATGGATCGAAACTTTGGTCATCAAGCTTGACAGCAAGAGCCTTTCTCTGCTGAGCCATCCTGTGGGCCCCTCGTTCAGTTTTTTTAAAGTGGGTTCTGGGAATAAAAGGTATTCAAGGCAAGAACTTTACGAACTGATTTATTTCCCTAGCTCCCATACAATTTAACTTTAAAGAAATGAACAGGGCCAGTGAGATAGCTCAGCTGATAAAGGTGCCCATGGCCTAGGCTGCGGCCCAAGTTCGATGCTTTGGACCATAAGGCAGGAAGAGAAAAAACTCCTCTGACTTCTACACACATGTATATAGATACACATACATAAATAGATAAATGTAATTAAAAACATTGTAACTAGGACTAATTCTAGCATATGATATTAAAGTAAGACTAAGGGGGTATACTGTTACAGCACAAAATCAGCAGATACTGAAGAAGAAACAGAAAATGTGATATACACTAAATCTCCTTCTACCCACAATGATATCAACATGCTAAAATATGGCAAAAATGAGGAAGTCAAACAAGTAGGATGATGGTAAATACAACTGAAAGGTCAATACACTTGATTTCTCTAGACCCACTTACCTTAACATTATAGCAGCGGATGGTATGGTCGCTGGAACCCGTGTAGAGGGCAGAACTCTTCCCAGAGGTGTGAGTGACAAGGAGGCAATTCACTTTAGAAATGTGTCCCTCAAAGACACCAACACACTTTCGACTCTAAGGTCAAGCACAGGTCAGATTAGTACTCACAGGAGTGAGAAAATATGGTGGTTTGTATTAGAAATGTCTACTGGTTGTGGGTATTTGCATACTCTGTCACCAGTGGGTGGTGCTGTCTGGGGGAGGGTAGTTGGTGTACAAAGTATGGTGTGTGTGGACAAAGAATGTCAGCAGGGGCTTTGAGTGCTCAGGATTCACTGCATTTCCAGTTTACTCTCTGCTCCATTCCTGAGGTTCGTCACACAGTTCCCACCATTATAGACTACAACCCTCAGAAACTCTAAGCCCAAATAAACACTCTGTTCTAGAAGATGCCCTCCCTGGTCATGGCATTTCATCACAGCAACAGAAAAGTATCTAATATAGAGAAATTAGACAATGCCTTTTATTAATAAAAAAATGCTAAAATTTCCAGTCCACTGCTGTATTCACCCAAATATGCTACCTGGCACACAATGTGTGCTTAGTAAACATTTGTTGTTCACTAACTGCCAAGCAAAGTCACACACAGTGAGATACCTACAACTATGTATCTACTAAGCCACATCCAAAAATACCATGAAGCAAGAGAGAATCTTAATGCTTAGGTCAAATTTTTCTAGTATATGGGCCAGGAGACCTAGAAAATCTAAACCGCTGCTGACTGCCCGTAGCAGTTTTACATTTGATTACTAGTTTATGAGACTACTCACAATTTAAAATGTCGAAGCTATCACTGGTCCTAGTGTCTTGGGAATGGTTTCCTAAGAACTGTTTTAAATACAACATCTGTGTACATACCAAATTTATTTACAATGGACATATATACTTCTATACATAGATCTCACAAGTTGGAAATTAGACCTGATTTCCTAAAAAAAAATTTTTTTTTTGAGACACAGTCTCATGTAGCTTAATCTCTTTTTAAGCCTTTGTACCAGAGGCTGACATTCCTGATCCTCCGGCCTCTATCTCCCAAGTGATAGGATTAAAGGCATATGCTATCACACCCAGCTCTGCTCTTGTAGAACATTCGCTCATACTTCCATATACCACTGCTTTCTTCTGAGGTCACTTCCAATATTGCTCATAGCCCCAGATCACAAACCTGTTGTCTACCCCTTGGTTCCTCATCTAACTTTCAAGTCTTCATACCTTTATGGTGTTGGTTCAGTCTTAATTACCATTGTGGAAGATAAAGTTTTAACAACAATTCAAATAGTAAGAGTGCTTTCTGAAGCATGATGAGCATCACTTATACTGAGGGGAGGTGCGGGAACGGGCTACTTTCTATAAGAACCTGGATTCCATAATCACCAGAGGAAAATTCTTTCTCAAACACACTGCAATAATCATTTTCTGCTTCCTCTATTATATAGTAGCTATATGACTGACCCCATCACTAACTTCAAGGCTGGGGCCTAACCGCCCCTCGCCTACTGGATGTTGGTTCAGAGAATAATCTGCAGGACTTTTTCTAACGGAAAGAGGAAGAGATCTTACAGGTTCCTCTCAGAACCACATTTTAGGAAAATGTGATAGAGAAGGCAAAGCTGAGAAAAAGGAGCCTACTGCCCCTGCTGACTGGATCCACTGCATCCAGGATCAGCCTGAATCAGGCTCTAGGGAAGTCAGGATGCCCTCTTTATGTATGTTAAAGACAACATTAGGCCTGCTACCAAAGGTACTCAAAATGCTATGCTTACCACCAGATTATAAACCCGGACAGTTGTGTCTGCTGAGCAAGTATATAGGAAGTTTCCAAATATCTGAATTGCATTCACTGCAGCCTGGTGTCTTTCGAAGCTTCCTTCTGTAGGCTCATCATCATCTCCTGGCTCTGAAGATATTTCTGGGAAACATGAACAGGTTTCAGAGACATGTCTGCTGCAGTCTGAAAAGATGCTACATCAACACCATCACAGCCATATAGAAGACCTGAATTAAATCACTAAACAGTCCTCTTAAAGGGAGCCAGCTGAGCCAGAATGTGCCAAGTCCAGGACCTGCAGACGCGGTGCTGAGCCAGGCAGCACTCTTGGTGCTTTACCTCCTGTTCCATAAATATATTTAAACTAACTTGACCTCTATATTCTAAAACCCCCTTTCCCCGTGGCTGCTTTGAACACAACAATTACCTGAAGAGTTCTTAGATGCTTTGATGGAGGAGATCACCGTCTGGGTTTCCGCCACACTGAAAAACAACACCAAAATGTTCTTGGCATCTGGGAGACTCGGACAGACGGCAAAACTAAAAATTTTCTAAATCAAAGAATTAATCTTTCTACCTGAAATGTGTTTGAAATTTACAACATAAAAAGAAAAAGCAAAGCAACCAAACCAACCAAAACAATACCAAAAAAAAAAAAAAAAGCCCAAGCCAGCTCCAATAGCCAAGATTTGATTTTCCTTATTTATACCTTTCACATACATTAATTTATAAAGAAATTCTAAAATTCTACTTAAAAGAGTAAATGAAAGAAGAGTCATGAGGCCACTGCTCAGACAGTAATCAACCTCACCTTACAGGAACGCCATCCTTGTAGCGGGTGCCAAGCTCACTGGTAGAGCTAACCTCATCACAACCAGAACGAGAAATTTCTATTGGGTTCAGTTCGGCAGCGATCCAGGCATCTTTTTTCGATGGGCTGTCTGGTTTCTCTTCTCCTGATTCAGAAGTATCAATGGCAACTACCTCTAAGTGAGGATTTGTGACTTCCAGGACTTCGAGGGAGGACTCGCTGTCTGGCTCATCTCTGGTGGTTTCTTGCTCCCGACCAGTTTGGCTGTCTCCCCAGGTGGAGGTTGTCACTTTCCCCCCTTTGGCTGCCTTTCCAGTTTTGACCTTTCTTGCAGGCTTAGCAGTGAACACATCCTGTTCAGTGTCACTGTTCTCGGGAACATGGGTGGCCCGAAGCGTCTTCTTCTTCCGAAGTTTCTTCTTCTTCTTACTACCTCTAGCTTCAGCTGATGCCAGTGTGGACTCTGCCTGCTGCTCAGCTGGAGATGGAGTCCCCTTCTCTGCAGGAGTTTCGGGAGTGAAAGACAATCTCAGAAAAGAACTGCTGCAGGCCTCAGATCCACTGCTGCCTTTGGCTGACTCTTCACCTCTGTTTATGCCAGGAGGATCAGGAGACTGGCAAGAGGGAGAATTTTCTTTGCTTCTGGAATTTCCTTGCTCCACAGAAAAATTCAGATCTTGGTTAACCTCCTGGCAATTTTCTATTAACTCTGATGTTATCACTGCAGGGATGGCTGGGTAAACTAGAGAGCCGTCACCGACCACTCCTGAATCAGGAAATCAAACAGAAAAGTCAACTTCTGCAAGCAGGGACTTCTGATTTCTCTTCTATTTTGAATGTTCACGTATTTAGTGTGTGTACACTCACAAGTGTGTGTGTGTGTGTCTGCATACAAAGAATAAGCTTGGGTGTGTCCATATGCCAGGGAACTTGTGTGGAGGTCAGAGGACAGGGCACCTCTTAGTGCCAATGCACCGTGAGCTCCAGGTTAGTTGATGCATGGACTACTTGGTGACTCTACTTCAGCTTTTCATCTTACTGTAGGGGATGCTGGGTCCTCACTGCTTATGACAATAAGTGACCCACTGAGCCTACTCCCCATATCCCACAGATGAATCACTTCAGTGATAGGGAAAATGACTTATTTAGTAGAAAAAGGTCAGGTTATGGTAAACTATGTCCTTTATATATATAGTCTACGTGTAAGCAAACATTTACTTATGGTTTAAGACATTGAAATACAGCTCAGGATGTTTGTAGCTCAGTAGTAGTACTGGGCTTGCCTTGCCTAACATGTACTTCCTAGCAGCACCCCCCCACCCCCAAAAAAGATAGGAAATGTGGAACAAAATAATATATCCACTTTTAAGTTCTATTAAATAATCTCTTCTAAAGCCAGTATAATCATTAGGTGAATTTAAAATGTTTTAAACCACGTTTTATTTATTTTGTGTACATGGTCATTTGTGAATGTCAGCACAACTTGCAGACATCAATTTTCTCTACACTATGGATCCTGAGAACCAAACTCAGGTTTTTCGGGCTCAGTGATACACATCCACTCCACCTGTCATTCCTGAGGCATTATAGTTTTAAAACCTAAATACTGACCTGTAAAATTAGTAACTTAAATTTCAGTATGACAGATCACAGACATTAGATCTAGTATCTACATAATAAATACTGCAAAAGGGTGTGAGTAGCAAAAACAGAAGGGGTTTTCAGAATTGGTTTTGCTTAAGGAATCACACAATGACTTATTTGTGTGTGTGTGTGTGTGTACATACCATGGTGCAAGCGTGGACGTCAAAGGACAACTTTTAGGTGTCAGTTCTTGCCTTCTGCCATACTGAGAGGCAGGCTCTCTCCTGTTGGCTTCTGCCGCTGTGCTTCATACTTCAGGCTAGCTGGCCTGCAAGCTTCCAGGCAAATCTCCTGCCTTGGCCTCCCACCCCAAAGAATGCTGGGATTGCAGATTTGTGCCACTGCACCCAGAAACATGAGGTGCCAGGATTACTTGGCTAGCTTTTTTCTGCTGAGCCAGTTAATTTGGACTGTCTGTTTGCTTTTTTTGACTGAATTTTTAATATGATATTATTTGTAGTTATAAGAAGTTATCCTCAACTGTTAAAAAGAAAACCAGTTAAGTCTTAAGATCCCTGGCTACTTCTCAACCCACATAAGTTCCTGCTAATACCAGTACACACCAGAACCCTGTGACCAATATGGCCACTTGCTTCTCGGGGTTTTTATCAGTCTTGGCTTACATATGAGGTAATAAGTGCAGTAAGCGCTCAGAAATTCAGAGTAAGCAGGCTGACCAAGCTTAACCCACATCACAAAGACAAAAGAAATATTTTAGAAGAGTCAAATGGATGTCAACTCATTAAGCTCCAAGAAAATCAGGGAACAATGAAACTTAAATTAATTCTCTGAGATATTTTATTAGGTTTTTTTAAGACTTTACATTTATTTTCTCTGTATGTCTTAGCAAAAGTGTGTATATGGGGGTCCGGGTTCTCTTCCTTCTTGTGGATTCTAGAGATTTAAACTCAGGTCATAAGGCTTGCTGACAAACCTTGACCTGCCAAGCCATCTCTCCAACCCCACATTCTCTGAAGTACTTGAAAACAACCCTCCTATATGAAGTATCTGTCAATGAAAAACTAACTATAATAATTAGTTATTTTATTTTTGAGCAAGGTCTCATTGTAGAGCTACAGCTGGCCTGAACTTGCTATATAGATCAAGCTGAGATCTGATCTCTAAGATCCATCTGCCTCAGCCTCCCGAGTGTTGGATTAATGGCCTGAGCTGACATGTTTCAATAGGCATTACAGAATAGGCATTACAGATTCAGGGATGCCCTAAACTCATAAAAGCTTACTTACTATTAGTTTGCAGTAATTCCTTGGACACATTGGAAGCACAGCCTTGCGGCACAGTGTTCATATTCCCCTCTTGTTCAGGAGACATGGGCTCTTGTTTAATCTGAACCGATGAATCGGGGGCAGTACCATGGGCTTGGAAAGTACAAGTGGTTATTTGGAGAGGGGTTCCAGAGGATGGTAGAGATGCATGGGAAGGAGGTGGATCCAGAAACCCAGGGAAAAAGGGTGCAGGCAGCAGAGCTGTCTCAACAGATGTCTGAAATCGGCTGTTCCTTTGTTCTCGTGCTATGAGGCCACAGGGAGCCTGGTCTGGGTGCTCAGAAGGTTCATATGTTTCTAGAACAGAAAGCATAGACACACAACATATGCAAGAATGTTATTTGGAGCTGAGCAGTGGTGGCACACGCCTTTAATCCCAGCACTTGGGAGGCAGGGGCAGGCGGATTTCTGAGTTCGAGGCCAGCCTGATCTACAGAGTGAGTTCCAGCACAGCCTGGGCTATACAGAGAAATCCTGTCTCAAAAACAAACAAACAAACAAACAAACAAAAAAAAAGAATGTTATTTGGAAAGTCATTTATTTCTTAGCCAAATTGTATTTGTTTTGTTTTGGCTCACTGTTTAGACCAGGCCGGCCTTGAACTCACAGATCTCCATCTGCTTCATATCCCAGTGCTGGGATTAAAGTACCTATGTGTCACCATACCTGGCTTCCAATATGTATTTTTAAAGACTAGGAAATAATTTTAAGTTTGGCATGGTGGTGCATGCCTTTAATCACAGCCCTCGAAAAGTGGGGACTAAAGGATAAAGATTCTGAGCAGCATCCTCAGCTACCTACTAAGTTGAGGCAACATGGGCTACATGAGCCCTTGTCTTAAAAAAAAAAAAAAAAAAGATTAGCCAGACATGGTGGCAGAGCCTTTGCTCCCAGCACAAACGATAAGCAGATCTCCATGAATTTGAGGCCAGCTTGGTATGCAGAGTGAGTTCCAGAACAGCCAGGGCTACAGGGAAAGACCCTGAAAAAACTACAACAACAAAAAATTAAAAGCATACAAAAATTAACTCAATAATGCGTTAGCATCCTCCCTCTCAACTTGTCCAAACAAAAATGTCTAACCATTCCAGCACTTGGGAGTCAGAGGCAGGTGGATTTCTGAGTTCGAGGCCAGCCTGGTCTACAGAGTGAGTTCCAGGACAGCCAAGAGCTATACAGAGAAACTCTGTCTTGAAAATACAAAAAAAAAAAAAAAAAAAAAAAAAAAAAAAAAAAAAAAAAAAAAAATATCTAACCGATACAACTATCAAGGGCACAGATAGTTGCCACATTTACATTTCTCAAAGTACAAGGTGGGTCACACCTGCAATCCTAACATTCAACAGTTTGAAAAAGATAGATTGCACCAAGTTCTAGATCATCCTAGGCTATATAAGTCCTGGGGCAACCTGGGATACTGATTAAGGCCCTGTCAAAAAATAAGAATAAAAATTTTAAAAAAGAAAAGAAAAAATCAAATTCTAAATGGCTTATCCAAGTCTACAGTTACTAACAGAAGCCAAGATCTGAACTCAGTTCTTCTGATTCCTCACCAAAGCAATTTCTGCTACTTTCTTCTCCTTCTGTCACTGGAACCCCACACTGTAACCAAACCTAAGGCAAGCACCCAACAACCAAGCCACATCGCCCATTGTTTCCTGAGTTGCAGGTGGGCCATAAATTCACTCAGATAACCCTTCTTCTCACATCTCTCCCATGTCAGCTTCCTGAGCAGTGGAGATCACAGGCCTGGACCACTTAGCCCAGCTCTGTTACACACTTCTGAGACATCTAAGTCTCAGGTTTTTTACAGAATGAAACCATGGAGACATGCAGGAAAATGTATGACATTCCTACAACTAATCTGCTTTAGCCCTAACAGATAACAAAAATTAAAAGTTCATCAGACATGCTCTGAATACCTTGCAATCCTTGTAGAATCTGTATTCTGTGAGTCCTCAATGCACTCATCTCCACAGTTATCTGAAAGTAAAATACTTTGCTAAGCATTCTAAAATCCACCCCCTTGCTCATCAGTGTCCCCAGGACTCCTCAGCTGTTACCTGCTGCTTGAGCATGAGCAGCCTCTGAACTTCGACGTAAGCTGTCTGCAGTGCTGCCCGTGCCTGCAGGAGCTTGTTGTCCATGCACTGCAGAGACTTGCTCAGTTCTTCCTCTCTTAAGGAAATACTCAATAGCTGGTCAACCTGAGAACGTTCTGTCAAAACAAAACAAAAGGCCCAATTTAGTAACTGTCCTTCTCTCTCAACATGTGAATGAGACTCAAGGATCTCACTGACATCAAAGCTCAAAAAGCTTATCAAAATAAGAACCAGCAGGAATCTTACAGTCCCCCCACCCCCACGCCTTGAGGGACACCTCTGTCCTAGCATGGTCTGCAGCTCTCTACACGCGCCTCATACAGGGCTTTGGCTGAGACTGAGCTTCAGGCTTACAGTCCTTGCACTCTTCCTCTGAAGCCGTGGTTTTCTAGTCTGTTATTTAAGTTTCAAACAGTTCTTAATAGTCAGACTCCTGCTTGTTTATTCATTTATCTCTATCTCTTGCTTGGGAGACAGGGACCATACACGCCTGGTTGACCTGTAACTTTCAGAGATCAACTTGCCTCTATCCTGAGTGCTGGGATTAAGTGCATGTTATCACCATGACTGGCCTGTGGGTTTTTTGTTTTGTTTTAACTGAAACAGAGTCTCACTGTATAGCCCAGTTTTACCTTGAACTTTTGAGGTACCTGATAACCTTGATCCCTTGACCTCCACCTCCCCAGTGTGCCACCACAATCTCCCCTGACGCTTCTCTCGATGTGTGATGTAATCCCACCAGCTAAAGCACCACCCTGCTCTGCTGTTGATGTCACAGCTCCCTTTACTAAAGTTCCCTGAGGAAAGTCTAGTTTTGATGCTGAAGAGAAATCTAATCAGACCCAAATCAGAGCCTGTCCTACTACACACGCCTCAATTCGAGTTAGAAAAGCAAACGAGGAGCGAGCAGGGCTGGAGTGAGCAGGGCCAGCAGAGGTCCTGAGATCAACAGCAGCACACACATGATGGCTCACGGCCATCTATACAGCTACAGTGTACTCATACACATAAAATAAATAAAAATATAAGAAAAGAAAAGCAAACAAGGTGCCTCAAAAATAAAAATCGAAGCTAGGTGTGGTAGCTCACATGCCTAATTCCAGTACTTAGGATGCAGAGGCACAACTATCTGGAGTTCAAGGCTAGCATGGGTCACAGGTTAAAAAAGTGAGAGGGACAATATTTAATAAAATGACCTGATCCTTCTCATTTCAACTGGAAAATCCTAGTTTCCTGCCTATATTGTCTACAACATAACTTAGCTTATGTCTACAACATAACATAACTTAGCAGGCCTATGTGGTAGCATGTATTTCTTAGCTGCAACTAGATGGCACAAGCAGTCAAACTTTTTTCTGATTTTAAACAAGACAAGGGCTAGGGAGATGGTTCAGTGGTTAGGAGCGCTGACTACTGTTCCAGAGATCTTGAGTTAAATTCCCAGCAACCACATGGGAATGATGCCCTCTTTTGTCATACAGGCAAATAAAGTATTCATATACATAAAATAAATAAATATATAAATATTAAAACAATACAATAATGTGAGAAAACTATGTTTTAACCAGGTATGGTATCATAAGTTTGCAATCTTTCTTTGCAGAGGCGAAAGCAGAAGTGCAGCCCAGGCCAGCCTGGCTTTACAGACAGATCCTGCTTCAGCATCGAGGACTGAACCAGGGGCAGCATGCCTTCTAGGCAAGTGTTTTTCCACTTAGCCACCACCTAGCTCCTTTTTCAATTAAAACAAAACAAAACCACTTGCAAGCCTTGTGGCACGAAGCCAGAAGCTTGTAAGCCCAGCACCAGGAGGCAGAGACGACGAAGACTGCAGGTTTGAGGACGGTCTATATAGTAATACCCTGTCTCAAAACAAACAGTGAGAACTGTGAAGCAGACGGCTAGTATTTGACGATTAGAAACCACCACCCCAGAGTCTCAAAAGTCTGAAGTGCTAACATGGTAACATCTTGCGATCAGAGACATAGGCAGAGTACCTGCCTAGCACGTACGAAGCCCTGGGTTCAACACGCAGCATTATAAAAACAAAAACAATAATGTTCTTCTATAGCATTTCCATACCTTTTTTTCCTTTAATTTTCCTTCTTTTATTTTTTCTCTCAAGACTTGGTAGTTCAGGGGAAGATCCATCCTAAGAAGAAAATTGTATATTGAATATAAATGTCATTCTACAAGAGAGGGACAAAATGATTGTCCTATATGACCCTCTGGTATTGCTACTATCTCTACGAGGACAACAGAGGCCTTGTGCACAACTTAACCATTAGATGACTTAACGTTTCCCTTAGATATACTAAAGCCCACTGTGCCAAGCAACCCATCAGGTGAAGCACATGTGGACGGGAGAGCCAGTAACATTTTACTGAGTTCATCTTGGCATAGATTGCACACTAACTTACTTTTTTTTTTTTAAATTTTTTAAAAGATTTATTTATTATTATATCTAAGTACACTGTAGCTGTCTTCAGATGCACCAGAAGAGGGCGTGAGATCTCATTATAGATAGTTGTGAGCCACCATGTGGTTGCTGGGATTTGAACTCAGGACTTCCAGAAGAGCATCTTAACTGCTGAGTGATCTCTCCAGCCCCGCACTCTTTCTAAAAAAAACTTTTCCAACAAGACACTAAATGATCCGCATGACAAACCTCAAGGTAATATCTTTTCAAATTAAATCCCAAGCTTCAAGTATATTTAAAATCACCTAACAGTATCTCCTCTGGCTGAAGGAAAACAGAATTGGGCTTCAGATTTAAAGGGAGAGGGAGTGCCAGATCAGAGATGGTTTGAACACTGGAAAGAAAGTTTCTGAAATTTCTTTTCAGAAAGGAACCTAGGGACAGGGCCATCACCATCATCATCATTATCAGGGAGCCAGAGGAGCCTAAGTAGTTAAATGAGGAATCGGGGGCTTAACTAGGGCAATTACAGAGACTGGGGCAGTGTTGCAGTGTTCATGTCTATGCATTCTAATACTATTAGGTCTCTCTCTAGCGGTAAGCCTTCCAGCTTAACCAAGAACCCAACATTCCCACACGCCCTACACAAACGCAGCAGTACCGAGTGCCTCTATGAAAACAGATTAAGTTACATCTGAAGATGTGACCTATCCTTAGTCAGGTGAATCACTGCTGCGAGACTAGTTTTAGAGATGACTTCACATTTTCCTGGTACTGTACATTCGTATCACATTACATCTAGTTTAGTAGAGCCACTCAGAGAAAAACCAGGGAGAAACCAGAAGGAGGAAAGTAAAGAGCATTAAGTTCTGTTCTGGAGCAAAGGAAACCACACCCCAGACACCCAAGATAAATGAGTTAGGTCTTTCTTATCAACATTCAAGTCTTCACAAGAGGTACTTTGCAAAGGCATAGGAATCATACTCACCCCGGTGGCTCTTCGCTTCTTCCTAATA
The DNA here is from genome assembly GCF_008632895.1 of Mastomys coucha. Classification (NCBI taxonomy): domain Eukaryota; kingdom Metazoa; phylum Chordata; class Mammalia; order Rodentia; family Muridae; genus Mastomys; species Mastomys coucha. The sequence continues at coordinate 105,724,586 of NW_022196897.1, forward strand.
CTGTGACCATCGTTCTGCTCAGCACCAGAGGTACAGCTACTGTCAGTGGCTGCATCTGCTAAGCTGGAGACTGTATGGCCTGACGATGCATTTGATGAGAGTGAGTTTCCTTCTCCAGTGCTCTCCTGAGTGTGGCGCTCTGATAGTGGGGTAGACCTCTCCTGGCTGTGCAGGTCTCTGGCTGAATGCATGAAAGGCATTATGTGATCAGATGGTAACTGTGCACTATGTCGCCGCTGGGTAGGAATGTTTCCAACTCTTTCACCTGTTCTGAAAGGGGGAGTCAGAGGTGCCACTTCCTGTTCAAGATACATAGCTGTCTTCTGACTCTGGGCAGCACTCAATGCAGTATGAGGTGAAGGACTCTGCTGGGCTTCATTTTCTTTGCCAGTACCTTCCCCAGTAAAGAAGCTATACACAGGAGCCCTGTCCATGACCACACTGCTTTCAGAAAGACTTCGCTTTCTTGCCAAGCCAGAGGATGAGGGAATGGAAACACTTTCCCACTGGAATCCTTCTAGACTGGACAGATCAGGCTCTTCATCTAAATCCAAGACTTCCTGTTCATTTTGAACCAAAGGTACCATTTCTATGCCAAACCTTAAAAAAGAAAAAGGAAAAAAAGAGAAAGGAACAAATCAGATGTGGCTGGAGAGTGTTAAAAGTGCCAGGCTCCACTGCACAGAGGGAGGGCACAGAGGAAGGTTCCTGCTGTCAAGGAGCACAACCTCTGACATGAATTCCAGAGCGAAGGAAACCAGTACTGCAGTGTCACAGGCACTGGATCCGAACTGTGTGCAGCTACAAGAATGCAAGTGAGCCGGGCACTGGTGGTGCATGCCTTTAATCCCAGCACTTGGGAGGCAGAGGCAGGTGAATTTCTGAGTTTGAGGCCAGCCTGGTCTAGAGTGAGTTCCAGGACAGCCAGGACTACACAGAGAAACCCTGTCTTGAAACACCAAAAAAGAAAAAAAGGATACAAGTGAATTAGTAACAACTGCTCCCCGTCCAAAATAGAGATCTTTGTCTTCAATAAACATTTTTAAAGCAAAGAAACCAGTTTACCAAGTACTCACAACCACTAAGCATGACTCTAAGTTTTCTGCTTTACCATGCCATGTACTTTGCAAAAGGACTAAGAAAGGAAAACAAGACAAATAAATTAACAAGAATAGTAAAGCCCCTGAGCCCGGAGGGTTACACTTATACTGACTACTTCGAACAGCACCTCAAAATGTTATGAGTGGGCTTAAGAGAAAGCATTTTGCAATTCGCTCTGCAGTACCCAGAGTGCCTACAGGGGGCTTTCACAAGCTCAGTGAAAGGTAGTAACAACAGGTAGTTGAAAATTTTGACCACTAGCAGGGTGGTGGTGGCCCATGCCTTTAATCTCAGGCAGAAGCAGGCCTTCTCTGAATTCGAGGCCAGCCTGTTCTATAGACTAAGTTCCAGGACAGCCAGGGATATAGCTATACAGAGAAACTCTGTCTTGAAAACCAAAAAGTAAACTAACAAGTCAAAAAGTCTTACCATTGGTTCCAAACATTAAGATTCAGAGACAGATAGCACATTCTAGTCCATCTGAACTAAATGACAGATTTCTGATGACGTATGTAATCCTAGCTCCAATTACTGTCTCTGGTATGCCTCCATTTTAACTGCATCCTCTGTCAAGACACACTATCACACTTCATATAGGAACAGGCAGTGCTTAATAGTGAATTAAAGTAGACATTTACAATGGATATTTTTGGCAAAAGTTTAATTTAAGCAGAACAAGAACTCGCTTTTAATCAAGGCCAAAGGGTGGTGGCCTTTAAAAGAAATCAAGGACAGGTATGAGAGAGGCACACACCTGGGTAAGCCTTTGCCCAGCTCTTGCTTTTTCTTGGTTACTTGTTGAATGACCTGTTCCCAGTTGACATTTCTCCTTGATGCATTTAGAATCTGTCGTAGGGTTGGCTTAAGCCCAGATTCCTTTTCTGTTTCATTCTTTCTATGGCCACTAACATTGCGAATTCGTCGAGCACTATTGAGGTTTGGCTCTGGGAGATGTGTTCCTGTTTTGGTTTTCAAACTAATGTGCCGGGTTAGATCTCTCTGGAGAGAGGCAGGAAAGCCAAGCTTGCTTAGTTCGGGTAGGAGTGTGCCTGGGGGCTGATTACTGATATCAGTTTTTTGAAGCTCTGCATCCAAGCTAGTGCTCTCAAAGCTCTCTGTTTCAAAAGGTCCATCAGATTTAACAAGGTCGTTATCCTGCACATCTTCTAGAGATGTCTTCAAGTCTAGCAATAAGCCAGAGTGTGGACTGGTTGCTGCTGTCACTTGTACCTCAGCCTCCTTCTGGTGAACTGTGGAATTAAGTGGGGCAGAGGGAAGGTTCTCAGATGCTCCTAGGATCTGGCTCCCCCGTTCCTTATCCACGCTGTGAGTGCTGCAGGACACAACCTCCGAGGTCAGCGAAACCACACCTTCACTTTTTACGTCATGGTTTTCTGCATCACATGTGGCACCACTGTTTTCGGCTGAGTGTGCCTGGGACTCGATGTTCACATAGTCTTTTGTAGACTCCTCTACACCGCTTCCTTCTGCATGGTCCTCCATCCTTTTGGGTGTGCTAAGG
>NW_022196897.1:105727405-105728694 GCF_008632895.1 Mastomys coucha
TCCCCTTTAAAACACGAGGACATAAACCACGTGGTTTGGATGTGTAGGAAGCACAATGGCTACCTTCTAAAGTAGGCTTGTCCAGGAGATGTGCATGATCTCCAGGAGGAAAGGATTTTGTCTCATTTTTTGAGCGGTTCTTTACATTATGCTTATGAGGACCTGATTTAGGGGTTGGAAGTGGAAGGAGTGGGGATTTCAGTAATGGAATCTTATTTGACTTCTGATGTGGTTCAGACTGCTCAGTGATGGGGCAAGCTCTTGCCACCTCACAGAGAGCAGCGCTGTCAGAAACGGCTTTGTGACTGGGAGATTCAGGGTGTACTTCCTTTTGTGTTTTTAGTACTGGGGGATTACTTGTTTTATCAGCTGGTTTGCGCAGCCCTGCAGTTATTAAGCTAAAATTAAAGAGAGGCTTATCTATCGTTTCTGACTTGTTGCCAATGAGTTCTTTCAGGGCTGACTGTAAATCTGGAGTCTTTTGGGAAGGGTAAGGTGTCCAGCGGCGGTACTTTTCCCTTGCTTTGGTGCCATTTTTTCCATTAATTTTTGAGGCTGCCATGTCTGTCTGTTTAGCAGTTTGACTTTCTTGCTGCTCAAAATTGAACTCGAGTAAGCCTTCTGAAGGAAATGTATCACTTGCATATCCCTCGAGAGGACTCCTGTACTTGGCAGCTTTGTCCCTGTCTTGCCGCTGCCACTTGCATCTCTCCTGACTGTACTTGCTTGGCTTATTAGATTTCTTGTTCCACATCTTGGTCATGTCTTCCATTTGATAGTTAGAATTTCTGTTTCTGCCTTGTTGAAATTTGTCTCCAGGGCCATTGTAATTCCAGCTATTTGTACCACGTACACTGGATTTCCAGTTTCCGTTACTGTTGTTCATGTGCCAGCTGGGAAAGCCACCTGTTCCTTCAGAATGCCAATTGGGATTCCTTCCTGTACCATTATAATTCCAATCTACCATCCCATTGTTTGAATGCCAGCCTCCTCCAGAATTACTATGATTATGGAACCAAGTTGAAGAACCTCTTGTAGCACCTTTATGCCAGCCAGAGCTTCCTCTTGGTCCACCACTATTCCTCAAAGAATGTGGAAAGCTATTTTTTCTAGTATTATTAAAGCCATCCTTTTCCCATTTCCAGTCTCTCTGTGGAGGTCCACGATGGTGCCTTGCTGGTTGATTATAGTTCTCTCTGTCTTGGTAAGGGAGTCGGTCTTCTCGTCTCCACTGCGGTTGCCTGTCATCTGAGTTTACTTCTTGGCTGTTACTGGAAGGTTCATCTTGT
>NW_022196897.1:105728705-105758540 GCF_008632895.1 Mastomys coucha
TCGTCTCCACTGCGGTTGCCTGTCATCTGAGTTTACTTCTTGGCTGTTACTGGAAGGTTCATCTTGTCTGAAAGAAAAACAGTTTTTGTCATTATGGATTTAATGAAATTCTTACTTGTGCTTCTTTTAAAAGTATAACCACCAAAACTCCCCTCTCCCCTTTCTTAAATTACAGAACGGGGTCCATTTTTATTTCTAGTACTTGCTTTTAGATCTAGAATGTAATAGACTATCTTCCCATTCATCCTAGAAACATTAAAAATTGTACACATTTAAAATTCCTCCCAATCTGGGGGGAAGGGATAACAGGGACCACTGTTCTAGAATTTTGTTCCTGTAATCTTAGCATTTTTACATTATCCAACTCTTTTCAAAATAAGGTTGGTAATATTTTGTGGTTAGGATTATTATTCATGTAACTCCATGTCCAGTCAGTGGCCATACATGATTTCTTCAGATGCAGGGTCTTAATGAAAAAAAAATCTATTTTCTAACCCACTTTAAGTGGTAAGATCACACTTTATCAAGTGGCCATCTGTAACTGTTAGTAGTATAAAAAACATTTATATGTAGTTTCTGTTTGGAATAGGCTTAGAACTGACCTGACGTAGTAAGTTAGGTCCCAGATGCAGTAAAACAACACAGGCCAAATAAGGGATCCCACAGGAAGCTACAGAGAGCTTCTGTGCTGCAGGCTCTTTATGGAGAAGCTGCAGCTATTCATGTTAGATAAGGCGCCCACAAGAGGGAGCAGACTTACTTATCACAGCAATGTGTGAAACTATTTTTCTTTTTTTTTCTTTTTCTTTTTTTTCCTTTTCTTTTTTGGTTTTTTGAGACAGGGTTTCTCTATACAGCCCTGGCTGTCCTGGAACTCACTCTGTAGACCAGGCTGGCCTCGAACTCAGAAATCCGCCTGCCTCTGCCTCCCAAGTGCTGGGATTAAAGATGTGCGACACCACCACCCGGCAGAAACTATTTTTCTTTACAAATTACTTATGGTGCGTCTAAAATCCTAGCAAGTAATAGGTGCTCAAAACACTGGGTAATAATAAAGTGACCTAAAATTTGCATCATTTCTGCTAAAGACTTCATGTAGATTAATTCATTAATGCTTTTTTTTAAAAGATTTATTTATTTATTATGTGTAAGTACACTGTAACTATCTTCAGATACCCCAGAAGAGAACATCAGATCTCAATATGGATGGTTGTGAGCCATCATGTGGTTGCTGGGATTTGAGCTCATGACTTTCAGAAGAGCAGTCAGCACTCTTAACCACTGAGCCATCTCTCCAGCCTAATGCTTTTTTTTTTAAGATTACCTCAGTCCATTTTGAGAATCCAGAGGCATATACTATTACTTTTTAAATGAAGAGGCTCAAGTTTGGAGAAGCTAAGTAACATGAATGGAGTCATATAAATCCAAAGGGGTTGAGCAAAGGTCTGGACCTTGACTGCAGATTGTATACTACCCACTCAGGCCTGACAAAGCAAAAATGTCACAGCGACACTTTCTGCAACTGAATTTCTTTCTCTAAACTTGACTTAGAGCTGGAGAGATGGCTCAGCAGTTAAGAGCACTGGCTCTTCCAGAGGAGACCTGACACCCTTTTCTGGCCTCCATGGACAACAGGCATGAGTGTGGTGCATAGACACACATACACCTATATACACATAATAATTACATCTTAGGCTGGGTGTGGTGACAACACACCTCTCACAGTACTGAGAGGCAGGAGGGGGAGCATCTCAGAGTTTGAGGCCAGCCTGGTCTATGCTGTGAGCACCAGGCCAGCCAAGGTTACACAGCAAGATCCTGCTTCAACAAACAAAACACACTGACTATCATCTTAAAAACTGACCTTAATTGGCCTTTAAAAGAAAAATGTGTGTGCACATAGGCATGCCATGGTGCAAGAGCGCAATCAGAGAAAAGAGTACTGTCAGTGGTCTCCTTCAACCATGTGGGTCTGGGGGACTGAATGTAGTTGTCAGGCTGGGCTGCAGTTTCTTTACCCACAGAACTATCTTGATGGCTCTTAACTGGCCTTTAATGCCTGTAGTATTCTGGATATAAATTACTTCCTTTTTCACATGTCAGAATTAAAAATTCACCTCGGCTGGCATGGTAGCCCTTGCCTGTAATCTCAGGCACTGACAACAGTGCTAAGAAGAATGTGAGCTGACTACATGAAAAGACACTGCTTTAATCAATCAATAAACAAAAGAAATAAGTGGGTGATTTCATATAATTATGTCATCACAGGGGCATATAAGACTCAAAGAACAGTAAGTATGATATCAGTATCTAATCATAGCCTCTGATAATGGTTAATCATTTACATAGCTAAGCTATAATAGTTTCGTTGTGTAAGAAAGAAATAAAAATCAGTGTCTTACCCATTTAATTTCCTAAAACAGAAGTGCAGACTCCAGCTGCACTCTAGTCATGAGAAAAGCAGCAGGATTACACAGCCCAAGGGGTCAACAATCATGTTGCCATGGGCATCTTATGACTAAGAAAGCCTCTTTTCAAGGAATTATTTTTAAAATGTTAATATTTAGGGTAAAACTACATATTTCCTACCTATATTTAAATGTCTAACAAAAAGCAGGTCAGAGTATGTATAAATAATATTCAAGAAGAATCCTTAAAATTTAGAGTCGGAAATTTTCTCATCACATAGTAGGACTTTAAAATTCATAAACTTGATTGTTCTCTCCTATCTTCTGCCTCATTAAGTAAGTCAAAGCCAGGTGTAGTAGCACACACCTATAATCCACCACCTTGGGAGACAGAGACGGAAATTCAGAATCATCTTTGGCTATGAGCAAGCTAAAGACTCACTGTAGCTACATGACTGCCTGGCTCAGTTAAAAACAAACAAACAAACAAACAAACAAATAACTCCAGGCCATAAAATCAGGTAAGTAAAACCATAAATACCTAACACACAAATACATAAACACAGGTATATAAAATTAGGAAGTACAACTAGGGAACTTTCATTGTTCAAATAATCTTGATATTGTTAAATTTAAAATATTAATATTTATAGAAACACCCAGAATGAACCAGGTACTGTATATAGTTTTTAGACCACCAAAGATAAAATTCAAAATTAGCAAGAGCACCATGCTAATTTATAAGAGGGCACCCTTTCCCCTAAGAGATATTATTTGGGCAATAAAAAATATAATAATACAAATGAATAAATAAATGAAATATCTCTTTAATGATACTTATACTCTACGACTTTCTAGTAGAAAAATTGGATACTAATAAAAACAGTTCAAGACACAGTAATACCGTAGTTTTCAGGTCTACAGACAAGACTGAGTTTAAGGACAGATAATACAACAATTCAAGAAAGCAGTTCATAGTCCTTAGTTCCCAGATAACAAACTCAAGCAGAACTCAATACTTAAAATAAGACTAAGCTTTAAGGCTCTTAAAGTTAGGCTTACTTATCTTTCAAATCATGAGGCTGTGAGTGTTGCTTAATTAGTAGCATGTACTCTCAGCTGCACAAAGCTCTCGAGGCTCATCCTCAGGACAGATAAGTTGTCTACGTGTAACTCTATCTCATAAAGCAAGACCGAAAAGAAACCGACTTACCGACTTTGTTCTTTTCTTTCTTGTATTAACTGAACAAGTTCCTTATCAAAATAATCTTCCTCTTCCTCTTCCTCTCCATCATCTTCTCTTTCCTGGGCATCAACATTCTCTTTGTGCAACTGGCCAGAAATGTGCTTTGCATATGCAGAGAGACCCACTTCTGTGACCCGGCACACTTTGCACTCATGACTACTGTCCCTAGGGAAAGAGGGAGATGAAGGACATTCAATGTTCCCCACTGGCATGGCACACTCACCAGATTGCTAGTTTCCTCTGAAAGACTCTGTATGCAGATGGGCACAGTAGAAGGTTAGAGTTAATCAAGTCAGTGCTCCTCTCACCACTTTTAGTACATTTGTTTATAAATTACTTTGGAATAAGTCTTAGATTCTGTTCCAGCAATCAAGAGGCAACACACTTCAGATTAATGGGCTTTAGGAGAAATCTTCTTGAATTGCTGTACTTAAAATCTTGCCAGAGGAAACATGGTGAAAGGGGAGGCAGGGCAGGGGGCTTAGAGCAAACGCAAGCTGCTCTGGGGCACACCCATGATGCCAGCTGCACTCAGAAAGCCTGGTGACAGCACATTCATTTAATCTCCAGCTCTAAAGTGTTCTTCCAGTGAAAGTTGAGGGTGGAGCAAAGAGGAGGGGGAACAGCCAATCTCAGCTTAGTAACTAAATTGAACAGCTGGCGCTCTGCCTGGAATGTGAAGATTCCGGACCCTGGCAAATGACAGTAGTAGTCCTAGCAAATGTTCTTAGTCTGGATGATACATGTGACACATTTCTGCCTCAGCAGGCTTATTTTAAAGGGAATTGAAACCATGTCAATTGTAGGAAGTTAACAGCTGTTAGGCAAATGTTTTCTCTCAAGTTTCAGAAAATGACGCAGTCCAGATACACACAAAATTGCCTTTACCTAAACTTGTGACAACTGGCTTGCTTCTGTCTACTTTTTCTTTTACTTTTTCTTTCTACTTTTTTCTTTTACTTCACACAATAGCAAATCTCCTGTTTGGCCAGTCTTATAGAGATTTAAAGATTTATTTATTTATTCACTTATTTATTTAATGTATGTGAGTACACTGTAGCTGTCTTCAGACACACCAGAAGAGGGCATTGGATCCCATTACAGACCGTTATGAGTCATCATGTGATTGCTGGGAATTGAACTCAGGACCTCTGGAAGAGCAGTCAGTGCTCTTAACCACTGAACCATCTTTCCAGCCCCGTTTGTCCAGTCTTAACAATCAAAATCTTAAATCCTCTTCAGATATGTAGCAGATCAATAATTTAACTGTTTTTAAGTTCTTTCAATCATCCTATTACATCATCTCTCGGTGCAGCACTAATAAGAAGCATGCAACTGTGGCTGTCCAATAATTCAAACTTAGTCCAGAAGCTTGTGCTGTGAGTTTACAGCAGTGATATTTCTGTGATTCCCATACCAATCTGGGTGTCTACATCTATCTGCCTATATAACTCTCCAGACACACACCCAGTTACCTACTCATCCCCACTTTTAACAAAACCAAAAACCCAACCAAAATAAGCAGGATTGATATGAATTAACAGAAGTCCTTGAAACTGAGTGCTTCATTTACTAGAAGACAGTTTGTTACAAACCACTTGAATGCCCATTTAAAGCAAAGCAAAACAAAACACCTTACCAAGCAATTAAGCACAACACTATGTCACTTAGTTACAAACTATAAAAACTCAAATAATGCCTGGCAAATCTTAAAATATAACCCCAGGGACAAGAAAGATGGCTCAGTAGTTAAGAACATTTTCCATTTTCTCAGAGGACTTATGAGCTCCATGGGATCTCACACCCATTTCTGACCTCTGTGGGCACTGGTTCTTACACAGCATGCATTTACTACATAAATATACATTTACACACAAGTAAAAACTAATTGCAGGGAACAAAATGCAATGCAGTTGGGCAGGAAATGTAACACAATGGCAGTTAGTGCACAAGGCAAAAGATTTGATCTGCAACATTGCAAGCAAGAAGAGCCCGGCAGTGGCTGCAGCTACTAACCCTAACCCTGCAGCGCTTAGGAAGAAGAGGCAGGGGCCAATGGATCTCTGTTAAGTTCAAGGCCAGCCTGGTCCAAAGAGCAAGTTTCAGGGCTACACAGAGAAACCCTGTCTCAAAAAACAAAAATCAAAAATTAAAAACCAACATTTCCCTCAAATAAAGGAAACAGAAACAGCATTATTAAGAGATCAACAAGCAGACCTCTGTAAGTTCAAAGTCAGCCTAGTCTATATACCAAGTTGTAAACCAGCCAGGGCCACAAAGGGAGACTCTGATTCAAAAAAGAAAGGGGGTAGGGGAGAAAGGGGGAACAGCAGAAGCAGCAGCAACTTTAGGCACACACCCACATCCAATATTGGTTCTTATTTTAGAAGAATCTCTGAAAGTGGAAAAATATAGAAATCTTACACTTTTGGTTTTGTTTTGTTTTGTTTTTTTTACTTTGTAGCACAAAAGCTTTCATTTAAAATTTTTAAAATGAAGAGTTCTGATCAGGTTCCCTAAAAATACTTTAAATTCAATGTTCTAATTCCATGCCATCTTATAATATTTTAATGCATTATTTTCTAACTGCATCTATATATTTAAAGATATGTTTAAAGATTAGCCAGGTAGTGGTGGCGCATGCCTTTAATCCTAGCACTTGGGAGGCAGAGGGAGGCGAATTTCTGAATTCGAGGCCATCCTGGTCTACAGAGTGAGTTCCAGAACAGCCAGGGCTACACAGAGAAACACTGTCTCGAAAAAACCAAAATAAAATAAAAAAAGATTAAAGGAATGTGGAGGTAGAGGCAGGTGGATCTTTGTGAGTTTCAGGTTAGCCAGGGCTATGTAAGCGAGACCCTGTTACAAACAAACAGCTTATTAAGAATAAAGTTCTCTGAAACAACTAGATTGGTGCTAGCTCATTCTAGGTGGGTGCTAACTCGTAATGGCAAGCAAGTATTTCACAGCAACACAGAAAGTTTACAATATAAACAGGAACCTGCTCACCACAGGCAGTGCCTGAAGGATCTAGAGACTATACGACAAATACTGCACATACAATGCAGCTGAGACCCAAGTCAACTTGTTTTTAGTTAGAAATCACATTGTTTTCAATGTCTTCATCTACATTTCTACTTAATGTATAAGACACAGCATTGGATGTGGCCACACCAGTGCCTTGTTCTATTGGGATTTTTGAATGATGTCTAATTTTTTTCAAAATAGATGATTGTGACTTACTTTTTAAAAGAAAATTTTCTTATGTTCAAGCTACCAATATACCTTTTTTTATTTTTTCATTAATAACTGGCTTACATACTTTGTATAAACATGTAATTATGAATAAAATGGACTGCCTTTGTACCATAGCTAATAAAGGCAATAATTTTCCTCGGGGTGTTTGAAGGGCTCAAATTAGCTCCATCCTGTCACCAACACAATTTCCCCTCATATACAAAAGGCAGTCTTAAGATACTCTATGCATAAGCCTTTCTTTATTAAGCCTGCTCTAACTAAAACCACAACAGCTGCTTGATAAATAAAGGCTTGAGTCTTTGATAGCATCTATCTGGAGTAACTGCTCATAATCACACTCTTCCCTATGCCCATATTCTAAACCAAAGAAAACTTACCAATATGGTCAAGTTTGCCTTTAAAACTGGATATAAAAAACTTAAGTAGCCAAGCATGGCATTATACACCCATAATCCTAGGACTTGGGAAACAGAGGCAGGTGGATCTCTGTGAGATAAAGGCTAGCCTGGTCTACAGTGAGTTCCAGGACAGTCAGAGCTACACAGAGAAATCAAATCTCAAAAAAAAAAAAAAAAAAAAAAAAAAGGCAAAACAAGCAAACAAACAACACCCCCCAAAAAAAAGAAATATTTTATAATTATTTACAAGATCATAACTCAAAAGTAAACTATAAGAATAGGAATTAAATATGAAATCCAGAAGAAATGATCATTTATTGAGGCTAAGAGGGAAACGGGGTAAGGACTGATTTGTCTCTAAGGCACAAACTAGTTATGACTATCCTTAAATTAAGGCTACACGTCAATGAAGTATGGCTGAGACTTTATGGGGTTCTTCAAAAATTATCTCATCAGGTTTTTATTGCAACTTATTTGTTATGAGCTAGCAAATTATATAAAACTTGTTATGGCTGGACATAACATGAAGAAACCTTCATCAATATGAACATCTATAAATGAAATGAGTTAGGGTAGTCAAGATGGTATTTACAGGAGTAAAAGAACCTATAGAGCAACATAAAATCGGCATGAGGTCCAGTTATTCAAGATGGAACAAAGCATTTGTATAGATCTAAAGATATGAATGCATGTAAAGTTTAGGTAGGCCAGACAACAGGATGGAAAGAGATTTTATTTATTTATTTATTTTGGTTTTTCGAGACAGGGTTTCTGTGTAGCCCTGGCTGTCCTGGAACTCAACTCTGTAGACTAGGCTGGCCTTAAAACTCAGAAATCCACCTGCCTCTGCCTCCCAAGTGCTGGGATTAAAGACGTGCGTCACCATGGCCCAACAGAAAGGGATTTTATTAAAGAGGAAAAAGGTGAACAGACTTTACTTTTTTTTCCTCTTTGAGACAGGGTTTCTCTATGCAGCCAAGTCTGTCCTGGAACTCCCTATGTAGACCAGGGAGGTCTTAAACTCCTGCATCTGCTTCCTGAGTGCTAGGAGTAAAAGTGTGTGCCTACATACCTGGCCCAACAGACTTACTTTCTATGATTCTATATTCATTATAACCTGAATCTTACATAAAATTTGTTATAAAAAAACTTTAGGGGAAGCTGGAGAGATATAGCTCAGCACTTAAAAGTGCTAACTACTCTTAAAAGGACCAATATCGGGGCTAGTGAGATGGCTCAGTGGGTAAGAGCACCGACTGCTCTTCCAAAGGTCCTGAGTGCAATACTAGCAACCACATGGTGGCTCACAACCACCCGTAATGAGATCTGACGCCCTCTTCTGGTGTGTCTGAAGACAGTTACAGGGTACTTATTTATAATAATCAATAAATCTTTGGGCCAGAGTGAGCAGGAACTGAGTGAGCAGAGGTCCTAAAAAGTCAATTCCCAACAACCAGAAGAAGGTTCATAACTATCTGTACAGCTACAGTCTGCACTTATATACGTGTGTGTATGTGTGTGTGTATAGAGAAAGAGAGACAGAGAGAAAGAGAGAGAGAGACAGACAGACAGAGACAGACCAATATCCATTTCTCACAAGCACCTGTAACTCCAACTTCAGAGAGACTGAACATCTCTGGTCACCACAGGCACTTGCAATCAGGTGCACATACCCACGTGCAGACGTACACACACTTGAAAAATAAGAAAAATAAATCTTTAAAAATAATAGTTTTATGCAGCTGGAGAGATGGCTCAGAGAACATTAGCTGGGAAAGCCTCCAGTCCTCCCACCAACTCTGATCCCCCAGCTCTGGAGCCACTCACCTGCTGTGGCCTCTTTGCTTCCATTCCAGTACTCTTTGCTTCCATTCAAGTACTCTATACAGAGCCTAGCAACACCCAATTTTCCTCCCTGCTATGGACCCTCTAAGCAAAAGCAACTCACCACCAGCCTATTCCCACCCACTTCTTAGTATCAACTTCCAATCCATCCTCTATTCGGGACTCCCAGCGGCTATACCTGGCAGATCTGAGAGGCATTTCCTACCAGGCAACCCACAGGCACCACAATCTAAGCACCTGAGAGGGCAACAGAAACCAAGGAAGAGAATACCCATCCAATAAAGACAAGACCAGATATTAGCACTTAGATTTACAAATACCCAAAAGCTGATGCCTGTACACTAGCATAAAAACACATTCACAAGCCGGGCAGTGGTGGCACACACTTTTAATCCCAGCACTTGAGAGGCAGAGGCAGGTGGATTTCTGAGTTTGAGGCCAGCCTGGTCTACAGAGTGAGTTCTAGGACAGCCAGGGCTACACAGAGAAACCCTGTCTAGAAAAAACACACACACAAACACACACAAAAACAAAAATCAACCCCCGTCCCCCAAAAAAACCAAAACCATTCACTAACAGCCAGACCAATACGACTCCATTAGCAACCAGCAATCCTACTATAGCAGGCCTCAAACAATGCAATATAGGTGAAGCACAAGACAAAGACTTCAAAATAGCTATTATGAATATGTTCAAGGTCCTTAAAGAGGATATGAAAAAATCCATGGAAACACAAACAGTGGAATGGAATGAAGAAAACAAGCTAAAGATACCAGAGTGGAAATAGAACCAATAAAGAAAACCCAAAGGCTGGAGAGATGGCTCAATGGTTAAGAGCACTGACTGTTCTGCTTGAGGTCATGAGTTCAAGTCCCAGCAACCACATGGTGGCTCACAACCATCTGTAATGGGATCCGATGCACTCTTCTAGTGTGTATCTGAAAGACAGCTGCAGTGTACTCATATAAATAGAAAATAAATAAATCTTAAAAAATAAAAAATAGCTGGGCGGTGGTGGCACACGCCTTTAATCCTAGTACTTGGGAGGCAGAGGCAGGCGGATTTCTGAGTTCGAGGCCAGCCTAGTCTACAGAGTGAGTTCCAGGACAGCCAGGGCTACACAGAGAAATCCTGTCTTGAAAAAAATAAAAATAATAAAAATAAAAATAAAAAATAAAAAAATAAAAAATAAACAAATCTCAGAGGCAAGCCTCAACAACAGAATACAAGAAATGGAAGAGAGAATCTCAGGCACTGGGTATAAGAGAAGAAATGGATGACTTGTAAAACTAACTTTTATTGGCCTGATGTAACTGTCATCTCCGAGGATCTGTTAACCTAGGCCTACTCCTGGAAGTTTCTACCTTCATATAATCCTACGCTAGAATGTTTTCATCCTCTGGGACTTGCTGCTGAATAAGCTCACCCTATCTCTTTCTGGGCTTTGACTGGCTGGTTCAACGGTCCTGGCTCAAACTCTTCTCCACACTGATTCAATATGGCTCTTCTCTCTTGGCTTCTCCTGAATTGTTCTGCTTAGCTTCATACTAACTTTGACAGTATGTTCTAATCTCATTCCTCATTTTCTGGCTTGTTCTGTCTTTACCTGTGTCTAGCTTGTTCTCTCTCTGTAACCTGTTTCTCTACAAGATAAAACTACCTCTATCTTCGTTTTTTCTCTACGATGCTCTCTCTTAATTAGCTTCTCTTTTCTCTCTTTTTGGAGAATTGGGCATATCCAATTCTGTCAAATCTTTCTTTGATTTATCACTTTGTCTGCTATTCAATTACACATCACTTTTAAACATGGGTGCTTCCTTATACAAACTAACTTTACCTTTTTGGGGATTAAAAGCATGTGGTCTATATTCCTACAAAAGGGATTAAAAGGCGCATGCTAAAAGCTGAGCCACATTACAACTAGAAACAGGGTTTTTTTTCAATAAATAACACAATCTTGGGGCTCACATGTGATCAATGTCCTATAATCTCTTGGTCAAAGAAAATGTTAAATCTATTAAAAAAAAATTCAGGCATGAAGCCTCCAGGAAATCTGGGATAGTATGAAAAGACCAAATCTACACATAATAAGAATATGGAAGTAGAAACCCATGTCAAAAGTATAGGAAATATTTCCACAGAAGAAATTTTTTGCAACCTAAAGGAGGTGAAGCTTATCAAAGTACCAAGCATACAGAACACCAAATAAACTGGACCAAGAAATAAACTCTCCACAATATATTATAATTAAAACACTAAATGTATAGAATGAAGAATACTAAAAAGCTACAAGGGAAAACAACCAAAAAACATATAAAGGCAGAACCAGAATTATTAAGATAACACCTGACTTTTCTTTTTTTTGGTTTTTCGAGACAGGGTTTCTCTGTATAGCCTCGGCTGTCCTTGAACTCACTCTGTAGACCAGGCTGGCCTTGAACTCGGAAATCAGTCTGGCTCTGGCATGCGCCACCACTGCCTGGCAACACCTGACTTTTCAATGGAGATACTAAAAGCCAGAAGAGCCCAGAGAGATGTTCTACAAACTCTTAAGAGACCACAGATGCCAGCCCAAGCTACTATACCCAGTAAAACTTTCAATCACAAGAGAAGAAAGGGGCTCAACTATAAAAACAATTTTTTTTTAAAAAAAGATCTATTTATTTATTATATGTAAGTACACTCTAGCTATCTTCAGATACACCAGAAGAGGGCGTCAGACTTTATTACAGATGGTTGTGAGCCATCATGTGATTGCTAGGATTTGAACTCAGGCCCTCTGGAAGAGCAATCAGTGCTCTTAACCACTGAGCCATCTTTCCAGCCCTATAAAAGCAAATTTAAGTAGTATCTATCTACAAATCTAGCTCTATAGAAGGTGTCAGAAGGAAAATTTTCACCTGAAGAGGTTAACAAAGAAAACAGAAGGAAAATAATAACAGACCAGTAAATCAAAGGGTGGCAGAGCACACTACCACAACAAAATAGCCTCAATTCACCAATAAAAATGCAGACGAACAGACTGGATTAAAAAACAGGATCCATCCGATTGCTGCTTCTAAGAAATACACTTTAACATCAAGGATAGGCATCATCACCTCAAGGTAAAGGATGGAAAATGGTATTACAAGCAAGTGGACTTGAGAAGCAAACTGTTGTTGCAGTTCTAGTATCTGACAAAACAGACTTCAAACCAAAACTAATCAGAAGAGATAGAAAGGCTGCATTCTCAAAGGAAATAGCCATTAAGAGAATATTACAATTCTAAACATCTATGCATCAAACATAAGGACACCCAAGTTCATAAAAGAATTGACTCTTACACAATGATACTGGGTGACGTCAATACCCAACCCTTGCCAATAGACAGGTCATCTGGACAAAACCAGAGAAATGCTGGAGCTAAATCATATGATAAACCAAATGACTTAATAGATTCTTATAGAGCACTCTACCCCAACACCAAAGAATACACCCCCCTTTTCAGCACCTCATGGAAGTGCTGAAACTGACAACATACTATAGATCCCTTTACTTCTTCTGTATTAGTCTTCTCTATATGACTGCTCAGGCGGACCTTAGTTTTAGCTGTCCCTCCCTTACTTCCTCCCCTCATCCCCTTCTTCCCTCCCCCTTTCCTTATCACTGTCCCCCTCCTGTCCACCACAGCTATCTCTTCTATTTCCTCTTCTTAGGAGATTCATTCCGCACACGCAGCCCCTCCTTTCTGCCTAACTTCTGTGGTTACATGGATTGCAGCTTGCTCATCAAAGACTGAACAGCTAAAAACAGATACATAAGCACACTGATCTTTCAAAGTGAAGCCTTCTTTTTTGTTGCCGAGAAGTATAAGCATTACACATTACAGGAACCAGGCAAGAAAGAAATCCATTTATATGCTGAGATGCTAAAGTCTAATAATAGCACATTAATTTAGACACAAGATAAACCTGTGTGACTTACAATGAAGTTAACATATTAATATAAACAACAGGAGAGTAGCTTCACAGAAACTTTTAACTATTATTCATGTAATAAAATACAACTCATGTTTCTTAATTTACCAATGTTACCTTTAATCTCTACATTTCAAATCCACATTAGTCAAGAACACACATAGAAAAAAGGACATGGACTATACACACATACCACGTTATGTTTAAGCCTCTTTTAAACATCTTAAACTTTGAATCATTAGCAGAACATTTTCAAATATACCTAAGATCTCTTATTTGATTTTGCAGAGACAAATAAGCTTCAGCATTCCCAGGCTGAAATTTAATTTTGCAAAAGTAAAATTATGGAAAGCACTAGCTCCAAGGCCGACACCACAGGAGTGAGTCAGTTCACGCTGCCTGAATTGCACTGAATTCTACCCCAGTGTAGATCTCAGATGCACAGACACCACAGCTTATTTTTCAAATGCCCCAAATCTACTGCTATTAATTATGAACAACGGCTCAATGCCATCAGATAATGGTCACCATGATGGATTATTACAAAGCGAGTTAACAGGCATCATCAGCACTTAAACCCCCATGCTAGTAAGTTTAGGAAAGAGAGCTATTGTCCTTACCTGCCCTTCAGGTTCTCAAGTTCCCTGTGATGCAACATGCTTCGCATGTGTTCATCCATCTCCTTCAAAACAAAACAAGGTAGATTAAGCCAAAGGGATTGCTGGGGGTAGGGTAGGTTTGGTACTGTGATAGGTGGAGTTTCTCTGAAGATATTCAATTAACAATTTGGGTTATGAAGATGGAGAAATGGCTTAAGAGCACCAGCTGCTTTTCCAGAGGACTCAAGTTCAAGTCCCAGCACCCATGTCAGGTGGCTGGCTCACTTCTGCCTGTATCCAGTGGGAGGCTTGGGGTGGGGATCCCATGCCCTCTTCTGGCAAACACCCCCACATATGCATTGCATAATACATGTCTGGGGAAAAAATAAAGTTAAAAAATTATTTTAAGGACTGGAGAGATGGCTCAGCAGTTAAGAGCATTGACTGCTCTTCCAGAGGTCCTGAGTTCAATTCTCAGAAACCACATGGTGGCTTACAACCATCTGTAATGGGATCCGATGCCCACTTCTAGTTGTCTAAAGACAACTACAGTGTACTCATACATAAAATAAATAAATCTTTTTAAAAAAATATTTTAAGACAATTTGAAGTTCCTAGGTCAAAAATTTTGGTGACTACTCTTTTCAGTTTAAAGCCAACATTGGTTCCACATTAAATAATTATCTGGCTATATTTCATGCTATTTTTTATTTTGTGGGGTAGATCTCAGACCAGGCAGGCCTTAAATTCATTATGTAGTTGAGAATGACCTTGAATTCCTAGTCCTCACAATTCTATCTCTGGTTCTAAGATTATAGGTGAACATCACCATAGCTGGCTCTCATTTTTAAAAGAGGAACGTTTAGGTATTTTAAATAGATTAGGCTGGCCTCCACTTGCACAAGCTAAGATTGCAGCATGAGCACCAGAGCATGATCTACACAAAGAATTCTAGTTTATCCAGAACCATACAGAAAAACTCAAGGGGCCAACAAGACAAGAGCTCAGCAGGTAAGGGGACTTGCTGATGAGCCTGATGACCTGGGCTTAATCCTTGGAGGTCACATGGTGAAAGGAGAGAATCTATCTTAGCATGTGCACTGGTATATGGGTGCATAAGTATGCACATCCAGGTATGTGTGGTCAAACAGGCACACACAATGCTTTTTAAAGTCTTTCAAATCACTCAGCTCTTAAAACTATTTGGCTACTTTATGTGTATGTGGCATAAGTATGTGCTCATGTTAGTGGACACATGTGCATGGAGATACACATGCATGAACATGTGTGATTATGGAGGTCAGAGACCAACATAGGACATCTTTCTCAATTGCTTTCTACCTCATTTTTAACTGTTTGAAGTGTGTTTGTGTGTATGAGTGTGAATGCAGGTGACTATGGAGGATCCTCTGGAGTCAAAGTTAGAATGGTTGTTAGCTGCCCAACATGGGAACCTAGAGCCAAACTTGAGTCCTCTACAAGAACAGTATGTGCTCTTACCCACTAAGCCATCTCTCCTGCCCCTCCACCTTATTGAGACAGTATGTCAATAAACTGGAAGTTTAACAATTCAGCTAAGCTGGCCAGTGAGTACCAGAGATCTGCCTGTCCCTATCTTGGGATTATAGATGTACACTGTTGCTGCTGGATGTTTATGTGTTAGGAATCACCAGCCCCTGATTGTCTATTTTTATCCACAGTCTTCCCCACCTCAACTGAAAGTTTCTCAAGAATAAGCTACAACTCTTATTTTAAGGTTTGACAGAAGCTGGGCAGTGGTGGCTCATGCCTTTAATCCCAGCACTTGGGAGGCAGAGGTAGGAGGATTTCTGAGTTCGAGGACAGCCTGGTTTACAGAGTGAGTTCCAGGACAGCCAGGGCTACACAGAAAAACCCTGTGTGTGTGACAGAGTCTGTCATATAAGTTGTTAATTAACACTTGTTGAATGAATATGGTTGGCTACACTGACCATAAATAGGTATTAAAAATAAGTCTTGGGGCTGGAGAGATGGCTCAGCGGTTAAGAGCACCAACTGCTCTTCCAAAGGTCCTGAGTTCAATTCCCAGCAACCATATGGTGGCTCACAGCCATCTGTAACGAGATCTGATGCCCTCTTCCGGAGTGTCTGAAGACAGCTACAGTGTACTTACATATAATAAATAAATAAATTTTAAAAATTATTAAAAAAAAAAAGTCTCTTAGGGACTGGAGAGATGGCTCAGCGGTTAAGAACACTGATTGCTCTTCCAGAGGTCCTGAATTCAATTCCGAGCAACCACATGGTGGCTCACAACCATCTATAATGGGATCTAATGTCCTCTTCTGTCTGAAGACAGCTACAGTGTACAGTACAGTGGTGGCACCGACCTTTAATTCCAGCACTAAGGAGTTTGAGCCAAGTGGATCTCTGTGAATTCAAGACCAGCCAGGTTTACAGATCGAGTTCCAGGACAGCCAAGGGCTACAAAGAGAAACCCTATCTCAAAAAACAAAAACAAAGACTTAAAAAAAAAAAGTCTCTCTCTTGGGAGTTGAAGAGAGAACTCAGTGGTTTGAAAAAACTGGCTACTTTTCTAGGACCTAGGTTCAATTCCATGGCACCTCACAACCACCTGTGTGACTTCAGATCCAGAAGATCTGATGTCATCTTCTGGCGTCCTCAGGCACTGCATTTATATGGTGCACAAACATACGTTAAGGCAAAACGCATAAATAAAATCTCAAAAAAAAAAACCTAAACAGTAAATAAAACATCTCTATGGAGGTTTAAAAAAATACACACTTTGAGGGGCTAGATAGAAGCTTCACAGCCAAGAGTGCCCATTCGTGCAGGGGATGCAGGTATGTTTCCAGCACCCACAAGGGAGCTCACAATTCACTACAACTTCAGCTCCAGGAAATCTGGCTCTACCTTCTGAGCTCTGTGGGCAACAAGCATACACTCAATGTATACACATACATTCAAGCCAAACACCTATACACATAAAATAAAAATAATTAAGACAGGGTTCCTCTGTGTAGCCCTGGCTGTCCTCGAACAGGTAGTCAAACTGGACCTCAAACCCAAGAAGATCTGACACAACACATCATGTTATGCTGTAAATACCTAACGCATTTCTTCATCATAGACACTTGTCAGAAACAATGTAACCATGCCAACAGCCCATTGTTGCTCTGCCTTCTATACTGTGATGAAAAGGATAGCTGTTCCAAAACACTTCCTTTAAATGTGATTTTACTAAAGACTGTTTCTTTTCTATCTCTACATCTAGAGAAAAGCTATATCTAGATAGTTTTACAAGTAACACTTTCTAGCTGTAAGTGATTTTGTCTGTAACTACAACACCACACAGTGAAAACTGAGTCAAGTTAAAGACACAGAGTTTAAAACTCCATCAGTAACCAGTCACAATGACTCCTGTAATATCTGTACTCAAGAAACAGGTACGGGGCTGGAGAGAGCTCTTTCAGAGGGCTTAAGACTGCTCTTCCAGAGGACCTGAGTTCAATTCCCCGCAACCACATGGTGGTTCACAACCATCTGTAATGAGATCAGATGCCCTTTTCTGGTGTATCTGAAGACAGCAACAGTGTACTCACATAAAGTAAATAAATAAATCTTAAAAAAAAAAAAAAGAAAGAAAGAAAAAGAGAGAGGTACAAGGATTCCTGTAAGTTTCAGGCCAGCCTGGTCTACAGAGCAAGTCAGAACAAGTTATGTAATGAGGTACTCAAAGAAAAAAGATAAATATCCAAAACAAGCCAGGCAGTGGTGGCACAAACCTTTAATCCCAGCACTAGGGAGGCAGAGGCAGGTGGTTTTCTCAGTTCCAGGCCAGCCAAGTCTACAAAGTGAGTTCCAGGGTTCCAGGACACCCAGGCCTATACAGAGAAACCCTGTCCTGAAAAACCAACAAAAAACAAACAAAAATAAAGCCGGGCGGTGGTGGTGCACGCCTTTAATCCCAGCACTTGGGAGGCAGAGGCAGGTGGATTTCTCAGTTCCAGGCTAGCCTGGTCTAAGAGTGAGTTCCAGGACAGCCAGGGCTACACAGAGAAACCCTGTCTCGAAAAAAAAAACAAACAAACAAAAACCCCAAACAACAAAAATAAAAAAACAAAACAAAACAAACAAATGAACAAAAACTTGAAACAAACAACTACTATTTTCAAAGCAAAAGAATAAAAACGCCAAAAGTGCCGGGCGGTGGTGGCGCATGCCTTTAATCCCAGCACTTGGGAGGCAGAGGCAGGCGGATTTCTGAGTTTGAGGCCAGCCTGGTCTACAGAGTGAGTTCCAGGACAGCCAAGGATACACAGAGAAACCCTGTCTAGGGAGAAAAAAAAATGCCAAAAGTGAGAAATTGTAAGCAATTTCCCTGAGGCACAGGCAAATTCTTCTAGTTTAAGAACCTTTGCTTTGGGGGCTGGAGAGATGGCTCAGCAATTAAGATCTCTGGATGCTCTTCCAGAAGTCCCAGGTTCAGTTCCCAGTACCTACACGGCAGCTTACAACTACCTAGAAGTACAGTTCTAGAACATCCTCTTCTGACCTCTTTGAGTACCAGGCATGCATATGGTGCACAGACAGATGGACGGACAGACAAGTAAGCAAAAAACTCATACACATAAAATAAAAAAGTTGTTTTTTAAAAGCTTGTTTTGGGGGAACTAGGAGGATATCTCAATTACATAAGAGCACTGACTGTTCTTCCAGAGGTCCTGAGTTCAAATCCCAGCAACCACATGGTGGCTCACAACCACCCATAATGAGATCTGAGCCATCTCCTGGTGTGTCTGAAGACAGTTACAGAGTACTTATGTATAATAATAAATAAATCTTTAAAAAAAGGGGGGGGGACTTATTGCTCTAGTATGAGGATCTGAGCTGAATCCCTGTCAATCAATCCACAGACAAAAGCCCAGCCTCACCTACACGTGCACATAAAAGCACACAGTCCTAGTCTTCCTCCTCTTCTTCCTTCTCCCCCTCCTCCTCACACATTTGGTTCTTTTTTCCTTTGTGCTGTATGCTGCACCTGTGGACATTCTGGATACTGTCAATACCACCTTTGCCACACTACACTACCTGGTAGTGTCCCTATTCAGACCAGGTTGGCCTCAAACTCAAGATCCTCCTGCCTCTGCTCCCAAGTGCTGGAATTATAGATGTACATTACTGCCCCTGGCTGTACTGTACTTCTGTTGAGCCTGCACACACATAAAAAGCAAGTCAATGTAATAAATGCAGTATTTGTTAAACATCTGTGACTCAAAAAGTATCTATTTGGGGATATAACTAAGAGGGAGACTGTTTCCCTAGCACACACAAAGGTCCCTGAGACAGCCACCACAAAGTAAAATTTCACAAACTTATAAAATCTCCATTAACCTGAATTTTAAGGTATTTCCTCTTTAACTGGTTGCTAACTGAAGTTCCCTAAATCATGTACCCTGAAGTACCCTAAATTCTGGGTAGAGGCTAATAATATAGTTACTGGTTTTTGAGACTAATTAAACAACACTCATGGACTGAGATTGATTTAGGGGGAAAAAACACAGACAAAATGTTTTCACCTAGGACTGGGAATGGATTATAGCTTAGTTGGTAGAATGCCTGACTAACATGCAGAGACCATGAATGTGTTCTCCAGCACTGTATAAGCAGCGTTGACAACTAAAGCTGTAATTCTAGAGTCTGGGAGTCAAAGGCAGGTGGATCTTCACAGTCTGAGGTCTGTGTACACAGAGAGTGTTCTAGTGTTGCACAGCAAAACAAACAACATTTTAACAGTTTAAATTTCTAAATATCAAGTTTTAACTATCTTAGATGATCCAGGTACTGTCTCTTTGCTGTTACCTTTTTTGAGCCGTACACGATGTGGCACAATATGCATTTTCGTTCTCGTACCATAGTGACCAGATCTGAAGCACTCAATGTCAACCTGCAATGAGGACATAACATTCAGTAACCTTTCCAGGTATTGCCTTTAATTCACTTTTCACTTTGCCCCTCCCTCAATCTTTCAATCTCAATAATGTAAATTCCAGCTTTTACCAAAGTTTAAAAACAAAACAAAACAAAAACAACTTCTGAGTGTCACCCCTGATGGAGTCTCCTCTTATCCCATTCAACAAATCCTGTCATTTCTACTGAAATACATCAAGCTCTCAACATTTCTCAATGCAGAGGCTCTTACTTCTCACAGTATAGCCTCCTGGTCTAAGCCCCCACTTCCATTCTTAGTCTCAAAACCATAGCTGAAGATTCTTATAACAGGATTGGTAGCATGGTGGTGTTTAATCTTTAATCCTTGCACTTGGGAGGCAGAGGCAGGTGAGTTCCAGGCCAGCCAAGGCCACATAGTCAGGCCCTGTCTCAAATAAATAAAAATCAAATCTAGACTATGTTATTTCTTTGCATAGGTCCTTGCCAGGCCTACCAGTCTGTTTCTCCCCTTACCTAACATAACTCTAGGTTGCTTAGACTGAGGGACACTTCTAGGAGGGCCTTACATTGCACGGAGTAGGTCTCACTAAAAAGTAAAAATGGCCTCTAGCTAAGGAAGTTTTTAGTATACAGGGTGGCCTTACAGGGAGATGAGAGGCAGAAACAGGACAGTCTCCAGAAGTCTGTAGGCCAGGCAGCCTGACTTATATAGCAAAGAGACTGTCTTAAACAGGGTGGGAATACAAGACTAAAATGGAAAATATGTCCTCTGATCTTCACATGAATACATTACCACTTCACTACTCATGACCCAGCACTCACAGACACATCCCTTTCTGCAAAAAGAACATTAAAGTCTTTTTGGGGGTGGGGGATTGGAGAGATGGCTCAGTGGTTAAGAGCACTAGTCAGAGTCCTGAGTTCAATTCTCAGCAACCACATGGTGGCTCACAACCATCTGTAATAGGATCTGATGCCTTCTTCTGGTGTCTGAAAACAGCTACAGTGTAATCATATGAATATAATTAATAAATCTTTTTAAAAATCTTTAATGAATGTTTATTTCTTCTTCTAATTCACTTTACTGTAACTTTAAAGTAAATTTAAATGAAATAAGTATAGTTTGTGCTTGAAGAACTTTAAAACATGTACAAATACAATTATGGTTGTTTGCACCAATAATTGATCTTTTGAAAGGTATTAAATTATATGAATTGTGTTTGCACAGCAGTGTGTGCATATGAGTGCAAATATTGCTGGAGCCCAGAAGAGGTTGCCAGATTCTCTAGAGCTGGAGATGCAGTCAGTGAACCATTTGATGTGAGTGCCGGAAACTCATTTGATGTGAGTGGGTCCTCTGCAAGAGCAAAAAGTGGTCTCCCATTCAACAATCTTTTTGCAAACTACTAGCCAATGTCAGTTCACCCACTGAAGATATAAAATGACAGCATCACTTTTAACCAACCAATCTCAGCCAAGGGGTAGAAACGGGGTCTACTGTGGATCTCAGCAGCCAGGGTTGGAATCTCTTCAACAGACCTTTTAAAAAAAAAAAAAAAAAAAAGTGGGCCTCTATATATTCACCAAGCTGGCTGAGAACTCTATGTAGATGGTTTCCTCCTCCTGTCATCTGGGACTACAGGAATATACCACCTCACTTTGGAGTTTTTTTGTTTTTTTTTTTTAAAGTACTAGTTATGATTCCCTGTAGAGATAATCTTTTTGTGTACTATGTAATATTGATTTTGTATTATACAAATGCTGACTTCTGTGCTGGCAGAGAATAGAGTACAGACTGGGTTTTGCTATTGTTATTTTTATTGGATCAACTCCTGCCTAGGTATTTTGTAAACACTCTTTCACTTTCTGAAGATTAAATTTTGAGAAAGAGTCAGAGGCAAGAACACTGGCAAGCCCGACACAGAAAGCAACAGTACTAGAAACTGAGCTAACAAGCCATGTGGCAAACACAGAACAATGTAAGTTGTAAGAGCTGGTTGGGAACCAGAGTAACCAAAGGCCTAAAGCTATTTTAAATAAATATAAGTCTCTGTGTCATTATTCAGAGCTGGGGAGGGCATAGAAAGTCCATATGGATATAGTACCAAGTGCCACACAAAAGATGTTTGACAATGCACAAATGTTGGTAGCTTCTGTTTACAGCTCAAAAAAGCACAAATAGTGTGTGCTTGAGATTGTGAGATACTCTCTCATCACTGACCAAAAGCTATCATCATAGCTGGAGATGGCACCTACTGCTCTTGCAGAGGACCCAAGTTCAATCCTTGCACCTATGTTAAGCACCTCACAAATACCTGTAACTTCAGCTCCTTAGACCAATGCCTCTGGCCTCTGCAAGCACCTGTACTCACAAGCATACAACCACACTCAAACACACATGCTTATATAATCAAATAAGCTTTTTTTTTTCTTTCTTTTTTTTTTTTGGTTTTTCGAGACAGGGTTTCTCTGTGTAGCTCTGGTTGTCCTGGAACTCACTCTGTAGACCAGGCTGGCCTCAAACTCAGAAATCCACCTGCCTCTGCCTCTCAAGTGCTGGGATTAAAGGCGTGTGCCACCATTGCCCGGCTCAAATGAGCTTTAAAGATAAAGTTTCCAGGGCCAGTAGTTAAAGAGGGTTAAAAGCACCAACTGTTCTTCCAGAGGACCTGGGTTCAACTCCAAGCACTCACATGACAGCTCACAAGTGACTGTAACTCCAGTTCCAGGGATTTGATGCACTCTGTAGATGCTAGGCATGCATGTAGTGCACAGACATACATGAAGGCAAAATACCCATAAACTTAAAATTAAATGATTTTTTAAAAGCTTCCAAGATTTATATCTTACATGGAGATGGAGCCACTTTGGCACGTGTGTGACACAGCCTACCATTTGAGTTGAAACAGGTGTCTTGATATAATTGGGAAGATTGCTCTTCTCCTCCTTCAATCCTTTTGCCTATTTTCCACAACACCCTCTGCTTACTCAGCTAATGTGGATGAACAGAGATCTTTGTCTTCTCCTCTACTTTATGAATGATGCTATTTGGGTCATAAAAATGTTTTTGAGGTTATGAATATAACTTATGTGAAGTACTTGCTTGCCTACTATAAAGGAATTCTGGTTTTGATCCCTAATACTGCAAAAATAAAATGTGGGCTGAGGAAGCAACTTTGCAGTAAAAGGTTTGCCTAGATAATAGGCCTAAGGCTCTACCCTAAACACTGAACAGATCTTTTACCCAGTTTCACAAACATCTCCTGTGCACTTTCATCCTTCTTAGAAAGAAATGCAGACTATATTCCTTCCTTAGTAGTCTATAACTGTGAAGATACCAAGATATATCAAGATATGAAGATTTATTTATGTGTATGAGTGCTCTATTTACATGTATGCCTGCTGCACAGCAGGACAGGGCATCAGATCCCCATTACAGATGGTTGTAAGCCACCAACTGGGAACCTTTGGGAATTGATCTCAGGACCTCTGGAAGAACAGCCAGTGCTCTTAACTGCTGAGCCATTTCTACAGCCCCCAAGGCAAAGTATTTAATTGGAGGCTAGTTTACAATTTCAGAGGCTTATTAGTCCATTAAGGCAAGGAGCATGACAGCAGGCAGGAGCAGCACTAGAGAAAAAGCAAAGAGCTAAATCTTGATCTGTAAGCAGAGGATGGAGGGGGAGGAGTGAGGAGAAGGAGGAGGGGAAGGGATGGGGGAAGGGAAGAGAGGGAGAGGGCCTCTCAAGGTCTTTTGAAACCTTAAAGGAGCACTTCCAGTGACATACTTCCTCTAACAAGGCCACACCTCCTAACCCTATCAAAAGTTCCACTCCCTGGTGACTAAGCATTCAAACAGATGAGCCTGTTTGAACAGGGCACATTCAACCTCAACTTCCTATTTGCAAGTTAAAATTTAAAACATAAACATAATACCATAATGTGCTTATTTAAAAAAAAGGCAGCTGGGCAGTGGTGGCACATGCCTTTAATCCCAGCCCTTGGGAGGCAGAGGCAGGTGGATTTCTGAGTTCAAGGCCAGCCTGGTCTACAGAGTGAGTTCCAGGACAGCCAGGGCTACACAGAGAAACCCTGTCTTGAAAAACAAAAAAAGAAAGCAGAGCCAGGTATGTTTGTACACTCTTAATTCCAGCACTGAGGGTACAGAGGCAGGTGGATCTCTGAGAGTTGGAGACCAGTCTGGTCTACAAAGAGAGTCCAGGACAGCCAGAGCTATTACACAGAGAAACAGGGGGGGGGGGGACAACAAACAAACTCCCCCCACAATAAACAAAACAACAACAACAAAACCAGCAAAGGGTCTGGAGAGATGGCTTAGCAGTTAAGAGCACTGGCTGCTCTTCTTGAGGACCTGAGTTCAATTCCCAACAAACACATGGTGGCTCACAGCCATCTGTAATGAGATCTGATGCCCTTCTTGTGTGTCTGAAGACAGCTACAGTGTATACACATAAAATAAATAAATCTTAAAAGAAATCAAAGCAAAAACAAACAAAGAAGATAAATGTGATTTACTATAAAAAATGTACTTCCATATATAAATGCTTGGGCATGACTTTATTAGAAGTCATAAAATTATGAATGTAGCAACTAGAAAAACATACTGATATTAAGACTATCACTTACTGGGTGTGCAGCACACGCTTTTAATCCCAGTGCTGAGGAGGCAGAAACAGGCAGATCTCTGAGTTTGAAGCCAGCCTGGTCTACAAAGCAAGTACCAGTTTAAGGTGTTTGATCATCATAAAACAGGCATGGTAGCACACTACTAGTAATCCCAGCACCAGAGAGGCTGAGATAAGAGGGTCACAAGTTTGAGCTAGCTATCTCCAGTTGTCTCCAAAAACAGCAGCAAAAAAAGAAAGCACAAGTAAACTAGAATATTCTAGAATATTCCCACTCATATTCTAGCACCAGAGAGGCTGGAGTAAGAGGGTCACAGGTTTGAGCTAGTTCAAATCCAGATTGGTTCAGGCTAGCTGTGGCCAAATAGCTAAGAATTATTAAACAAACGATAAACAGTGACCACCGCTGAGCCTAAATTTACCACTAAACCCACTAGTCAATCTCAATATCATTAAAAATGAGAAAAACACAGCAGCCAGCATAGCAGCCAGCATCGCTTAAGTGTTTAGCAGGAATCCAATAAGCACTGTACTCTAGCATCCAGTTGGTAGTAACAATCTTAGTGATTGAATCACAAGCCTGAATCATCAGCTTTTATCTACACAACTATCCAGGTCTCTTCAAAAAATCAAGGTAAGAAAGCAAGAAATGAAACTGCTCTATGTTAAGAGACCTCAAGATATATACCAGCCAAACTCCTACTTTCCTACTCATGAGACACAGAATGGAAACAAATTCACGACCAGCCTGGGCAAGGCTGAGAGAACTCCATGTCTCAAAAAGAGGGAGGGAAGAAATGTAGAAAGTAGCTCACTGAAACACACACACACTCTCACAGAGTATTTTTCAAACAAAACAAAAAAAAGGACAAGCTAGGCATGGTGGTGCTTAGTTATAATTTCAGCACTTGGGAAGTACACAGAGTTAAAGGTCAGTCTTAGCATGAAACCCTATCAAAGAAAACAACTGAGTATTGAATATAGATAGGGCCAGGCAGTGGTGGGGCACACCTTTAATCCCAGCACTTAGGAGGCAGAGGCAGATGGATTTCTGCCTGGTCTACAGAGTGAGTTCCTGTACAGAGAAACCCTGCCTTGAAACCTCCCCCTCACCCCCCAAAAGAAGAATATAGAAAGGAATAAAAGCAATACAGGACTGGAAATACAGTTCACTGGTAATGAACTTGCTTAGCAAAGTGAGGCCCACCATTCAGATCCCAGCACTACAAAACAAACAACAAAAAACAATATAGCAATTTTAGCAACATTAAAATCAAAATGACAGGCTGAAGAGGTTAACAGCACTTGCTGCCTTTGCAAGGGACCTAGGACCTTGTTCCTAGCACCCACATGATAGTTCACAGCCATCTGTAACTCTAATTCCAGGGGATCTGAAATCCTCTTGTGGCCTCTGAAGGTTCCTGGCACATATTGCACACAAAAATACATACACACAGGTAAAACACTCATACACATAAACAATCTTTAAAATCTTAAGTGAAAGGGGTCTGAAGAGATGGCTCAGTAGTTCAGAGGATTAGCTGTTCTTCCAGGAGATCTGGGTTTGATTCTCAGCACCCATATGGTGGTTCATCTGTAACTCCAGCCACTCCAGGGGATCTGGTGCCCTCTTTTGGGTTCTGCAGGAACCCAGGGTCAAATGTGGTACACAGACATTCATGTGGGCTAAACACCCATACATAGAAAATAAAATACAAAACAAAAACATAATCTGAGTGACACTATATTCTTTGGTTGTTTATAACCTTTGTAATAAATACATAAAAAAAGGCCAGACAGTGGTGGTACACACCTTTAATCCCAGTACTTGGGAGGCAGAGGCAGAAGGATCTCTGAGTTTGAGGCCAGCCTAGTCTACAGAGTGAGTTCCAGGATAGCCAGGGCTGCAGCACAGAGAAACCCTGTCTCAAGATACCAAAAAAACAAAACAAAACAAAACAAAACAAAACATAAAAAGCTTAGGGTTGACTGGGCAGTGGTGGCGCACACCTTTATTTCCAGCACTTGGGAGGCAGAGGCAGGAGGATCTCTGAGTTTGAGGCCAGCCTGGTCTACAGAGTGAGTTCCAGGACAGCCAGGGTTTCACAGAGAAACCTTGTCTTGAAAAAACAAACAAACAAAAAAAGCTTAGGGTTAAGCCACCAAACAAAAAAAGCTTATGGTTAAGCCGGGCACAGTGGCACACGCCTTTATTCCCAGCACATGGGAGGCACAGGCAATTGTGTCTGTGAGTTTGAGGCTAGTTACAGGACAGCTAGGGCTGTTACACAGAGAAACCTGTCTCAAAAAGCAGATTAGGATTGAAGGATATAGCTCAGTAAGAGAGTGCTTGTTTAGTTTGCCAAAAAAAAAAAAAAAAAAAGTCACAGATTGTAAAACTGAAACTCTGGAACCACTTCTATTTGCCATCCCCTGACAAACATTCCCCACTTTCTGTTGATTCTACTTTCCATAGATACTCTATGTATGCCCTTATATGCATGCAAAACATGTATATATGTATATACACGGACAAATACAATACACATACTTAAAATGGGCACTATTGCAGCATACACACCTTCTTGAGCACAATACTTTCACACTGTATCATTCAATATTAGTACAGAGAAGTGGCTCATTCTAACAAAAACACAAATTTTACAAGTCCTCTGATATATACCTGGTAGCTCATACTTCTTGACAGTCCTTTCCAGATTACAATCACAGCAACAGAGTGTAAGCTTTTCTTGGGCAACTGTGCACCCTTAGGTGAGCAGTTAAGAGTAATGTAACTTGTTCATTGGTATACAACTTCTCAACTTCCCTTTGTATAATCCATTTATAAAACACAAACTATGTAGAGATCTCATTGAGTCATCCTGGGTTTAAGATCCAAAGGATCTGTCCCAAGCCTCTCAATGTTCTTTGTTTTTCTCAGAGACCAACCTTGAATTTGTTCTAATCTGGATGTACAGTAACTGTATGGTTTTTCTTTTTAATATACCTTCCTTTGTGTCAAAGCAACTGGTTCTGAACTAGACTGATGACATGCCTTCACACCTTTTCTCTTTCTTGACTGCTGAAGCTCTCTCTTCAAAATCTATCTTGACCCTTTCTCTAGTTAAAAATCTAAGATGGAGGGGGCTGGAGAGATGGCTCAGCAGTTAAGAACACTGATTGCTTTTCCAAAGGTCCTGAGTTCAAATCCCAGCAACCACGTGGTGGCTCACAACCATCCGTAATGAGATCTGATGCCCTCTTCTGGTGTGTCTGAAGACAGCTACGATGTACTCACACATAATAAATAAATAAACCTTAAAAAAAAAAAAAATCTAAGATGGAACCAGGTGGTGCTGGTGGCGGCAGTGGTGCACGCCTTTAATCCCAGCACTTGGGAGGCAGAGGTAGGCGGATTTCTGAGTTCGAGGCCAGCCTGGTCTACAGAGTGACCACAGGACAGCCAGGGCTACACAGAGAAAACAAAACAAAACAAAAAAATCTAAGATGGGCTATTAATTCCAGCACTGTGATTGAACTCAGGATCTCAAGTTTGAGGCCAGTCTGGGTTACATAAGCCAAATTCTCTCTCAAACCTGAATCAAAATAAACTCTACTATTTTCTGTACCTAATAGTTCAGTCGGATTCCGAAGGAGTACTTAGAATGTCTAATTTGGCGTTATCAGAAAAAGATGAACGTATCCATCACCTTAGATGAAGTTCACTAGCTCCACAACATGAAAACTTCAACAAATCACTCTCAGTATCTCAGTGCCTCATGGGAAAAGTGCTACCACTTAAAAAAAAAAAAACAAAAAACTATTACAACAGCTCGTTAAGTTCCCAAGACACACCTGAATGTACTTATCGCACCCAAAACGCATGGTAAGTAATCCCTAGATGATCCATTCTTTCGTTTTTGGCGTTACACTTTAAGATTTCCCCCTGGAGTTTTAGGACAGGATTTGACTCTTATTTAAATTGTTGTTCGAATCGCCTTAATATAAACCGTTACGGTGGCTAGAGCTCTAATCTGCATCCAAGATGTTTAAAACAAAAAACAAACAAACAAACAAAAAATCCCACACACAACATTGAAATCTGGAACTTTACCAAAAAGATTGCTTATTTTACTCTTAAAGATGACTATACCTAACAGACTTAAATGTGAGGAGGTGCAACAATCTCCTCTCCGCATTACGAACCAAGAGCGTACTAAATATTACATGACCACATATCTTTCCACTAGTTGCTAGTACTATTACTAAGACGCATCCCAAAAGTAGAGTCATCAAAGGCAGGAAAAAGAGCAACACTGTGAGTCTCGGAAGGCTGAGAGATGGCCCTGGCCTGAAACCTACAGCCTTTAAACAGCAGACTAAGGCTGAGATTCCTCCTAGACCCCAGGCCGACAGAGGTCAGGGCCTGCCCCAAAGGTCAAAAACCTGGAGCCACACGTCCAGTCTGAGGGGCTGCGAGCAAAATCGGATTGCCCTTGCCAGAATCTGGACCCAGAAGGCAGACGCACCGCTCGCCCATAAGCCCTAAAACCACATAGGTCAGAAGCATCGTAGCATGGACGCGTGCAAGCGCAGCCCCACCACCTGTCCCGGGGCAGACCATCAGACCCTCAGTCTCCGAAACGCCCCACCAGGCCGGACCCTCCATACTCACTCTCACAGCCCGTCCTTCCTACGCCATCCGGCCGCCGAGGGCCCGGCGAGGGAGCTCCCAGACGCCCCCTTAGCCTCCGGTTCGGCGGCGGCCTGAGACCCGCTCCCCGCCGGGCACTGACGCCGCCGCCGCCGCCGCCTCTACCACCACCATCGCGCAAGCGCGCAGGCGCACGCAGCTCAGCACGCTCCCTCTCCCCTCCCACTCCATCCGCTCTTTTCAACCATCTAGCTTTATTAGAACATAAGAAGCGAACAACGGACACCAGACCAGCGGCCTTACTCAAAATTCTGTGAAGAACCAAGATAGGTCCTTTGCACAAACCAGTTGGCTGCACTTCCTTTTTTTTTTTTTTCCATTTTCCAAGCTCTTTCTGGACTTCCCCTACTTTCTAAGCTCTCCACCATAAGCTGTGGCAGTGTCTTGACTACATTTCCAAACTACTCCTTCCTTGTGAAACTTTTGAACAGATAGTTCCCAAGTTAGGCATGGTAGCTCACCCCTGATTCTGGAGGTTCAAGGCTAAGCAGAGCTGTTATATAGTTCCTGGGCTACAAAGTGAAACTATTAAAACAGAGGACAGAACTAAATTTAAGTCTTAGCCTAGCTAGTAATAATTTTTTGTTTTGTTTTGTTTTGTTTTTCGAGACAAAGTTTTCCTGTGTAGTTCTGGCTGTCCTGGAACTTTCTGAAGACCAGGTGGGCCTCAAACTCAGAGCTCTGCCTGCCTCTGGCTCCAGAGTGCCACCACTGCCGGACAATAATTTTTTTACTTTAGGTAAAGTAATATTTTCTTGAAATGTTAGTTTGTTTTCTTTTTGTTTTGTTTTGTTTTCTTGTTTTAGGTTTTTT
>NW_022196897.1:105758865-105762803 GCF_008632895.1 Mastomys coucha
AAAAAAAAAAAAAAAAAAAAAAAAAAAAAGAAAGAAAGAAAGAAAGAAAGAAGAAAAGAAAAAAGAAAGACTGTTAAAACCTCAAATCAAAATAAATAGCTACCTTCATTTATGTGTAAATCCAGTTTCCTTCTAAAGGTTTAGGGAATTCTTCCAATTGTGTATTTATGACATCACAAGTCTTTAAAGCATTCTACTTCCTTTTAAAGGCAGGTTATAGAAGTTCAGAGCCATAGTTCAAGGAAAGCCAATATAAGTGAGGACCAAAATAGCCCTACGCCAGGATTTCATAACATTGACAGTTTGAAGCAGATAACTGTTATCAGTTACTGTCTAGTGCATTGTAAGATAATGTTCCCCCAATTCTCCAGACCCTGCCCAATGTCCCCCTGGAGGGCAAAACTGTCCCTAGTTGAAAACTACAGTATTAAATCCATAATTATCCCAACCCTAACTGTATTCAGCCATATATTTTCTCCCTCCCTGCCCTCAAGAAGTGATTTAAGAAAGACTAACAAACTTCTGAGTTCATTGCTACAGGCTTTAACAATGCTTATCTCTGTTTTTATCACATTCTACAACACCCCAAAGCTGCTCAATTTCCCTAAAGTTGCAGCTTCTTTTCTAATCAGCAAAGGATCTGACCCTGACTTCTCAGAAAAGTTAACTTCTTGTTTCTAAACATACAGGCTTACAAATAAATTTTGTCGTTATCCTTGAGAGTATTCCTCCTTCCCCCAACTGTGTGGGTTGGTCTCTCTCCCCTGAACGTTCCTTTAATCTCAGTGTCTTGGGTTATGGCAACATGCTTCCCAACTAGTGCTCATATAGAGAAGTCAGAGGACCTGCAACTATATGGAGTCAAAATTAGGAATTAAAATCAGGTCCTTAGGCTTGAGAGCAAGTGCTTTATCTGCTGAGCCTTCTTGGCAGCCTCAGTCCTATGGGTTTTATTGTTTGAAGCAGGGTCTCAGGTTGCTAGTGTTAACCTCAACATCACTATATAGTCAGTGATGACTTTGTATTTCTGATCTGCCTCTTCACCTCCTGATGCTGAGATTATAGGCTTCAACCACTAACCTAGACCTCCTATCAGTATTGATTTTTTTAAAATTATATTTTATGTGTACAGGTGTTTAGCCTGCATGAATGTCTGTGCACCATCCTTGTACATGTCCCTATAGAGGCCAGAGGAAGGTTTGGATCCCCTGGAACTGGAATTACAGATAGTTGTGAGCCACCAGGTGGGTCTTGGGAACTGAGTTTATGTCCTGTGGAAGAACAGCCATCTTTCCAGCCCATAATTTTATTTATTTACTTTTGAGACAAAGAATTACTATTTAGACCAGGCTGGCTTCAAACTAACAAAGATCCCCTTGAGTGCTGGGATTGAAGGTGTGAACCACCAAATCTCGTCAGTGGTTTGACTATTGCAGCTCTAACCCAATCATGATCTTTATCAATTCCACCCTGATTTTTTAAAATTCAACTGTTTTTCTCAATTGGATCTTTTCTCTCATACTAGAGTTCTCCTGCCTTCATCCTAACAAAATAAAAACG
Organism: Mastomys coucha; assembly: GCF_008632895.1. NCBI lineage: Eukaryota > Metazoa > Chordata > Mammalia > Rodentia > Muridae > Mastomys > Mastomys coucha. Next base: position 105,760,426 of record NW_022196897.1, read on the forward strand.
AATAAAACGCATCATTCCTCCTTTTGCTCTGACACAGCCAAAGTTTCCAAAAGCATTTTATAATGTCCCCATTTCTATCTCTTCTCCAAACGATTGCAATATGTCAACTATCACCAATCCCGTTACTAAATCCAAAAATATCAGACTTTTTTATTTCTTAGGAGGAGGCTATTTCTTTGAAGTAGTTTTTATTCTCTAGATTGCCAGCATTTATTCTTAGAGGTGCTTGGAAGAATTCTTGGGGCAAGTAGTTTAAAACCCTTCAGTAACTCAATGGCCATAAAACGAATTCTAGGTTTATTATTCCAAAATTTACAAGACCTTTGAAGATCTATCTAGCTATCTCTCCTAGTTTGGGCCTCAGCCCTGATGGCGATGGTCTCGGGGCTAAAGGGGCTCTTCCATTCTCCCTCAATCCACTGATAGGCTATACTCTGAAATAGGATCTCACTAAGTTGTCAGGTCTGGCTTTACATTCCAAAGGTCGAGAGATCCTCCAGCCTCAGCCTCTGATAGCCTGAGGACTACCCGGTGTGAGCTATCATGCTTTCACATTTTCTTTTATCTCAGAACGTGAACTCTTAAACTTCTAACAAGAATGAACTTCAAGAAACTTCCAGAAGGTGCTGCGTTGTTGTTGTAGTTCCTGCTGCCTGGAAAACTCTTATCTCGTGGACTTCTGGAGGAACTCCTACTTATCCTTCGTGACTTTAAGAGTAACTTCCTGTGTCAATCCTACAGGCATTCCTCAAAATAAAGTTTTGTTCATTGTTGGCCAAAGGCGCCTCGGAATTTCTGTGACCGTATTCTGTTAACTGAAATGCGTTTACGCATCTATTTCCCTGGTTTAAACGAGCCAAAACACCATGTAGACTTTGGCAGTCGTAGTTTTTCCTAGGCGTTCAAACACTAAAGCGTCCCACGTAGGGCTGCCTTCAGGGGTGTTGGCCGCACGAACTCCTCACTGGGGGAATCTGTAAGGTTAACGGGTGAGTTCCCTGGATCTCCGCCTGCGTGGCAGGAGATTTAACCGCCCCCTCCGCGGTGATTGGCTCCAGCGGTAGAGGTGTGTCTGCCCCGCGGCGCCCTGCGAGTGCGCAGGCGCACAGGCCCTCGGGGCGCATGCGCGCTCGCGCGCCCGCGCGCACCCTTTCCGATCTTGGGAAGTCCGAGTGCTGCGGAGGCTGAGGAGGAGTGGCCGGAGCAACAGGGCGAGCCTTCTGGAAAGTAGCTGAGGGAGCTGGTCAGCGGGACAGGTAGGATGATATCCCAAGGAGGAAGAGGGTGTGGTGGTGGTTCAATGTCTTGGGGGGTCGGATTTGGGGGATAGAAGGGAGCTCCGGCCAGTTCTTGGTGGATTGGGCCGAGAACGAGATCGCCAGGCGTTGGCCACCAGCGCAGCGCGAGCCCTCGCAGGAAGGGAGGCGCTGTGGTGGTGTCCTGGACTTGTGTGGTTCGGCTCCTCATCCCTCACCTTCAGCCTCACGGTGTTTCACGGTATTAACAGACTGTCTGGTGGCCCTAATGAGCACATAGTTCTGAAGTAGTTGTTAGAATGACTCCAAGGGTCCTGGAGTTGCAGACTTCACTGTGTAGAAAATCCCTGCTTACCTCGAGGTTTCCCCGCCGGCAAGCACCAAGAATATGGTTAGTCAAAAGATGAATTTTTTTTTTCCCAAAATTCTCTTTGTGTGTGAGGGAAGTTATCTTAAAGTACTGTTACACTTCTTTCCTTCATCCTTAATCGTTAGTCACTGTACTATTTGGAAAAGCAAACTGGCGGTAGAGGAAGCGAAGTTGAGGAAAGAGATCTTTCCCTTTTGCTGTTTGTCATCTGAGTAGGTTTGGGCTGGGGGCAGGGATGGCGATTGCAGGAGAGTTCAGAAAGGGGCAGCTTTTTGACAGTGTTCTCAGCCTTGTGGAATAGTATAGTTTCTTATTTAAAGATATTTAAGGATCGAAATAACTTCCATTTGCCCTGCTGCCTTTTAAGAGGGTTTTGAGATGTCCCGGTAAAATGCCAATAGTTCGGTCATAGCAAGGTAAAACATATCCTTCTCACATTCTTTTTTTCTTGGAAAATACTATGCTTAAATTCTGTGAGGCTCTGGGCAGTGGTGGTGCACACCTTTAGTCCCAGCACTTGGGAGACAGAGGCTGGTGGATATCTGTGAGTTCGAAGTCAGCCTGGTCCAGTGAGGCATTACTTGTTAAAGTGGTTTTTTTGTTTGTTTATTTTTTTGTTTTGTTTTTGTCTTTTTATAAAAGGACATGTTCTCACTATGTAGCTCAGGCTGACCTGGAACTCAGAGATCTGTCTGCCTTAGTCTCTCAAATGTTGAAATTAAAGGCGTGTGTGTGTGTGTGTGTGTGTGTGT
>NW_022196897.1:105763455-105765552 GCF_008632895.1 Mastomys coucha
CTCAGAAATCCGCCTGCCTCTGCCTCCCAGGTGCTGGGATTAAAGGCGTGTGCCACCACTGCCCGGCTGTTTGTTTTATATTTTAATTATCATTTTTTTGTGTGTGTGGGAGTGTACACACATACAGCTGTCAAGACAGCTTTCAAGAGTCCACTCTTTGATTCCATTGTGGGGGTACCAGGGTTCAAATTCAGGTTATTAGGCTTGACTTTAGGCAGTTTTGCCCACTGAACCATTTTGAGGGCTCAGACTGATTTGAGTTTGAAACTATCCTGATCTAAATAGTATCAGCTTCTAAGTTCATTTTTACTATTGCTGTGGCAAAAGACCGTGCCCAAGGCAACTTACTGAAGGAAGCACTTGTTTTGGCTTACAGTTTCACAGAGGGTTAAAGTCCATGACCATCACGTGGAGGAACATGGCAGCAGGCAGAGAGGGAGCTTAAGCCATAGCTGGGAGCTCATATCTTGAGACACCACCACCAGGCTGAGAGAACTGGGGATAGCATGAGCATTTCAAACTCCACAGCCTGTCCACAGTGACACAGTTCCTCCAACAAGGCCACACCCTCCAATCCTTCCTTCCCAAGCCCTTCTATCTACTGGGGATTAAGTATTCAAATAGATGTGTCTGTTGGGGCCGTTTTCATTCATACTACCACAATGAGTGTACACACAGGTCCCAATCCAGGGACAGCTTGTAGAGTCTTCTCTTTTCCCACCTCATGAATTCCCAGAATGGAACTCAGGTCATGAGGTATATGAGCAAGCACTTTACCTACTAAGCAGTCTCATTGGCCCAAGGAACATCATCCTTTAATGTTCTTTGGAGTTATTCTTTTTAGAAACCTCAGTACTGATATTTTCTGAATGTGTATATATACCCATTGCTCTTTTTAGACTCTCTTGGAAACTCCTGAACACATCCAATTTGATGTATTTTTGAATCCATTAACCTGACAGAGTTGGAGGGAGTTTTTCTCGTAAGGTGAAACATTGTCATCTATCCTCACCTAAACTTGGTAGCTAACATACTTAATCTGCCAGGTTGTCTTTCTTAGACAAGTGGCAGAGGAGCTGCCAGTGTCTGCATGGCTTTTTCACCTTCCACACGTGCACTGTTGCTGTCATTGATCACATCATCCCCAAGATTATACACACCCAGTCGCTCTGGTTAGAATTGTGGAAATTCCAAAGCTGACAGAAGCTTGACAGCTGGGCATTAGACACCAAACAGTTAAAATATTCAATTCTGTAAAACTGAAGTATAATAAAATTTAAAGAATATGACAAAAAAAGATATTGTAAGTATTGAAGGGGGGGTCTCTGGGAGGAGTGGGGGTACAAAAGGGAAACAAGAATGTGATTTAATTCTATTTACTTAAAATATGTTCTTAAATGTTAACAAATTCAGATAAAGTGAAATCATGCAATAAAAGTTAAAAAAAAAAACAAAAAACTGAAGTGTAATTTTGGGTTTTGTTTTGTCTTTTGGTTCCCGATTTCTAGTGGTTCCCTCTGACTCGCTTGATTTTTTTTTCCCCTACTGAGTCATGTGTTTCCCTGTATTTTGAAACATAAAGGTTTATAATAGATATGATAGTTTCTGTAGTAAACTTGTTTTATCATTTGCATACTTTGGGGGCAGGGGCTTCATGTAACAATGGCTAAAGTTATCCACTTAGAAGAAGGTACAAAAGAAAACTAAAGAGGAAATAAAGGGGAAAAAAACTATTTCTTCTTTGTTTGTTTGTTTGAGACAGGGTTTCTCTGTGTAGCCCAGGCAGTCCTGGAACTCATTCTGTAGACCAGGCTGGCCTCGAACTCAGAAATACACCTACCTCTGCCTCCCAAGTTCTGGGATTAAAGGCGTGCACCACCACGGCCCTGCCAGAAAAAGCTATTTCTTGAGACAGTGTTGTGTGTAACCTAGGCTGACCCTGAGATAGTTATCCTGCTTTATCCTCCAGAAGCATTAGTATGGACCATCAGCCCTGGCTGTAGAAACTGTTGTTAACATAAACCTTCTGATCTAAATGCCTTCAGGAATTGTTAATTTGGAACGTTGTTTCTTTTTTGGCCTAAAGTGTGTGTCTGT